>NW_006921771.1:6742504-6773121 GCF_000298275.1 Orycteropus afer afer
GTGGGTTTGAACCACCAGCCTTCTGGTTAGCAGTCAAGTGCCTTAGGCACTATGCTACCAGAGCTCCTCTTTAGTCATTAGAGAGATGCAAATCAAAATAACAATGAGTATCTTCTCATCCCAGCAATAATAGCAAAGTTGAACAGGACAGAAAATAACAAATGCTGGCAAGGTTGCAGAGAAATTGGAACTCTCATACACTGCTAGTGGGATTGTAAAATGGTACAACCATTGTGGGAAACGGTATGGCATTTCCTTAAAAAACTGAAAATAGAAATACCATTTGACCCAGCAATTTCATTACTAGGAATATATCTGAAAGAGGTGAGAGGCAGGACATGAACAGACATGCACACCTATGTTCATCACAGCACAATTCACTATAGCAAAGAGATGGAAACAACCTCAATGCCCATTGACAGATGAATGGATAACCAAATTACGGTACATTCACACAATGGAATACTATGCTACATTAAAGAACAATGAAGGATAGTGAATTAGCTCACAATGTGGATGAGCCTGGAGGACATTATGCTGAGTGAAATAAGTCAGTTGCAGAAGGACAAATATTGTATGAGTGCATCCCTTTAAAAAGACCAAGAAGGGTTTGCTTAAGGAAGGGAACTCACTTTGTAGGTTACCAGGGTGGGGAGGGAACAAAAGGGAATAATTTCAGGCTAGTTGGGGACCATACACTGAGGTGGGTAAGGGGAGGGATGGTATGGAAAGATTCTGTGACCAGCATGATAACATTGGGGAAAGGGAGGAAACCGAATTGTGCACATAAGATATAGACACAGAGGCTAATACCAGTATATCCACAATATTGCATTACCATTAACACCAAACACCAAGCTACAGATAAACACATAAACATCTGAGAAGATCAGATGGGGGTCAGTAAACAGGATTACACTCTAGACCAAGGATAGATTCAGCTGAGTCTAATCTTGCACAGATACCAGTGATACAAAATACCTGCAATCCTTACCGAAACAACAGAAGATAGACATAGAGCAATCCCTCACAGAAAGCCAGACACTGTGGGAGGGAGATCCAATGGATCTACCGACTCAGGACCATGGTACAGGGGACACCAGACTCAATTGGTACAACAAAATACATAAAAATCTTCTTCCACAACCTACACTGGTGAGTAGCAACTGGGGTCTTTAAAAGCTTTGGAGCAGCCATTTAAGATACAGCTAATGGTCTCCTATTGTCGGAAGCAAAGAAGAGCACAAAGAATCAAGTGCATTTGGAAGCAATCAGCCCTAGGATATGATGGTCCTCGAGACGAGAAGAACTAGTTGGTGCCCAGCTACCAATATCAGCCACTCAGGAAAGGATCAAAACTGGAGATCCTGGATTGAGTGGGAGGAAAAACATGGAACAAAATCCCAATACACAATAATGACCAGAATTATTGGTCGGATGGAGTTGGATGGAGTCTGGTGAGACCCCCAATACTATGGCCTTGGGATACACTTCAGGCCTGGAATAAAACTCACTCTCAGGGGCCGGTGCTCTTCCCAATAGTAAATAAGATGTACATGCAGACCCAGGGTGACGTACCCACATACTCTATGATAGAGATGCAACCCAAATCACAATAAAAATTTAAAAAGAAAGAAAGTTGTTGGCTTGAATAGCATCATCTAGAACAAGAGTACAGAGTGAGAGAAGAAATTTGGATCAAGCCTTAGGAAACCTTAACACTTAATGGCTGGGTGAAGAAGACTGAGAAGGAATGGCAAGGTGTGGAATAGGGTCTCAGACGATCATAGTGTCACAAAAGTCAAGGAAGACAGTGTTTCAAAGAGGTAGGAAAGGTCAACAGGTCAAATGAAGCTAAGAAGTCACGAAAGAAAAGAACTAAAAATGGGTATCACTGGTGCCCTTAGAAAAGTTGATTTGGTGGAATGTTGAGACTAGAAGTCAGAGAAGAGCATATGAAGGAGAGAATGAAATGTCACAATATGGAGCTTATGGAAAAACTCAATTCTTTTGAGAAAGGTAGCTGAGAAGAGAGAACACAAGGCCAAGGAAAGTTGGGGTTTTCTTCCTAAGTGAAAAAACTCTAATATATTGGAAATTATTAGTTAAAGGGACTAGTAGACCATGTGAACCTCAATCTATATGACCATGAGACCAGAAGAACTAGATGGTGCTGATGAAAAACACTTAGTAGCAGAAGAGAAACTATATGACTGGGATCTTCTAAAAATTAAATTCTTATATGTATCAAAAAACTTCTCTTGAAGAGTAAAAAGAGAATATACAGATTGGGAAAAAATATTTGGCAACAACATATCAAACATGGGACTTATCTCTAAAATTTGTAGAAAACTCCAACACCTCAACATGAAAATGACAAATAATCCAATTCAAATAGGGGGAATGTATATGAACAGACACTACACCAAAGATGATATTCAGGCAGCCAAGAAACACATGAAGAAATGCTTGCGATCATTAGCTATTAGAAATACAAAAATTAAAACAACAATGAGATATCATCTCATCCCAGCAACAATTGCAAAGTTAAACAGGGCAGAATATATCAAATGCTGGCAAGGGTGTGGAGAGATTGGGACTCTCATACACTACTGGTGGGACTATAAAATGGTACAAGCACTGGAAAATGGTATGGCCCTTCCTTAAAAAGTTGGAAATAGAAATACCATTTGATCCAGCAATCCCATTACTAAGAATATATCCTAAAGAGGTGAGACCTGGGACACGAATACATATACGTACACTTGTGTTCATCACAGCACAATTTACAATAGCAAAGAGATGGAAATAATCTAAGTGCTCATTAACAGATCAAAAGATAACCAAACTATGGTATATATACACAATGGAATACTAAGCAACACTGAAGAATAATGATGAATAAGCAAATCACCTCATAATGTGGATAAACTTGGAAGACATTATGCTGAATGAAATAAGTCAGTCACAGAAGGACAAATATTGTATGAGTCCATTGTAAAAAGTCAAGGGAAGCATGACCATGTTAGAGTTGGCAGACAATGTTTCTACAAGTGTATTTGTGTGTTCTGTAAGAATTTCCACGTATATAATAGAGCTGACAAGGGATAAAGCTGTAGTCACTTATTGGCCACAGCCAGCTACCCAGAGGGAGCAAGTAGTTGGACCTGTGGGCTCGGGACCCTGGTCACAGGGGATATCAAGTTCAATTGGATAACATACTACACAAAAACATTTGTCCACATCATCCTTTGGCGAGTAACAACTGGGATCTTAAAAGTTTGCAAGTAGCCATCTACATGCAACAATGCATCTCTCCTCGTCCAGAGCAAAGAAAAATGAAGAAAACCAAAGATTCATGGAAACAATTAGTCCAAGCAACTGGTACACCAGTATAGGTGATCCTCAGCCTATACAACTATGAGACCAGAATTAGATGGTGCCCAGCTACCACTGTCAACCACTTGGAGGGGGAATCTATGTAGGAGATCCTGATAGAGTGGGAGAACAATGTGGAACAAAACTCAAAATCACTTAAAAAAAAAAAGGAAGGAAGACCAGATTTGCTGGTCTGATAGAGCCTGGTGGAACTCCTGAGATCATGCCCCCTAGCTGCCTTTCAGGTCTGGAATTGAACCCACTCTTGTGGCTTCCAGCCAAACAAAAGACAGGCATATGAGCTGAACATTTATATTAGGTGGATAAACTTGTTGAAGAGATCAATCATGGGAGAATAGAAGGGCTGTAATAAATGCATATTACAGGGAGACAGCTCAGGGGGTGGGAGTGCATGGGAGGGAAGGACACAGGGAAGAGGTAACTATGGGGAGGAAGTGGGAAAAGAGCTATTGCATTATGGGAAATTGCAGTCAGTGTCATGAGACAAAGTGTATGTGAACTATTGTATGGAAAATGAGTTTGCTCTGTAAACTTTCACCCAAATCACAATAAAAAATTTTTTTAAAAAAGGAAAATAGATGGACAATTAAGATACAAGTTTAATATGGGTGAAGGGATTTTAAAAAATAACAACAATATATAAAAAAAAGAAAGAAGAGTAGCCATTAGTTGATTATTTTTGAAGCTAAGTTATGGGCACATGGGGTTCATTGTTCTAGTCTTTGTTTCTGTTTGAAACATTTATAATACATTTTTTGAAATTAAAAAAAAATCACTTAGTAAATAAGAGATGTTAACTTTGTATGACAGAAAAGAGAAAATGAATAATGTGAAATCTTCTCAAAAGTAGGAGAGAGTGAAAGCCAAAGGGTAAGAGGCAGAATTTGCCTCAGGTAGAAGTAGAAAGACAGTTCCTCTATTGCAATGATAGAATTTTATGTTGGGTACTAAGAAGCTGAAGCCTGAGTTTGCTCCTAGTTTTTCTATGAAGTAAGTTGTGCTTGAGAATGACAGTGAAAGTGGGAATCTTGAAGTTTTGAAAAGAGAAGTTTTGAAAAGGTTATTGTAGGTAAAACAGGGAGCTGATAATAGCAATGTCTAGGATCACTGAACCATCCTATGGATTGCATTATGGCATTTGTATCACTAAATTATGAAAGAGCTAATCTTCTATGATATATAACTCTTTCCAGAAGCTCTGTGCTAGTCACTGTAGGGAAATATAAATCAGTTGGGTGCATTCATGAATGGGTTTTGTGTCAGATGGGTATGAAGAAAAGACAGGACAAAGCACATGAAAGCATTGGAAGAATGTTTTTGATCCTTATTGAAATTAAGAATCATTAAATGTAGCCTGAATGAGAAGGAAGTGAAGGTAAGAGTTGAATGATGGGTTGAGAAAGTAGAGATTAAATGAACAAGAGGTCCCTGTGATGTCAGAGAAGTGTTGGAGCAGGAGTAGCCAAATGAACAGGAAGAGAGAGGTTGAGCTTAGAATGTTGGATATTTAAATAATTGATTTTTAAGGTTGAGTTCTTAGAAGTAATAATACCATCCAGTAGGTAGCCTCGAGAGTATGTGGGTGAACTGTAAAGATCACTGGATATAAAGGGGTCAAGAAGTTCAAAGGCTGATGCTATTCAACTGATTATCTGTATGTTGCTGATACTACGCAGAATGATTCTGTCACTGCACCCTGCAGCCCCCACTGCAGGACTCAGGAGTGGGGATAATAATACCAATTGTTTTCTCTATCAGATCACTTCATTATGTAGTAATTGAGATTTAAGCATAATAGTTAACTTACATGAGAGACAAATAATAGTTAACTTACATGAGAGGTCGGAGACCACATTAACTGGCAAACAGGTCCGGGAGTAGTAATGTAACCTATTGGTTTATAATCCTTTTCCACTTCAAAGAAGAAGACTGTTTTATCTTTACTCTAAAAGATGATGAGAGACACACTCACCAAATGCATATTACTATAAAATCTATTCCATTGAGCAAAAAGAAGCTTTTAATAGCATGTAGTACATCCACATATCACAGACTATTCTGGGTGAATCCTTATTTCAAATATTTGCTACATATTCCCAATAAGAACACTTGACAAACCTTGTGTTCCAGACTATAGCTCTGAAAATATGATCACCAAATTTGTATACAAGATTTTCACAAAATAAAAGCCACAGTACATATGCTCTCCTATTAATGCATAAAGAATTTATGGCAATCCTATTGAAGAATATACCCATCCTAAAAGAAAAAAATAGATAACTGAAACTGATTATAAAGAAGACATCTATCATGATTTTTAGTTAAAATTTTCTGTTACTTTCAAATAAGAAAAGCATTGTAACTCAATTTGTAAGTGTATTTTAAAACATCATGCATAGGAGACACTGTAAGAATATAAATACAAAGAAAGAAAACTATGACTGTATCTCTTAGGAAATGAGTATCAGTAAATAAGGCATGATGAAGTAGGGAGACTTATAAGGCAAAGTTAATCACGAAATTTTGTTAGAAAACAAAAGGAAATACACTATTTACCGCTGTGGCTAGAATTTCTCCATCACGTTCATAAGCTAAAGCAGTGACACGAGTAGTATGAGGTTTGAAAACTTGTTTCAACCGAATCTCTGCATCCAAAATTTTCTTCCGTCCTGCAAAAACTGTGAGCCCTTTTGGATCATAAAGTTCAAGAACTCGAACAACCCCATCGTCAAATCCTGCAACAATCTGTGCTCCAGTATAGTTTACCTTGGACAAAATTAAATGGAAGGAACTTGAGATCAGTTGAGAAAGTACTGTAATACAAAAACAGATAACTCTACTTTATTTAGATTTATTTAAGTTAGCCTTGGCTGTCCATTGGTAACTCTTTATACCACTTTCTGGTCATTTCCATCTATTCTAGGATATTTCCTTATCACTGCTAACCATGAGAAATGTAAACCCAACCCATTATCCACTGCCATCGAGTTGATTCTGATTCACAGCAACCCTATAGGACAGAGCAGAAATGCCCCATTGGCTTTTCAAGGCTATAAATCTTTACAGAAGCAGATTGCCTCATCTTTCTCCTGTGAAGTGGCTAATACGTTCAAACTGCTCACTTTTTGGTCAGCAGCCGAATGCTTTAAGCACTGTACCACCAGAGCTCCTATGAGACATAGAGGCAATGATAATTCAAAGGCTCACTGAACAAGTGTTGGTAGAGTGCCTGCTCACCACATGCCAGGCAGCTATTACCAGCATCCCAACAGTGAGCATATAAAGACCCAGTCCCTGCTTTCACAAAGTTTATGATTTAATGAAGGGGACAGACATTAATCAATCACTCACATGAGAGCAGACTTATGAACTGAAAAAGTGCTAAAGGAAAGAAATGTATTCTCTGAGAGCATAAAATAAATCAGATCTAGACTGAGGGCTTCCCTAAGGAAGAAACAGTGGAGCTGAGATCAAAATGATGCTGTCTTACTTATCTAGTGCTGCTGTAGCAAAAATACTACAAATGGGAGCCTTAAACAAATTAACTTTTCTTCAGGCTAAGGATCCTGAATTCAAGACGCTGGCTTCTAAGGAAAGCCTTTCTTTCTCTGTTGGCTCTGGGGGAAGGCCTTTGTTTCTTCGGTTCCTATTTCTTGGCTCCTTGGTGATTTTCATGTGGCTTGGGATCTCTCTTCCCCCCATCTGTGCTTGCTCACTTGCTTGTTTAATGTCTTTTTTATCTCAGAAGCGAATGACTTAAGACATACCCTACACTAATACTGCCTAATTAACATAGCCACATAGCCAAGAAAACTCTTTCTCAAATGGGAAGGTCACTATGAGTTGGAGCTGACTCAACAGCACCTAACAACAACAAAGCGTTAGAATTTATAATGCATATTTTTAGGGCACGCAATTAATCCATATCAGATGTCTGAGAGTTAACTAGGAAAAAAGGAAGGTGGGTAAAGGACTCCTGGAAGAGGAAATCATTTGTGCAAAGGCCCTGTGGCAAGAAAGGACATACCCAGGAAAAGTTACAGTTTGACTAGAGCAGAATGAGTAACTGAGTAACACTCTCAGAGGCTGGAGAGGGAAAGAGATCCACATCTCAAAACACCTTACATGTCTTGTTAAGAATTGTCTTCATTCTGAGAACAATGGGAAGCCATCAAAGGCTTCTTCGTTGAGGGAGGGGGAGCTGAAAAGATCAGATTAGCTATTTTAAAGCAGTCATCATAGCCACAGTGTAGAGAATAGATCTGAGATGGCCTAGAGAGGATGGAGGGAGATCTTTAAGAGATGGCTGTCATACTCACATAGCATGATCATGGTTGCACAGTCTGGGGTAGTATAGTGGAGATGAAAGGAAGTGGGCATATTTGAGGAGATTTACAAGGTATAATGAACCAATTAAGTGATAGTTGGTTATGGGGGAGGAGGCAGAAAGAAGTGTCAAAGACACCTGATAGAGCCATTTATTGAGATAAGGAACACTGAAGGAGATTTATATACATATGTGGTTTGTTGTTGCTATTGTTGTTTTAGATGGAGTGGTGGTTGAGAGTAAGCAGATAATCATGAATTTTGTCTTGGACATGATGAGTTTGAGGTACTCTCAAGATTTCAAAATGAAAATGACATAGAGTCTGCATCATCAATCTGCGGTCTGAATGCACTAAATTTGCCAGTTTAGAAGGCATTCAGGAGAAGAGTGAGCATCTAGGGGTCCTTAGGAGCCAAGTAAGTGATCATCCCAGAATCCAGGCAGTTACAAGAATCTTGGGACTAGTAAAATGGCACTCCAGAGAGTGTGTTCATTCAAAATTTGGTAAGTGTCTAAAATGTACTGGTACCTGTCAAGCACTGGATGTTCAAAGAGCAATAAGGCATAGTTGCCACCATGAAAAACAAATGGTATAATGGGAAAGAAAGACAACAAAGCAAATAATCTTAGTACTTTGTGAAAAGTACTAAAAGAGGGGTATGTACACACACAGTCCTGGGGGGAAAAAAAAAAAAAAAAGATCACAGAGGAGGCTGTACCCATCTCTGCTTGAAGGTGTGTTGAGGGGGGCCATGCACAGGATGTGATGTTTGACTTGAGCTGACTCATAATTAATAATGTAGAGCCTTCCAGAAAGATAAGGAAGTATGGAGAAAGAGTACTACAATTCTAGCATATTCTCCATGCTATCATTACTCTGGCTAAAAAAAGGAAACTTTCTATACATATCTCACAACAATCTGAATAAATGTTTCAGTTACTCGGCTGCATTTTAAAGACTTCAGGTAAGAGTGTTAATAATTTTGAACAAAGAATGATACAGGTTTGGCAATCCTAATACTCTGTGGTTTCTATTTATTCTAGCCTCATCATTGTTCTGGCTCTGTTCCCTGGTTTGATTTCTCCTTCTGGTCTGGGTCTCATCATGATATCCCAGGCATCTTCCCATCTACTTTGGGCCTGGAATATTTTCTCTTTGATTTAACCCAAAAAATCTTAAAGATAAAACAATTCCTCGAGGTATTTTTAAAACATGGCTGCAAATTATTTGACATGTCTCCCATGAAGAGATGGGATTTAAATCCCCTTCCTCTGAATCTGGGTAGTGCTTGTGATTGGTCCAACTGATAGATTTTGGGAGGAGTATACTTCATGATTTCTGAGGTTAGGTCATAAAAGGCCATGTAGCTCCTGTCTTGTTTGTTGGAACACTAGATCATGGGCCCACATAAGAAGTGTGACTACCCTGAGGCCACCTGTTGTGATGAAGCCCAAGCTATATGGAGAAGCTATTACGTAGGCCTTCCCCTTCACAATATTCCTAGCCCAGCCTTCACATCACCCAAGCCCAGATGCCAGACTTGTAATTAAAAAAAAAAAAAAAAAAGGCTTTAGATGATTCCAGGCCCCAATTATTCAAGTCTTTCCAGCTAAGACATCAGAATCAGACACTGTGACATGGAGGCAATCCATCCCTGGCAAGACCTGTCTGAATTCCTGATTCACAGAGTATACCAGCAAAAGATAATGATTGTTGTTTTATGCCACTACATTTTGGGTAGTTTATTACATAGCAATAGATAACTAGAACAATTGCCTAACCTTCCCTTATTCCACCCCCAACACCCCATAGCTCTTATCATTATCTAACATACTATAGAAGCAGGAGCTCTGGTGATGTAGTGCCTAAGGCATTTGACTGCTAACCAGAAGGCTGGCAGTTCAAACCCACCAGCTATTCCATGGAAGGAAGACTGGGCAATCAACCTCCGTAGAGATACTACCTCAGAAACCCAAGGAGGGGTTGCTAGGAGTTGGAATCAACTCGACGGCAGTAACGTATCGTACATAATACTTATTTGTTTTGTTTATTGCCTATCTCTGCCCCTGCCTCCCACTACAGTACAAGTTTCATGAAGGAAAGTATTTTTGTTTTTTTTGTTCACTGCTGAATTACCAGAATCTAAAATAAGGCCTGGCATATTGTAATATGTTAGGCACTTTGGAAATACTAATAGGATGAATGTGATAGTCAGATAGATAGATAAGCAAAGTTCTTCTGTGTAATTAGTTTGTAACATGAAACTCTTAATAGTCTGCAACCAGCATAAAAACATAATTTTCATTAAAAACAGGGCCCAAATCATAACAATCATGAGGTCATGGTATGATTTCTATCTATCACATTCTAAGTTACAAACTAGCTTTAAATTTTTTTCTTCTCCATAACTTAGAATTAGAAAATATATTTCCAAGATCTAGAACTGATATATAACATTCACCAATAAATTCTGGTACATTGGAAGTACATTAGAACAATAAGCTTACCAGTCGGGGTACCCAGGTGAGGGCAGTGCCTCCTTGTTTGAATTTTATCTGTGTCAAAGGAGTTTTGCTAGCAAAATCATAGATCCGTATAGAGCCTATAGAAAAATAGTTTTAAAAGAAGTGATACATACATAATATCTTTTAAAATAATCGTGGCTTACTTTACCTTCTGAGTATTAGGATAAGAAATTTCATAAGTAGCTAAATCAACTGATAATCCAATAGGCTTTCTTCACCCTAAAATTTTTAAACACACTCTCAATCAGATAATTTGAAAAAGAGTAATAAAGAAGACAATTGATGATGATTAGTGGTTCCATCTCACCTTGCACAGCCCACACAGATTTGCCAGAAGTCAAGAAGGAAGGAAAGAGATGGAAAGAAAAGGAATAGCATGAATGTAGATAACACCAAACTGAATAGCATTTTCAGGATTAGCTTGCTGAGTATGTCCTCATTGTAACCTCTCACAATAAGTGCGGCTGGCTGCCGCATTTTGTGCCCTCCCTTCCTCAACTACTCATCTCACTGCTTCCCTTCTGGGAAAAATAACCTCAAATGCTTTTAATCAAACACATATTTTTTTAACATGCACTGAAAACAAAACAAAAAGAGTTCCTACTTACAGTCCAAGGAAGTAGTGGCCATGAGGTAAGTGAGAGGAGAGACAGCCAAAGCTTGAATAGGCCCAGAGTGGAAGGAGAAGAGGCATTCTGGGTCCTGGGTCTAATAATAAAAAAAGAGCCTACTAGATCTCAGAGAGAAGTTCATACACAATTATAGTCAAATTCAAAGAAATGCAAATAGAACCCTATACCATGTGTGATTTTATATGACTAAAAAGGAAGGAAAGCACCATAAGTTAGAAGGAACCCTGGACTTTGGAATTAGCAAAATCACATGGAATCTTGGCTTTGCATTTCATGGCTGTGTATTTTCACACAAGTCAGTTCAAATTTCAGTTTTCATGTCCAATGAAATGATGGTAACTGCCCTGCCTACTACAGAATAGCTGTGAGGATCACATGAAGCAATGTAAATGAAAATGGCATATATTTATGAAAAATGAAAAGCTCCATTTAATGCTGGGCATTGTCATTGCCACTTTTCTGATAAATTTGCTGAGATAGGTTTTTTTTTGTTTGTTTTGTTTTGTTTTTTAACAAAACCTACAATCAAAGCTAAGGAAAAAGAGAATTCTAAGGAGAATTGTATGTTGAGCAAATTCTTGATCAGGACAGTGATCAAATATGGAGAAAATAAAATAGCTTTAAAGAAGAATAACAAAAGTTTTTACTATGAAAGTTAGTTAAAAATAGAAAAAAATAAGTAACTTACAATATTTGAAAAACTAAGATCAAGCTTCCATATGGCCCCACAGGAATCCTAAAAAAAATTAAATACCTAATAATATTTTTGCTTTATCATTTTGAACTTTTATCAAACTGAAAATTCCACCAAACTGAAGATTTTCTTTGCAAAATTTAACTATTGTAACAACAAACAATGATACTAGAAGTTTACACACAAATATTCTAAAGTGGGCTCAAACTTTAATATAAGTAACTTCTATGTATCTTAGAACACAACTACACAATAAATAAAGCAATCTCATTATGCTTTAGTCAGTTTAATACAGTAAAGTTGCTCCTAATTGGTTTTCTTTGTTTAAAATACAGGTCAGTTATATATCAAAATTCAGGAAGTCTTTATTGAAGTATCAATAGTAGCCTTAACAGTAAAAAGGACTATCCCAAACAATGAATTAGACTACTATTTTAGTTTTATACTCAGGAAAGTTCAAAAAGCCAAGAAAGAAGAATGCAGCTTACCTGAGCCAACCACAAATTATTTCCAGGTTCATCCATTTTTATCATAGAGAAAAGTTTGACATTCTTGCCTACTTGAAGCTCATTCATAGGCTCGAGCGCTATCAATCCAGTGTCATCAATAGCATCAGCAGTGTCTATTGTCTCAAAATCCCATATCTGGTAAAATTGAGAAGAAAATACTTTAATCAATCAGTAGAAAATGTTTGAAAATAGTATTTTCTAAGCTAGAGGAAAAAAAAAACCCATAATTTCTCCAAAAGTCATTTCTTAATATTTCATGAAAGTTAACAACAAATAAGTCTAATTAGAACACCAGCCAAACTCTACACCTGGGATTTTGCTCTGAACTAAGAGATAACAAATTATTACAGTTTCCTTCCTATTTATAGAGAATAGTGAGAAAGTACAGCCCTGCCTTAGACTTTTAATGTGCTCGAACTAAACTTCAATGTTTCTGTCAACTCTTTCTGCATATAAAGTGGCCATAAGGAGTAAATGGTTCTGTTGTTCAGCAAGGCATTACAATGAGCCATCTTTAACATAGACTGGTACCAGTACCAGTGCCAGTACCACCTGCCATAGAGTTGATTCCAGCTCATGGTAACATGACGTATTCTCTATAAAGGAGAAACAGATCTGCTTGTTTAAAATTCAAGGACTATTTCTATTATAAGCACAGAAAACAGAATCAGAGGATATCTCCTTTAGAAAATGTTTCTCTTAATACCCATTTAGAGCCTACTACCTCAGATGAACTGCTATCCAGAAGGCTGGAAGTTCAAACACACTAGCCACTCCTTGGAAGGAAGACTGGGCAATCTACTTCTGTAGAGATACCGCCTTGGAAACCCAAGGAGTAGTCGCTATGAGTCGGAATCAACTCAACTGCAGTGAGTTTGGGTTTTTTTTTTTTTTTAACCTCAGATGAAAGGCCCCTGAGTGGTACAAATGGTTTACACTAGACTAATAACCTAAAGGTTGGCATTTGAATCCACCAGCAGCACCACAGAGCAAGGATAATACAGAATGGGTGGTGGAAGAAGGTAGTTCTAAATATCAGCTGCAACTACATGACCAATTGCAGAAACAAGGACTGTGATTGTTATATTTCTTCATTGTATGTGTGCATCAAATATTTTTGTTTTCCTCAATTATAAACTATAAAATATAAACAGGGCTAATACATTTTTGGTTGTATGCATGTTAGTTATAGCATGCATGTATCATATCATGTTAGGTGCAAGTATGACTTCATAATTGTCTTTATTTAGAGACTATAAGTGGTTAAGGAGATGCGTATAACTGCCAAGTTGACAAAGGGTGGACTGTGGTAGTTAAGGTTATGTGTCAACTTGGCTGGGCAGTTGAATGTGAGGTCACCACTCAGATGAACTAGGAAACTTGGGCAACTGTTTTGGTTACCTCTGTGCTGCTCTAACAGAAAATACCGCAAATGGGATGGCTTTAACAAATAGGAGTTTACTCTCTTACAATTTTGGAGGCTAGAAGTCCGAGTTCAAAGTGCCAGGCTGGGTGAAAGTCCCTCAACCTTGGGCTTCAGTTCTGCCTCTTGCCCCACTGAAGCTAGAGGCATCTCTTCCTTCAGGCAGCTGCTGGCTGCTGTGGCTGACAAACCCAAGGTCAACCAGTAAAAAGGCACAGTCCCGATATTACCAAACCACACAGCAGGCCATTGATTCAAGTCCATTAAAAGTCCCAACATTGGCAGAGCATGGCAAGCTGCTGAATGAAGACTCGGGTACATGCAGGGTCCAAGCACGCCAAAAAAAACTAGAGACCATTCCCAAATCTCCTCTTTATAGATGGGAAGCAGACCACATCCCTAAACCAGCTGGCTACTCAGCTGCTCATGGCAGATTCCACCATAGAGTTAATTGCCAGTCTCATCATGGGCAATAACTACTATCAGCTAGCTTCCCAGCCACTCAAAACCAGGCTCAGCCAAGTTGACATATAACCTTAACTACCACAGCCATGCAATGAAGGAGATTTGTATAGGTGCCAAGTTGACAAGGAGTAGAACTGTGTTAGTTATGTGTCAACTTGGCTGGGCCTGGTTTTGAGTGACTGGGCAGCTGGATGGAGTTATTCCCCATGATGAGACTTGTAATCCACTCCATGGTGGAATCTGCTGTGAGGATTTGAGAAAGGTCTCTAGCTTTTTGGCACATTTGGATCCTGCATTCGGCAGCCTGCCATGTTGCCTGCTGAGCTTGAGACTGTTTCTGGACTTGAACTAGCGTTCTACCATGTTGTTTGATAATCTTCTGACTGTGACATTTTACTTGTTGACCTTGGGTTTGTCAGCCTCAGCAGCCAGCAGCTGCTTGAGTTAAGAGACAGCTTCAGCTCCAGTGGGCTGGAAGCAAGAGGCAGAGCTGAAGCCCAACGTCAAGGGGCCTTCACCCAGCCCCTAGATCTAGCACTTGAACTCAGACTTCCAGCCTCCTAAACTGTAAGAGAATAAACCTCTGTTTATTAAAGCCACCCACTTGTGGTATTTCTGTTATAGTAGCACTAGATAACCAAAACACCTGATGATCTGCTTCCATAAAGATTACAGCCAAGAAAACCCTATGGAGCAGTCCTACTCTGTAACACATGCAGTCACCATGAGGCAGAATCCACTCAGTGGTGATGGGTATGGTTTGCCTTTTTTTTTTTTTTATCTCAGATAAGGATTGATTTTCCTTGGGAGAGGAGACCAGAATACTATAGGAAGAATGAAAAGGACAGTTTCACTATGGCAGAGGTACTTAGAAGCACTTCCTCTCTGAAGGGTCAAAATTCCTCCCACCATGTTGCTCTAGATGGAATAACTCAGACCTTGGGAAAGAAACTTCCAAGTATTGAAGTTGTTCCATACATTAGCTTGGCAGGGGAGAGGGTCAGATCTTAGTGTCAGATTAACCCTTAGGATTTGGAATGGGTTTTTCCTAAATGGCAAAAGGCAGAGATTGGAGAGATGAGGTGGACTTTGACAACAGAAAACAAACTTAAAAATCTGCTGCATCTGTGAAAGGGGTCTCCTTTTCTTTCCTTTTGGGTTTTCTCCCATTTAGTATATTGACATTTTTAAGTGATATATATCATGGAAGGGTAATGAATATATTGTGTGACAAAATAAAGGCCATGAAAAATCCTACCAGAACAATGAGTGAATCTAACAAGATGAACTTTAATACTGTAAATGTAAAGATCCATACTTAGGCTCAAAAAGCCAGTGGTAAAAGGACAGACTGTGGGAGATGAGGCTTAAAGATAATACTTACACCTCTCACTTTTCAACATGGGTAAGTTTCCAAAGACCAGGTCATTATGTAAAAATTGGTCTTATGCAAAAATGGAGGATGATCACATCAGCTCACAAAATGGAAGATGACTATATTATTACATAATTTTCAAATTACATCATTACATAACTGCTACATTTCACCATTACATAACTGCCAAACCATTTCAGCATTACCGCCTGAATGTAAAACTGAACGTAAAACTGCCAAACCACTGTCAACTGCCCAGCCAGTTGCTACATAATCTTAACCATCACAGCCAGCATTACTCTCATCTCACATCTTGGTGTTTTTACTGCCAGATATACATTGTTAATGTGCAAATCAGTCAGATAGCAGAATTTTTACTATTGTCGTAAACGGAAATATCAGATAAGATAGTCGGTAAGTGAGGAGTAGATGTATATTTTACTAGTAAGCTCATAATAAGCACAATAGGTATCAACAGGGTAACCAGACTATTTTTAAAAATTTCATCTTGCTTCTAATAATACTTCTTAGAGAAAGTCAAGCAAAAAGTACCATTTTCTTATGAAAGATCCAAGTACGAATGTGTACCGGTGGGACCATAAGGCAAATCACAACTGATGTGCCAACAACAGCAGAGTATACATACAAGGAAGGTGCCATGCAGGGTGGGTGGAAAAGGAAATGTGCCAGAACAGTAACCAAGGGGATATGGATGCTTGAGCAATGTTTCACTTAGCCTGAATCCACAGATGAGTTCACTAATGTGAAGAGCAGTAAGAGGTTAGCATTCATGGGCAATCCTTACCAGCTTACCTCTGAGTACTTCTAATTGACAATCTCAGTAAAAATTATTAACAAATATTTAACACTTTCATCCCTAGGAAATGACCAATTCATACTAGGTACTATGGAAGAATATGTGTGTCCATTGTTTATATTAACACAGACTTTCATTTTCAGAAGCAATCATTTCAACAATAGAATCAAAATAATAAGAAGTATCCTCAGAAATTTTCAATAAATTTATTTTGAAAAGATTTAAATATTTACCACAAGAGTAGTTTTATTTAAAATAATTTGGTTCTGCGAGTAAATAATCCGTGATCCCCTTCACAAAATGATTCTTGTGAGGAATAAAAATCTGATAAAACCACTTGGATGATCTGCAAGCCATAGGTGCAGAGTGAAGAAAGCTTACCCTAATACATCCATCTGACCCGATAGTGATAACTTCACCCTCATCCAGCATTATCTGGTTAATGGAACCACGGTGGCAAGACTTCTTTGCAGCACGACAGAGTTCCACTTTGATGAGGCCTGCTTCCCAAAGCAACATGTTGCCCCACTCTGACCCCGAAAGCACCTGACAGGTGTAGGACAAGAAAGGAATATACATTAAAACAGAAAATGTGTATATATATGCCTGAAATAGCAGATGCAAAACATTTTTAAAATATTATTTTTCTTGATTATGAAAGTAAAAGAACTAAACATAGAAAAATAAGGAAAATTCAGATATGTAAACTCACTATCCCAGAAACTACCATTAATCATATTTTGATATATTTCCTTCTACCATGCAGTATATGCTTACATAATTGTGATTAAGCTATATGTTGCTAGTAGTTTTTCAATTATTATTGATTTTTTTGATATTGCTTAAAGACATAATCCAAGAATGGAATTACTGAATCAAAAATTAGAGTTCTTGATAGATAAGAGACTATTTTTTTAAGTGTGATAATACCAAATTTTATGAGAGGTTTGATAAATTGTGAGGCCATTGCTAAACCAATCAAAATTATAGCATCACAGTGTCCAATTTCAAACAAGCATAATCATCCCAAATGCCTCAAATTAACCCATTGAATCCAGCACTTCCCAAGGTACATACTGCCAAACACTTGATCTTAGGATATTAACAGGTGTTACATTACCTAATCCTAAACACCATATGAACTAGGTACAGTTATCAGAGATATCATATAGTTGTGCAGGTCAGGCACTCTATTTTCCCAAAAGGAACACCTTTTTATCATTCACACAAAGCAACCATATAGATCAAAGGCAGCCCTATTATTACTCTCATTTAATAGATGATGAAACTGAAACACGGTTAACTTGCCCAAAGTCACTCAGAGGAGTCAGGATTCAAACCCAGGCACTGTAGCTCAAAAGCCCTCATCCTGACCCATTGTAATACACTGCCTGAGAAGGCTGATGCTAGCATAAACAAAGTCACACATGTTTCTTTTCTCTAGGACCCCTTAGAGCCTTTAATATAGAAGTAAGTGTTCATTGGGAACCACCAAGAGGAATTTCTAGATAGCAATGATTTTGATGAGCAAAGCTTTTTTTCCACAGAGCTCCATGCAGGCTAATGTTCCATGAATGCCCTTTGGGAAACTCTGCTCTCATTCTTGCCAGCCTGCTCTAAGCATCTGCATCCCCATTTCCCTCTCACCTAGAATACTGGATTACTTTACTTATAAGCTCAGTCTCTTCTAATTAGTGGATCTACCTATAAGAGAGTGTATTTTATTAAATCTCAGCCTATTTGTGGTAGAATCTTTATTTGAACTTGTGTCATCTGTACAGTGACTAAAGCTACCACAGATCACCAACCCCTATAAAGCCTTCCTTTCTGAAATGTCACTCATATCTAGCTTCCCTTTTCCATTTGTCCTGAGAGAAGTCTAGGTTCCCATCCTCTTTCTTTAGGTGACACCAACAGCTTCCTTCCTAGTTCATCTTCCTGACCCCAGCCTTCCCCTCTAATCTGCCTGGCATTTTGTGGCCAAATTCATCTACTACTGTCTTCATTTGCAACTCCACTCTTCAAATTTACAGTAGTTATGACTGACCAATTTCTTACACAACAGGACCCTATTATACCGCTCAACCTAATTTTCCACTCTTTCCCAGCATAAATATTTTATTGTAATCTACCCTCTAAATATGTGATATTTATTCCTAACTCTGAACATTTCCTTTTGTCTCTCTCCCATATGAAACAGCTTCCTTCCCCCCCCCACCTCTACACAAACTCTATTGAATCTTTTAAAGATATATCTTAACACTTAAAAATAAAGATACATCTTATACCATGTTCCCCCAAAAAACAACAACAACAACAACAAAACCTGTAGCAACCCCATGTGATGGAGTAGAACAACCTCATAGGGTTTCTTAGGCTATAATCTTTTTTTTTTTTTTTCTGCTTTCTCCTTCATCCAAGTTATTATGTGTCTGTCTACTAGTTAGTGGTTTACCCTCTCTTTCTCCCTCACCCCTGGTAACCATCAAAGAATATTTCTTTTTTTGTGAAATCCATTCTTGACTTTTTACAATAGTGGTCTTATACAATATTTGCCCTTTTGTGATTGACTAACGTCATTCAGCACAATAGGCTCTAAGTTCATCCACATTATGAGATGTTTTGCACATTCATTATTGTTCTTTAATATTGGAGTAGTATTCTATTGTATGTATGTACCATAGTTTGTTGATCCATTCCTCAATGGACAGCCATTTACATTGTTTCCATCTTTTTGTTATTGTGAATAGTGTTATGATGAATATCGGTGTGCATATATCTGTTCACATCATGGCTTCTATTTCTCTAGGATATATACCTACTAGTGGGATGACTGGATCATGTGGTATTTCTATTTCTAGCTTTTTAAGGATACCACTTTCCACAGTATATGCACCATTTTACAGTCCCACCAGCAGTGTATGAGAGTTCTAGTCTCCCCACACCCTCACCAGCATTTGTTTTATTCTGGTTTTTTGAACTTTGCTATTACTGCTGGGGTGAGATGATATCTCATTGTTATTTGCATCTCATAATAGCTAATGATCACAAGCACTTCTTCATGTGTTTGTTAGATGCTTGAATGTCTTCTTTTCTGAAGTGTCTATTCATGTCCTCTACCTGTTCTTTAATATTGGATTATTTGTCTTTTTGTTGTTAAGGTGTTGAAGTTTTCTATTAATTTTAGAGATCAGCTCCTTGTCCAATATGTCATTGTCAATTTTTTTCCCAGTCTGTAGGTTCTCTTTTCACTCTTTTGGTGAAATCTTCTCATACACATAAGTGTTTAATTTTTAGGAGGTCCCAGTCATCTATTTCGTCTTCTGGTGTTTGTGTGTTTTCAGTTATGCTTAATAGTATATTTATGCCCTTAATTAGGGCCCATAAGTTTGTCTCTATTTTTTCTTTGATGTTCTTCATGGTTTTAGGTTTTACGTTCAGGTCTTTGATCCACCTTGAGTTCATTTTTGTTTATGGTATGAGATATGGGTCCTGTTTCATTTTTCCGCAAATCGATATTCAGTTTCGCCAGCACCATTTGCTAAAAAGACTATATCTTCCCCACTTAATGAGTTCTGGCCCTTTGTCACAGATCAGCTGTCCACAGGTAGACAGATTTACTTCTGAGTTCTCAATTCTGTTCCACTGGTCTACATGTTTGTCATTGTACCAGTACCAGGCTATTTTAACTATCACCAGCTATGTAGCAGGTTTTGAGATTGGGGAGTGTGAAGCCTCCTACTTTGTTCTTCATCTTTAGTAGTACTTTACTTAGCCGGGGTCTCTTTCCTTTCCATTCAATGTTGGTGATTAGTTTTTCCATCTCTTTAAAGAATGATGATGGAATCTGGATCAAGATTGCATTACATCTGTAGATTGCTTTGGGTAGTATTGACATTTTCACAATGTTAAGTCTTCATATCCATGAGTATGATACATCCTTCCATTTATGTAAGTCTCTGATGGTTTCTTGTAATAGTGTTTGGTAGTTTTCTTTGTATAGGTCTTTTATATCTCTGGCTAGATTTATTCCTAAGTACTTCATCTTTTGTATGGTTACTATAAATGGTTTTGCTTTTCTGATTTCCTGTTCAGAGTACTCTTTGTTAGTGTAAAGGAATCCAATTGATTTTTGTATTTGGATCTTGTACCCTGCCACCTTCCTGAAACTATCAATTAGTTCCAATAATTTTCTTACTGAGTTTTTAGGATTTTCTATGTATAAGATCATATCATCTGCAAATATAGATAGTTTACTTCTTTGCCAATTTGGATGCGTTTTATTTCCCCTTCTTGCCTTATTGCCCTGGTTAAGATTTTCAATACAATATTGAATAGAAGTAATGATAAAGGGCCTCCTTGTCTGGTACATATTCATAAAGGGAATGCTTTCAGTATCTCCTTATTGAGAATAAAGTTGGTTGTTGTTTTGTGTATATATATCCTTAATTATGTTGAGGAATTTCCCTTCTATTTTGTTCCCTTCTATATTCTATTTTGTTGAGCATTTTTATCAGGAATGGGTGTTCAATTTTGTCAAATGCCATTTCTGAGTCTACTGGTATGATCATGTGGTTCTTTGTTTTACCTTATGTGGTGAATTACATTGATTGTTTTTCTAATGTTGAACCATCCTTGCATACCTGATATGAATCCCACTTGCTATGGTGTATTATTTTTTGATATGTTGTTGGATTCTATCAGCTAGAATTTTGTTGAGAATTTTTGTGTCTATGTTTATGAGGGATATTGGTCTATAATTTTCTTTTTTAGCTATCTCTGCCTGGCTTTGTTATCAGGGTTATGATTGCTTCATAAAATGAATTCAGGAGTATTCCCTCCTTCTCAATATTCTAGAATAGTTTGAGTAGAATTGGTGTCAGCTCTTCTCTGAATGTTTGGTAGAATTTGCCAGTGAAACCATCTGTACCAGAACTATTTTTTTGTTGGCAGTTTTTTTAAGACTTGTTCAATTCCTTGTTTAGTTATGGGTCTGTTCATATTTTCTACCAGTGTGTGTTAATTTAAGCAGGAATGTGTTTCTAGAAATCTGTCCATTCTGCTCTAGATTTTCAATTGGTTGGAGTACAGCTCTTCATACAACAAAAACAAAAGCAACACACTGCTGTCAAGTCAGATACAACTCATAGCGACCCCTCCTTGGGTTTCTGAGGCGGTATTTCTATGGAAGTAGATTGCCCAACCTTCCTTCTGAGGAGTGGCTGGTGGGTTTAAACCACCAGCCTTCTGGTTAATAGTCATTCTGGTTAACGCCTTAGGCACTATGCCATCAGGGCTCCCAGCTCTTCATAGTTTCTGATACTATCCTTTCTGTTTTGGTTTATACCATGTTTGTCATGATCATGCACTGATCTCCATTTTGTGGAATTCTTGCAGTATTCAATATTTGAAGCTGAAACAATTTGCCATCATTTTATAGTCTGGATATGCCATTTAGCTAGTATCCAGAGATTTTTGTTTCCTCCTGTACAACAAGCTTTTGAATTGCAAATATTCCACCAGGTAGATTAGCAAGCCAATTGGTTCCTTAAAGGTAGAGGAATATTTGTGTGCTGGTATTTACTTATAAATGAGATAATCACAAATAATACTGTAGAATTCATTCTAATAGGAAACTAAATACAATACTAATGAAAAAGTAATCCTAATTAACTATTATTTCAGACAATATGCCCATAAATTTTATAAGAGGAAGAGAGTAAATAAATGAACAATATTAAACAGTAAACTAACTGATTAAAGTTGCAGTATTGCAGATGCCTATCTAAAGTGGCTCAATCTTTCTGAAGAATAATTTGACAATAAAAACAAAAGCCATAAGACTACATACAATCTTTGATTCAGTAATTCCTCTTGAAATATCATTGCAAAGAAAAAAAGAGGAAAGATTAGCAATATAAACCTTTGTGATTCTATAACACAATTAAAAGTGACAACTGTGTCATTATGTTGATAAATGAAAATGTTTTCATATATGTATGTGCATTATTTTGTAAAAAAAATTGTATATACATAAAGATTATAAAAATTTCAAGTAAGCATATTAACTAAAAATGATCATCTAAGAGACAAAATTAAATGTTCATTATATCTATAATTAGAATATCTGTTATTACCAATGGATAACACTGGAAGAGATTTTTAGGATATATGTATAAATAACTCAAACTACCAAACTCACCACCATCAAGTCGATTCTGACTCCTAATAACCTCTACTGGGTTTCTAAGTCTGTAAATCTTTGTGGAAGTAGATTGACCCATCTTCCTTCCATGGAGTGGCTGGTGGAATTTGAATTGCTGACCTTCTGGTTAGCAGCCAAATGCCTTATCCACTATACCACCAAATATATATTGAAAACATAATTTTATTATTGTAGAATAGCATCTGTACTTACCTTCCCATCAGGGAGCTCCATGTAGCCTTCTATATCAGTAGTGGATGTTTTGCCAAATCGACCTAGATATCCCTGTAGCTTAAGACCAGTGAATGTAAGAGCCATTTCCCAGAACCTGAAAATGAACAAGAAACAGGCTGACTCTACCTCAAAGAAATTTTGCCCGTTTTTATTTTAATATGACCCAAACATTTATAATTTCATAGTCATATATATAGTATTTCATTAATTCATTAATCCAATTAATACTTCTAAGTATCTAAATCCAAAACACATTGCTATTGAGTCAATTCTGACTCATCATAGCGACCCTATGATGCCCCATAGGGTTTCCAAGGTGGTAATCTTTACAGATGCAGAGTGCCACAGCTTTCTCTCATTGAGGCTGCTGGTGGGTTCAAACCACTGCTCTTTTGGTTAGCAGCCCAGTGGATAACCACTGTACCACCAGGCTCCCCATTGCCTATTACCAATACCAAATGTATTGCCATGGAGTCAATTCTGACTCATAGTGGTCCTAAAGGACAGACTAGACCTGCCCTAGTTTCCAAGGCAGTGAATCTGTGGCATCAGTTTGCCACATCCTTTTCCCCCAGATTGGCTGGCTGGTTTACACTGCCGACCTTTTCGTTGACAACTGTACACCTAACCACAGTGCCACCAGGGCTCCTTCCCTACCTATTAAACCAAGAAAACAAACCCACTGCCACAGAGTCAAGTCCAACTCATAGTGACCCCCACTGGGTTTCCAAGGCTGTAAATCTTTATGGAAGTAGATTGCCTCATCTTCCTCCTGTGGAGCAGCCAGTAGGTTTGAACAGCTGACCTTGTTGTATGCAGCCAAATGCCTTACCCACTATGTCACCAGAGCTCCTCTCCTTACCTGTTAAGCTACATGAATTAAGCAGTGGACAAAATAGACAAAAAAAGCCCTGCCTTCATGAGACTTATATTTTAGAGCTGTGCTGTCATACACAGTAGACACTAGTAATTTAATGTTAATTACTTTAAATCTACATTTAAATAGTCACACTAGTGTAATTTAAAGTAATTAACATTAAATAAAACTTAAAATTCAGATTTTCAGTCAGACTAGCCAATTTTAAGTGCTCAATAGCCACATGTGGCTAGTGGCTATCACATCAGAAAGCACAAAACGTTTCTATTCTTACAAAAAGTTCTATTGGGCAATTCTGTTTTAGTGGATGTAAAAGTTTTCCCCAAAATTCTAACTTACTAGCTGTTTTGAATCATTTTCTTGATCACACAGTGCCTTTATTTCCTCATGTATAACATGGGAATACTATAAGATTGTTGAAAAAACCCTTAGAACAGTGCCTAACACATAAAAACAATCAATAAATACCTAAGGCATCTGACTGCTAATCAGAAGGCTGGCAGTTCAAATCTACCAACCACTCCTTGGACGGAAAACTGGACAATCTACTTCAGTAGTAATACTGCCTGGGAAACCCAAGGAGGAGTCGTTATGAGTCAGATCCAACTCAACAGCAGTAAGTTTGGTTTTGGTTTATTATTAGCAATAAGGAGCTCTGGTAGCACAATGCCTAAGTCATTTGACTGCTAACCAGAAGGTTGGTGGCTCAAACCCAACGGACTGGGCAATCCATTTCCATTAAGATTTACCACCTCAGAAACCCAAAGGGGCTCACTATGAGTCGGAATCAACTCGATGTATAGTTTAGTGGGGTTATTTTTATTATTTTTTTTTTATTACTAGCAGTTTCTTATTAATAGTCTGAATGGATAAATAGTCCAAATGATGAAGACCTTGTCAAAAAATGAATTTGGCATATCCAACTGGACCTAAAATAAATAATAGAAGATATCAACAAGCCAATAATATGAAGCCAAAAGCCTAAAAGGCCAACATTTTTCTCTGAAGCTACATTAGGTCCCCTGATCATATGCTTCTATATATTGTTTTTCTTTTATAGTACTTCACACATGAAATTAGTTGTTCAATGCCTGTCTTCCACTCAAAGTTACAGTGCATAGAAAATATGCTTTTTACTAAATGGTGGGAAAGTGTAAAGAATTGGAAATTTTTAACTTACACCTAAGCAAGAATTCCACGGAGGTTATAATTAAAATCTGCTCAGTTATTCTATATTTCTAATGCATGAATAAGAACAAAACCAGCTTTAAATTGGAATAAGAGGGAGTTAGGATAGATAAGAGTGTTTTTCTCATAAAGACACACTGGGAATCAAGTTACAAGCAGGTCTGGAGTGGCAGGTTGTTATGCACAAGGTAGGATAGAACAAAGATGGAAAAGGACAAAATCATTTCATCCTAGAAATAGACTGGGATATGACACAATGAAATGAGTATGCAATTTAGAGTCCAAAGACCTGAGGTCCAGAGTAGGCTCTGCCACCATTTAAGTAACTGTGGGTCCCTTATCAGGAATGATACTGTTATGATCCTTGTTTTACAGATGAAGACTTTGAGTCAGAGATATCTGAACAACAAATTTAATGACAGATGTGAAAGTTCCATAAGAAATATCATGCCAGTGTTATTTATTAAGAAATGGGAAAAACTCTTTTAGGAAGAAAAGCCTACAAGAAGGAGCAGGCTACATTAAAAAGTCTGTTTCATCTATGCTGTTTCAGTGATAAAACCCACATATTTAATTTGAAAAGCTACACTACTAATTAGTTTGAAAAATAACACATTTAGAACTTTTCAAAATGTTAACAAGGGCAAAAATGTCTCCAACTCTTAGATCCTCTCAGAAAACACTCTAATGATTTCTACCAGCACCAGTATTAGTCAGCCAACCTACTTGATGTGGCCGGCTCCTGAAGTAGTAAGCTGCTCGTCATCTTCAGGGTTGAAAGTAACCTTAAAAACTTCCTGGGAAAAGGCTTTTGTCCTCAGTATGGGCTGCTCTTCTTTCCAAAGCCAGATGGTGAATGTGTAATCAGGGCTGCCACCAACAGATGCCAACAAGGTGCCATTGAAGTTAAAGTCCACATAGGCATATCCCAAGTCACATCCATCTGGAAGGATGAATGGAAGTCTAATGCATAAGGGATACATTTAATTCTTTTTGAAATTAAATTAGCAAAAAAACACAGAGATAGATAGATAGATAGATAGCCGAGAGAGAGAGAAAGAGAGAGAGAGAGAGAGAAAGATAGAAGAAAGATAGGAAGAAGGAAACAGGTAGGTAGGCCGGCAGGCAGAGAGAGAGAAAAAAAGAGAGCTAGATCTTATATATCTCCTACTGGTTCTGTTTCTCTGGAGAACTCTGGCTGATACAATAATGTTCTATCTTCATAATTTTCTTAACCTTGAAAAGGGAGTATTTTAAAGATTCTACTGAACTCACCTCGAAGGATTCTGTGGGGCCTCAGAGAAGGATATTCATAGATGATGATATTTGGAGAGGATCCTTTTTCAGCTACTGCAAAGTAAGTTTTGTTGGGGTGAACCTATAAAAATAAAATCTCACTAAGATTTACATAAAACAGTATTACTGATGAGGTAATTTGCATCCATTATTTTTTCATTTCATGTATTAAGATCTACTCCAATACATGGAACTCTGGTGGCACAGTGCTTAAAGCATTTGACTACTAACCAGAAGATTGGTGGTTTAAACCCAGCAGCCACTGAGCAGAAGGAAGATGAATCTACTTTCATAAAGGTTTACTGCCTCTGAAACCCAATGGGGTCACTATGAGTTGGAATTGGCTCAATAGCAATGAGTTCTGAGTTTTTGTACTCCAATACATGGCTCAGAAGTGGGTATCTTATAAATACTTGATGATGGATATAATTTAAACTGAAAACCAGGACAATTTTCATAAAGACTGCCATTTCTAGCTCTTCAATTTTTTAATTTGTGACTGGAGGAGCCAGAATGGTGGTTCCAGTTTTTATCACATATCAGAATCACTTGGAGGGTGTGTTAAAACATTGATGGCCAACCCTGCTCCCAGAGTTTCTGATTCAGTTGGTCTGAGTAGATGGTACACTTCTCGTGGTACCGCAAGATACCATCTTGACTGACTGCCTCTACAAAGCCCATGACCCTTACCCTGTGCCCATTAGTATTTGCACACAGTTTGTACCATATTATCATATACTTGTGTATGTTTAGTTTTGTTGTTGTTGCTGTTGTTGGTTTGTATATGAATTGTAAACTATTTGAATTCTTAGAGGTCATGAAATCTTCATTTAAATCCCTGCAGTATGTACTGTATAGTGCAAGACAATATTACATAATAGATCTTGTTGAGTTAATTACTCAGCCTTACACCAAACTCCCTGAGGACAGGGACTTTATTATGAACATATGCTATAGATAAATGATCAAGGAAGAGAGAAGTATGAGTTGTCTTTCACTCTCCCATCTTACTAATCTGTTTCCATAGTCAGTCCACCTCTAAGTTCTATCTGTGGCTCCCAGATTTTCTTCCTTTTGTCCACTCCCATTGCCAAGTTCCTACTTCACTCCTCAGATCCAGAATCTTCAAAAGTTTCTCACTCACCTTTACTTCCAATCTAAGCATGGAACTGCTGCTTGAATGAAACCTAAATCCTCAATTTCTCCTCCTTCCCCTAGCTCCACTCACACAGCCTAATCTGAACAGATGACCTTCACCAAACACCAAAGACATCAAGAGGCATTCCTCAGCACTCCACAGTCAGGTTGTTAGATACCTACGAGAGCATATCTAGGGATACTTCCATTTAAGGAGCATAGAATAGAAAAATACTAAGGAAAAAGATCAGTAACTGTGTCAAATGCCAAACAGTGGTCAAGTAAAATAGAGTTAGACAGGTATTCTTTAGATTTGACAACTGGGAGGATAATTTCAGTTGGGGTGGTAGGAAAAGAACAGACAGCGAAGTCTGGCGAGCAAGTAAAAAGGACATATGGTCTGAGAGAGGCCTTTTAATATGAGAATAAGTTGATTTAGTATATTTCTATGCTCAGAACGAAAAGTCTAAGAAAGCAGCAGCTGAAGATACAAGAAAGATGATTCATGGAGGCAGAAACCCAAGGAGGTGGAATCAACAGGCTCCAAATCACATGAAAGTCCTTTTGCCAACTACTTTAAATTACTGAATGTATAATCCATACATTACCTGCTAAGTTTTAATCATGTATTTACATCTTATTGTGTTGTATCTAATTATTATTTCAACTATTATTTGTGTAATTGATCTATTTTTACAGAATAGCAATGTAGTCATTCAGTATGAAAAAACCTGCATGATGTCTATGGCCTCGTTTCCTTACCTGCAAAATAGGATAATATTATTAGCATAATATTATAATATCACATGGAGGTAATGTTACTGATTGTAGTGGTTGTCATCACTGAGTAAAAATGCCTTGGAATAAAGATTAGCATGTACCTCATGTGACCCTGCAATACTGCAAATCATAGTCAACAGAGAACAGATTTTTTTTCCCCATGTTACTAAAGGCTATTATACCCCAATGACACCAATTCCTCCACCACTGCTACTTCGCAGGTAGGTCTGATTCTTGGTTTTCAAATCCAGAAGGATCAGTTGGTTCCCAGCTATGTACATCAGGGTATTGCTGTCCAGAAGTTGTAGGTTGGCTCGCTTTCTGCTGTCATAGCCAAAGGAATGACTGAGAGAAAGTTGCTAAGGAAAACAATGGCAACAAAGTAATCATTTTAGCAATGGGAAAAGTATAGATTTTAAATCCATAGAGATAAATGAAGTCCTGATACATGCTACAACATGGATGAACACTGAAAATATTACTCTGAATAAAATAAGTCAGTCACAAATGCACAAATGTTATATGATCGTATTTATATGAAATACCTAGAATTGGCAAATGTATAAAGACCAAACTTTACTAGTAGCTACCAGGGGTGGAAGTGAGGGGGAAAGGGGAAACAATTGTTTAGTAGAGGGTACTGAGTTTCTGTAATGGTGATGGAATAATTTGGAAACAGATAGTGGTGATGGTTGTACACCATGATAACAATGATAATGTGATTACTGTAATAAATTCACACAAAATATTTGAAATTCAATTCTATAGCGAAATTAAGAAAAATGATATATGTGCAATACAATATATAGGTAAAATGTAGTATGTAATATATAGATAATATATACTATGTAAGTATATATGCAATGAATCCACACCACCACACCATTCACTGCCGTTAACATTTCTTTTTCTCAGCTTGTTACTATATGCACAGTTGTTACAGGTAAGTGTGTATATATGTATCTCCTTCCTTGGAAGCGAGAATGGCCAGACGTCATCTCACCTACTTTGGTCATGTTGTCAGAAGGAACCATTCCCTGGAGAAGGATATCACACTTGGTAAAGTGGAGGGTCAAAGAAGAAGGGGAAGTCCCTCAACAAGATGGATTGACACAGTGGCTACAGTGATGGGCTCAGGTATAGCAAGGATTGTGAGGCTGGCACAGGACCAGGCAGTGTTTTGTTCTAGTAACAACATTTATGCTATAAAGTAAAAGTTCACTAATTCAAAATGTTGTTGTTAGGTGCCATCAAGTCAGTTCCAACTCATAGCGACCCTTTGTACAACAGAATGAAAATGCTCCCCAGTCTTGAGTCATCCTCACAATCCTTGTTATGCTTGAGCCCATTGTTGCAGCCACTGTGTCAACCCATCATGTTGATGGTCTTCTCATTTTTCACTGGCCTTCTACTTTACCAAGTATGATGTTCTTCTCCAGGGACTGCTCCCTCCTGATAACATACCCAAAGTACATGAGACAAAGTTTCACTATTCCCACTTTTAAAGGGAACTCTTATTCCTGCTTTTAAGGGGAACTCGCTGTACTTCTTCCAAGACAGATTTGTTTGTCCTTCTGGCTGTCCATGGTATATTCAATATCTTTGCCAACATTGTAACTTAAGGGCATCATTTCTTCTTCAGTCTTCCTTATTCATCATCCAGCTTTTGCATGCATATGAGCAATCAAAAATACCATGGCTTGGATCAGATGCACTTTAGTCCTCAAAGTGACATCTTTGATCTTTTAACACTTTAAAGAGATCTTTTGCAGTAGATTTGCAGACTTTCCCAGTGCAATATGTCATTTAGTTTCCTGACTGCTGCTGCCATGGGCATTAATTGTGGATCCAAGTGAAATGAAATCCTTGACAATTTCAATCTGTCCTCCATTTATCATGATGTTGCTTATTAGTCCAGTTGTGAAGATTTTTGTTTTCTTTACATTGAGGTATAATCCTTACTGAAGGCTGAAGTGTTTAATCTTTATCACTAAGTGCTTAAAGTCCTCTTTCCTTTCTGCAGGCAAATGTGTATTATCTGCATATTATAGGCTGTTAATGAGTCTTCCTCCAATCCTGATGGTATACTCTTCTTCATATTGTCCAGCTTCTTGGATTATTTGCTCAGCACACAGATTGAATAAGTACGGTGACAGGATACAACCCTGATGCACACGCTTCCTGATTTAAAACCATGCAGTGTCCCCTTGTTCTGTTCCATCAACTGTCTCTTGGTCTATGTACAGTTTTTGCATGAGCAGAATTAAATGTTCTGGAATTCCCACTCCTCACAATGTTATCCATAATTTCTTATGATCCACACAGTTAAATGCCTTTGCATAGTCAATAAACACAAGTAAACATCTTTCTGGTATTCTCTGCTTTCAGCCAGCATCCATCTGACATCAGCAATAATATCCCCATTCCATCTCCTCTTCTGAATCCTGCTCGAATTTCTGGTAGTTCTCTGTTGGTGTACTGCTACAACAAGGTTTTTTTTTTTCATTATTTTTAGCAAAATTTTACATGCATGTGATATTAATGATATTGTTTCATGGCTGTCACCTTGTTAGATCACTTTTCTTTGGAATGTACACAAATATGGACTCCATGGTACATAACAACAACAACATCATCACTACGGAAGTAGATTGCCCCATCTTCCTTCTGAGGAGTGGCTGGTGGGTTTGAACCACCAGCCTTCTGGTTAGCAATCAAGTGCTTTAGGCACTA
>NW_006921771.1:6777542-6785632 GCF_000298275.1 Orycteropus afer afer
AAAACAAAAAACCTCACTGCCATAAACTCACAGCGACCCCCATTGGGTTTCCAAGGCTATACATTTTTACAGAAGCAGACTGCTCCATCCTGCTTCTGTGAAGCAGCTGGTGAGTTCAACTCCCTGACCTTTTGGTTAGCAGCCAAATGCCTTAACTGCTACACCACCATAGCTCCTTATAAATGCCACATATTTTGCTACAATCAATTGATTCATCAGAGACAAATTTGGAAAATGAAGTCAAATAAATATAATTAAAAAAGAATCCACCGTTCTCATCTTTTAAAAGCTACTGATGCAAAGGATGTATAAACGCCTGTTTCACAGAGAAATGAGTAAAAACCTGGAGGTATGAAAAGACATTTGTGAATTGATTTGGGAAGAGAAAATAACAAGGATGAAAATAACAAGTCATTTGACTTCCACCTACTGCAGGAAATGATACAGGACCCTGGCTTTCTGGTCTGAGAACTATGAGAAAGTGCAGGAAAGGCATCTTAATGTCATTTTCCTAATTAATCCATTGCCATCGAGTTGATACCAACTCATGGTGACTCCTTGTGTTACAAAGTAAAACTATTCTGTAGGGTTTTCTTGACTATAATCTTTATAGAAGATCACCAGGCTATTCTTTAGTGGCACTTCTGTGTGTGTTTGAACCATCAACCTTTAGTTTAATAATGTTTGTACCACCCAGAGACCCTCCTAATTTGATTGGAAACACTATAAAGTTTTATGAGGCAGCTGGTCTGACTGTTCCCATAAGACTGTGTTCACTTCTGAGACTACATTGGAGAACTCCAACAAGATGAATCCTGCCGAGGACAGTGACCTGATAAAGAAGGGTGGAAAATCATGACATAGGAGATGAGCAGAAATAACCAAGGTTGTTTATCCTAAAGAAAAAAATACTTAGAGGATATATGTTGGCTGGCTTCTATTTCTTAGAGTGTTTCACAAGAAACAGAGATTATACTGCTCCTTCTGCAGAGATTAGAACTAAATCTAATGTGGAGGGTTATCAGACAGGCAGGATTTTTTTTTCTTTTTTAAAATGTGCTTAGGGTGCAAATTTACAAACCAGATTTATTTTACACTCAACAGTTCATGCACATTTGATTTCAAGGTCCCGATTACAATCCCCAACCATAAAAAACTCTCCTCCCCTCTCCTCCCTGTGACCATCCCCTCCCTGTGCCCTTCATTATCCATGTATTCCTGTCTGTCCAGCTTTCCCTCTATGTACCCCTCTGATGTCTCATCATTGATTGATCTAAAGAGTGCATCTCCCTAAGATAGGAGGGTGCATCTCCTCGGGGTATGTGTTTTGCTTGTAGGCCTTGGTCAGAGAGCCAATCCACAGAAGTGAGTTCATTTCTAGGCCTGAAGGATAACCCAGGGCTATAGTCTAGGGGGTTCCACCAATCTTTATCTGACCGGTAATTCTGGTCATTTCTGTGTTTTTGAATTTTGTTCCACATTTTCCTCCCACTCTAAAGAGGATCTCCCATTTTGATCATTTTCCAAGTGGTTGGCATTGGCAGCCAGGCACCATTTAGTTCTTCTAGTCTCAGAGTTGTGAAGGCTGAGGTCCTTGTGGTCCATCATATCTTTAGACTGTGTACAAATGCCTTTGATTTTATTCACTCTTTCTGCCTCCAGGTGAGAGGAGACCAATAGTTGTATCTTAGACAGCTGCTCAAAAGTTTTTAAGACCCCAGTCACTGCTCACCAAAGTAGGATGTTGTTGTTATGTGCCGTCGAGTCGGACCTGACTCATAGCGACCCCTCCTTGGGTTTCTGAGGCAGTATCACTATGGAAGGAGATTGCTTCATCTTCCTTCTAAGGAGTGGCTGGTGGGTTTGAGCCGCCAGCCCTCTGGTTAGCAGTCAAGTGCCTTAGGCACTATGCTACCAGAGCTCCCAAAGTAGGATGTAGAACAAGATTTTTTTACAAAAATTTTATTGTGCTTTGGGTGCAAATTTACAGAGCAAAATTTGTTTTACATTCAACAGTTTGTGTTCATTTGATTTCACGCCCTGATTACTATCCCCAACCATAACAAACATTCCTCCCCTCACGTCCCTGTGACTACCTCCTCTCTGAGCCCTTCTTAACTATGCACTCTTGTCTGTCCAGCTTTCCCTCTATGTGAATGCTGTCCTCTGGTGCCCGATGGCCGATTGCTCTAAGGGGTGTATCTCCCAAGAGTAGGTGGGTGCATCCCTTTGGGATAAGTGTTCTGCATGTAGGTTTTTCCACTGTTAGACTGAGAGTCAATCCATGGGAGTCAGTCCAATTCTAGGTCTGAAGGGTAACCTGGGGCCATAGTCTTGGGAGTCCCACCAGACACTATCCAACCAGTAATTCTGGTCATTTTTGTGTTTTTGTATTTCATTACACATTTTTCCTCCCACTCTATCCAGGATCTCTAGGTTTGAAGCCTTTCCAAGCAGTTGGCACTGGTAGCTGGGCACCATCTAGTTCTTCTGGTCTTGGGGTCCATCATATCCTTGGACTAATTGTTTCCAGTTGCCTTTTATTTTCTTCACTCTTCTTTGCTTCAGATGAGAGGAGATCAATAGTTGCATCTAAGATGGCCACTTGAAAGTTTTTAAGACCCCAGTTGCTACTCACCAAAGTATGTTGTGGAACAAGATTTTTATGTGCAGTGTTGTGCCAATTGAGCATGATGTCCCCCACGCCTGGTGATTCTCTCTCAAGGTGTTTGGTTGTCTCTGAGAACCTACTCCAAGCCTGTCCTTTGTTACTTCTATAATGTATGTGGATAATTTTGTAACACAACTACATATGTAACATTATCTTCAGCCAAATCTATCCTTGGTTTTGGGTATACTCCTGTTCACCTACCCCTACCTGATCTTCTTACTTATCTATGCATTTACCCACAGCCTAGTGTTTGGTGCCAGTGGTAATGCATTATTGTGCCTGTAACAGTATTTGCCTCTGCTGTCTGTATCTTCTGTGCATGGTTCTGTATATTCCTTTTCCCCACTGTCACCATGCTGGTCACAGACCCTTTCCATACTGCTCCTCCTCTCACCCAAATCAACTGGTGACCCCAACTAGTCAAAATTTTTCTCTCCCCTTCTCTTCCATCCCCAATAATCAACAAAGTGAATTTCCTTCCCTGAGTAAACTTTCCTTGAGTTTTTACTAATGAACTCATACAATATTTGTCCTTCTGTGATTGACTTATTTCACTCCGCATAATGTCCTCCAAATTCATCCACATTGTGAGATGATTTGTGTTTTCTTCATTATTCTTTAATGTTGCATAATATTCCATTGTGTAAACGTACCATAGTTTTGCTATCTACTTGTCTGTTGATGGGCATTTAGGTTGTTTCCATCTCTTTGTTACAGTAAATTGTGCTGCAATGAACACAGGTGTACATGTGTCCTGTCTCTCACCTCTTTAGGGTATATTTCTAGTAATAGAATGGCTGGATCATATGGTATTTCTATTTTCAGTTTTTTAAGGAAATGCCATACCATTTTCCAAAGCAGCTTTACCATTTTGCAATCCAACCAGCAATGCATGAGAGTTCCAGTCTCTCTGCACCCTCACCAGCATTTGTTATTCTCTGTCTTGTTGAACTTTGCTATTATTGCTGGGGTGAGATGACATCTCATTGTTATTTTGATTTGTATCTCTCTAATAGCTAATGGAAATTAAAAACTAAAGTCTGCAGTATGGATTATACCTCAAAATAAAGAAAACAAAAATCCTCACAACTGGACCAGTAAGCAGCATTATGTTAAATGGAGAAAAGATTGAAGTTGTCAAAGATTTCATATTACCTGGTTCCACAATCAACACCAATGGAAGAAGTGGTCAACAAATCAGATGATGGACAGCACTGGGCAAATCTGCTGTAAAAGACCTATTTAAAGTGCTGAGAGAAAAAATATCTCTATGAAGACTAAGGTGCACATAACCCAAGGCATGGTATTTTCAATCACCTCATATGCATGTGAAAGCTGGACAGTGATTAAGGAAGACTGATGATTTGATGCTTTTGAGTTGTGTTGGCAAAGAACACTGAAAGTACCACGTACTGCCAGAAGAACAAACAAATCCATCCTGGAAGAAGTGCCCCCAGAATGCTCTTTGGAAGCGAGAACAGCCAGGCTTAGTCTCACCTACTTTGGTCATGTTGTCAGAAGGGACCATTCCCTGGAGAAAGGATATCATGCTTGGTAAAGTGGAGGGTCAACAAAAAAGGGGAAGGTCCTCAACAAGATGAATTAACACAGTGGCAGCAACAATGGGCTCAGGTATAGCAAGGATTGGGGGGCTGGCATAGGACCAGGGAGTGTTTCATTTTGTTTTACACAGGGTCGCTATGAGTCAGAGTCAACTCGATGGCACCTAACAACAAATAGCTAATGATTGTTATCATTTCCTCATGTGGTTGTTGGCCACCTATCTTCCTTAATGAAATGTGTGTTCATGTCCTTTGCCCGTTTTTGAGTTGGATTGTTTGCTTTTTTTTGGTGTTGAGGTATTGAAGTTTTCTATAAATTTTGGAGATTTGTCCTTTGTCAGATATGTCATACCCAAATATTTTTTTCCCAAACTGTAGGTTCTCTTTTCACCCTTTTGGAGAAGTCTTTCAATGCACATTAAGAATTTAATTTTTAAAAAGTCCCAGTAATCTACTTTCTCTTCCACTGCTTATATGCATTTTGGGTTATGCTTGATAGTCTATTTATGCCATAAATTAGGGCCCCTAGATTTGCCCTTATTTTATCTTTGATGAACTTCGTAGTTTTGGGTTTTACATTTAAGTCCTTGATCCAACTTGAGTTCATTTTTGTGTACGGGGTGAGGTATGGCTCTAGTTTCATTTTTCTGCAAGTAGGTATCCAATTTTGCCAGCACCATTTGTTAAAGAGGCTATCTCTCCCCAGTTTAATGGGTTTTGGCCCTTTGTCAAAGATCAGCTGTCCAAGATGGATGGGTGTATTTCTGGGTGTTTGATTCTGTGCCATTGGCCTATTTGTCTATCATTGTACCAATACCACACTGTTTTGACTACTATGGCTGTACAGTAGGTTTTGAGAACCGGGACTGTGAGACCTCCCACTTTTGTTTTTCTTCTTCAGCAGTGCTTTGCTTATCCAAGGTCTCTTTCTTTTCATATGCAGTTAATGATGGGTTTTTCCATGTCCTTAAAGAATGCTGGAATGCTAAAGTTGGAAACAAAAAAGAATCTTCAATAGCTAGGAAACATGGTCTTGGTGATAGAAGTAATGCTGAGATCACATGATAGAATTTTGTAAGACCAATGACTTATTCATTGAAAATAACTTCTTTCAACAACATAAATGACAGCTATACACATGGACTTCACCAGATGGAGCACACCACACAGGAATCAGATTGCCTACATCTGTGGAAAGAGACAACAGAGAAGCTCATTATCTTCAGCCAAAACAATGCTAGGAGCTGATTGCGGAACACACCATCAGTTGTTCATACGCAAGCTCAAGGTGAAGCTGAAAACAATTACAAGTCCACAAGAGCCAAAATATGATCTTGATTATATCCCTCCTGAATGTAGAGAGACCATCTAAAGAATAGATTTGATGCAATGAATATGAATGACCAAAAACCAGAGGAATTATGGGATGACATCAAGAACACCATCCATGAAGAAAGCAAAAGGTCATTAAAAAGACAAGAAAGGAAGAAAAGACCAAAATGGATGTCGGAAGAGACACTGAAACTTGCCCTTAAACAGAGGGTAGCTAAAGCAAATGGAAGAAATGACAAGATAAAAAAGGTGAACAGAAGATTTCAAAGAGCAGCTGGAGAAGGCAAAGTCAATTACTATAATGAAATGAAGAGCTCTGGTAGCATAGTGCCTAAGACACTTGACTGCTAACCAGAAGGCTGGCGGTTCAAACCCACCAGCCACTCCTTGGAAGGAAGATGGGGCAATCTACTTCCGTGGTGATACTGCCTCGGAAATCCAAGGAGGGGTCGCTATGAGTCGGGTCCGACTCAACGGCACGTACCAACAACAACAACATAATGAAATATGCAAAGACCTGGAATTAGAAAACTAAAAGGAAAGAACATATTCGGCATTTCTTAAGCTGAAAGAACTGAAGAAAAAAATTCAAGCCTTGAGTTGCAATATTGAAATATTCTATGTGGAAAATATTGAATAATGCAGGAAATGTCAAAAGAAGATGGAAGGAATACAAAGAGTCACTGTACCGAAAAGAATTTGTCAATGTTCATGCATTTCAGGAGGTGGCATATGTTCAAGAACCAATGGCACTGAAGGAAGAAGTAGAAGCTGCACTGAAGGAATTGGGGGAGTACAAGTCTCCAAGAATTGGCAGGCTACCCACTGAGATGTTTCAACAAAGAGATGCCATGCTGGAGGCACTCACTTGTCTATGCCAAGAAATTAGGAAGACAGCTACCTGACCAACTGACTGGAAGAATCCATATTTGTACCATTCCAAAGAAAGGTGATCCCACAGAATGTGGAAATTATTGAACAATATCATTAATATCACACACAAGTAAAATCCTGCTGAAGATAATTCAAAAATGGTTGCAGCAGTATATTGACAGAGAATTTGACAGAAACACAGCTAGATTCAGAAAAGGACATAGAATGAGGGATATTATTGCTGATGTCAGACGGATGTTGGCTCAAAGCAAAGAACACCAGAAAGATGTTTACTTGTGTTTTACTGACTATGCAAAAGCATTCAACTGTGTGGCCCATAAAAAATTATGGATAACATTAAGAAGAATGGAAATTCCAGAACACCTGAATGTGCTCATCAGGAACCTGTATATAGATCAGGAGGTGTCATTTGAAGTGAACAAGGGGAGAGTGCATAGTTTAAAATCAGGAAGGGAGTATATCAGGGTTGTATCCTTTCACCATACTTATTTAATCTGTATGCTGAGCAAACAATCCAAGAAGCTGGACTATATGAAGAAAAGCATGGCATCAGGATTGGAGAAAGACTCATTAACAACCTGAGATATGTAGATGATACAACTTTGCTTACTGAAAATGAGGATGACTTAAAGCACTTACTGATGAAAACTAAAGACTTTAATCTGCAGTATGGATTACATCTCAATATAAAGAAAACAAAAATCATCACAACTGGACCAATAAGCAGCATCACAATAAGTGGAGAAAAGATTGAAGTTGTTAAATTTTTCATATTACTTGGTTCCACGATCAACACCAATGGAAGCATCAGTCAAGATATCAGATGACATATTGCATGGGGCAAATCTGCTGCAAATGACCTCTTTAAAGTGCTGAAGAGCAAAGATATCTCTGTGAAGACTAAAGTGGCCTAACCCAAGCCATGGTATTTTCAATTGCCTCATATACATGTGAGACTGAAGAACAGTTGATGCTTTTGATCTGTGGTGCTGGTGAAGAATACTGAAAGTCCCATGAACTGCCAGAATGAACCAATCAGTCGTGGAAGAAGTGCAGCCAGAATGCTGCTTGGAAGTGAGAATGACTAGACTTCATCTCACTTATTTTTGTCATGTTGTGAGAAGGGACCATTCCCTGGAGAAAGGATATCATGCTTGGTAAAGTGGGGGGGTCAACAAAAAAGGAGAAGGCCCTCAATGAGATGGATTTACACAGTGGCTGCAATGATTGGCTCAGGTATAGCAAGGGTTGTGAGGCTAGCACAGGACCGAGCAGTATTTTGTTCTGTTGTACACAGGGTTGCTATGAGTCAGAGCTGACTCAACAGCACCGAACAACAACAAAGAATGCTGATGGAATGTGGATCAGGATTGAATTGAATGTATAGATTGCTTTGGGTAGTATGGACATTTTCACAATATTCACAGACTAGGGTGATTTTGATTCAAGGCCTGGAAGAGCTGTCTAATAATTTAAGCTGTAAAAAATGGTATAAGCTCCTTTGTGATTTCTCTGGTATTAAAAATGTTTTTATTAAAAATTTTAAAATGCTATAGAATACAGCAAGGAGCTCTGGTAGCATAGTGCCTAAGGCACTTGACTGCTAACCAGAAGGCTGGCAGTTCAAACCC
>NW_006921771.1:6787063-6788211 GCF_000298275.1 Orycteropus afer afer
TCAGCTTTTTTCCTTTACCCTTTTTCTGGTTCCAATTTTTTTTTTCTTTCTCGTGGTTAACCTCATTCCTTGTTTTTCTTTTTGCGTTTTCCCCATTTTTTTCTTCATTGTTCTCCTTTTCTACCTTTTTCCTCTTATTGCTCTCTCTCCAAATATTGTGGTGTTTTTTGTTTCATTTGTTTGTTTTCCCTTTTATTCTTTTTTTGATTACTGTTACTGTGTGATTACACAGTGTGGTTTTTGTCTACTTGCTTTTACTTTTTTGATGGTTATTCAATTGTTACTTTTTTCTAACTAAGTACGAGACAGAAACAGTCCACATAAGACACAACTATACGCACACCTCCTGCAGCTTCACTTACTGAGTAAGAGTCACCAGCTCCTTCTTCACCAATGGGCCAATGATAAACAACCACCAAGAAGAGCCTGACTCACCCTTAGCTGCTCTTCACAAACAGTTAACAGAGATCTAAATGCAACAACATCACAATGCCTCAGAGACAACAGACCATCACAGTCCACACAAAGAAGCAAGATAAAGTGGCAGAAACAAGGGAGCAAAATACAGATGCGGAACACATCCCTGAGGAAGAAACAGCATTGGAACTCCCTGATAAGAATTTGAAAAGAATTATATTTAGGTATTTTCAAAGGATTGAGAAACAGATCAAGGAAAACACAGACAAAACCCTAGAAGAATTTTGGAAGAAATTACAAGAAAAAAATGATAAAATAAATGAAAAATTAGAAATGATTCAAAATATAGAGGTAGAAATACAGAAGATTAATACTAAATTTTCAGAAATAGATAACACATTGAAAGGGCAAAGGAGTAGAATAGATGCAATGGAACACAGAAGTAATGAGATTGAAGACAAATACCTGAAACTTCCTTGGAAAGGGATCAATCAGAAGAAAGATCAAAATACAATGAAGATAGCCTAAGGGTTATGTGGGCTACCATCAAAAGGAATAACCTATGTGTCATTGGAATTCCACAACAGGAAGAAAAACATAAAACACTGAGAAAATTGTCCAAGATTTGTTGGAAGAGAACTTCCCTGATATGATGAAAGATGAGAATATATCTATTCAGGAAGTCCAATGAACCCCAAACAGGATAGACCCCAAAAGAAAATCACCAAGAC
>NW_006921771.1:6789051-6790598 GCF_000298275.1 Orycteropus afer afer
TAATTACACTGAATGTTAATGGATTAAATGCACCACTAAAGAGAAGGAGAGTTGCAGATTGGATAAGAAAACAAAACCCATCAATATGTTCTCTACAAGACACACACCTTAGAGACAAAAACAAAAATAGACTAAAAGTCAAAGATTGGAAAAAGATATACCAACCCAATGGCAACCATAAAAGAGCAAGAGTGGCAATATTAATTTCTGATCAAATCGAATTTAAGACAAAAACCACCGTAAGAGACAAGGAAGGACATTATACAATGATTAAAGGATCATCTGTGCAAGAAGATATAATCATAATAAATATCTATGGACCCAATGAAACAGCCCCAAAATACATAAACCAGACTTTAAAAGAGTTGAAAAGGCAAATAGATGACTCCACAGTCATAGTGGGAGATGTTAATACACTACTTTCAACGAAAGATAGAACAAGTGGAAAGAAACTTAACAAAGATGCAGAAGAGCTAAACAATACAATTCACCAACTTGACCTTATAGACATCTACAGAGCACTTCACCCTACAACAGCATAATATACGTTCTTTTCCAGTGCACATGAAACATTTTCCATGATAGACCACATCTTAGGCCATAATGCAAGCTTTCATAAATTTAAAAACATTGAAATACTGCAAAGCATCTTCTCAGATCACAATGCTATCAAATTAGAAGTCAACAATAGGAAGAAGAATGGAAAAAGAATAAACACATGGAAACTGAACAACACCCTCCTTAAGAAAGACTGGGTAAGAGAGAAATAAAAAGTGAAATTGAAAAATTCCTTGAATCAAATGAGAATGAAAACACAACATACCAAAATATTTGGGACACAGCAAAGCAATGATCAGAGACCAATTTATAGCAATAAATGCACACATTGAAAAAGAAGAAAGAGCCAAAATCAACACTTTAAATCAACATCTCCAACAATTAGGAAAAGAACAGCAAGAGAAGCCTACAGTCTCCAGAATTAAGGAAATAAATCAAGATTTGAGCAGAAATCAATGAAACACAAAATAGAAAGACAATAGAAAAAGTCAACAAGACTAGAAGTTAGTTTTTTTAAAAAGATTGATAAAATTGACAAACCACTGGCAAATTCAAAAAAGGAAAAGAGGGAGAGAATACAAATAACATGAATAACAAATGAAATAGGTCACATCATAATAGAACCAACTGAAATTAAAAAGATACTATCAGAATACTATAAAGAACTGTAGGAGCTCTGGTAGCATAGTGCCTAAAGCACTTGGCTGCTAACCAGAAAGCTGGCAGTTCAAACCACCAGCCACTCCTCGGAAGGAAGGCTGGGCAATCTACTTCTGTAGTGATATGGCCTCGGAAACCCAAGAAGAGGTTGCTATGAGTTGGGTCAGACTCTATGGCACATAACAACAACAACATGAAGAACTGTACTCCAACAAATTTGAAAATCTGGAATAAATGGACAGATTTCTAGAAACACACCACTTACCTAAACTAACACAGACTGATGTGGAAAACTTGAACAGGTCCATAACAAAAGAATAAATTGAATA
>NW_006921771.1:6791737-6794004 GCF_000298275.1 Orycteropus afer afer
AATCTATACATTCAATGAAATCCCAATCCAGATCCCATCAACATTCTTTAAGGAGATGGAAAAACTAACATCATATGGAAAGGAAAGAGATCTCGTATAAGCAAAGTACTATTAAAGAAGCAGAAAGTAGGAGGTCTCATGTTGCCAGATTTCAAAACCTACTATACAGCCACAGTAGTCAAAACTGCCTGGTATTGGTAGAATCCCAGACACATAGACCAATGAAATAGAATTAAGAACCCAGAAATAGATCCATCAACCTATGGTCAGCTGATCTTTGACAAAGGGCCTAGATCCATTAAATGGGGAAGAGAATATTTGTTTAAAAACTGGTGCTGGTAAACACCATTTTCTTGCAGAAACAAGATCTGTACCTCACACCATACACAAAAACTAACTCCTGATGGATCAAAGATTTAAATGTGAAACCTAAAACTATAGAGTTCCTCAAGGTAAAACTAGGGGCAAATTTAGGGTCCCTAATATATGGCATAAATAGACTATCAAGCATAACCCAAAATGCACAAAAAGCAGAAGAGAAACTAGATGAATGGGACCTTCTAAAAATTAAATTTTTATATGCTTCCAAAGACTTCTCCAAAAGAGTCAAAAGAGAACCTACAGATGGGAAAAAAAATATTTGGCAATGACGTATCTGACAAAGGACTTATCTCTAGAATCTATAGATAACTCCAACACCTCAATAACAAAAAGACAAATAATTCAATTTTTAAAACGGGCAGAAGACATGAATAGACACTTCACCAAGGAGGATATTCAGGCAGCCAACAAACATATGAAGAAATGCTCATGATCATTAGTCATTAGAGAGATGCAAATCAAAACAACAATGAGATACCACCTTGCCTCAGCACTAGTAGCAAAGTTCAACAAGATGGAAAATAACATGCTGGTGAGGATGCGGAGAGATTGGGATGGGACTGTAAAATGGTACAATGACTGTGGAAGGCAGTATGGCAATTCCTTAAAAAGTTGGAATTAGAAATACCATTTGACCCAGCCATTTCATTACTAGGTATATATCCTAAGGAAGTGATAGCCATGACAAGAACAGACATAAGCACACCCATGTTCATCGCAGCATTATTTACAATAGCCAAAAGATGGAAACAACCTAGGTGTCCAGCAACTGAGGAATGGATAACCAAACTATGGTACATACACACGATGGAATACTATGCAACCCTAAAGAATAACATAGAATCTGCAAAACATCGCATAACATGGATGAACTTGGAGAACATTATGCTGAGTGAAATAAGTCAATCACAGAAGGACAAATATTGTATTAGTCTGTTATTGTAAAAGTCAAGGAAAGGTTTATACATGGAAGGAAATTTTCTTTGTTTATTATCAGGGGTGGGAGGGGAACGGAGGGAACACTGTTAGATAGATAGAGATAAGTATTGATTTAGGTGAAGAGAAGGGCAATGTACCGAATGTGAGTGATCAACATGGTGCCATTGAGGAAGAGGAAGACATAGAGAGGTACATGGAAGGTGCAGACAACAAATATGAACCCTTTTGCTCATATAGTACTGTACTGTCAGTGAAGGCAAACATGGGTATATGGGTGGACATATGGGTGGACAGGCTGAACTATTAGGTAGGTCTATGCAGCAGGAAGTGTACCCAAGACCATGTATAGGGTTGACAGAAAGTGGTTCTACAAGTGTATTTGTATGTTCTGTAAGAATTCCCATGTGTATAGTAGAGCTCTGGTAGCATAGTGCCTAAGGCACTTGACTGCTAACCAGAAGGCTAGCGGTTCAAACCCACCAGCCATTCCTTGGAAGGAAGGTTGGGCAATCCTACTTCCGTAGTGATAACTGCCTAGGAAACCCAAGGAGGGGTCGCTATGAGTCGGGGCCGACTCGACGGCAAAACAACAACAACAACAACATAGTAGAGCTGACAACGGACAAATTTGTAGTAACTTCCTGGTCACAGCCAGCCACCCAGAGGGACCGAGTAGTTGAACCAGTGGACTCAGGACCATAGTCACAGAGGACATCAAGCTCAATTGGCATAACATACTACACAAAATATTGTTCCACCTCCTACTTTGGCAAGTAGTGACTGGAATCTTAAAAGCTTGCAACCAGCCATCTAGATGCAACGATGGGTCTCTCCTCATCCAGAGCAAAGAAGAATGAAGAAAACCAAAGATTCAAGGAAAAAAGTAGTCTTAGTGACTGGTACAGCATGTGATCCACAGCCTATATGACTATGAGACCAGAAGAACT
>NW_006921771.1:6794184-6801536 GCF_000298275.1 Orycteropus afer afer
CCTGAGGTAGATACACTCCTTGGAGAGAACAATCATGGGAGAAAGAAAGGCTGTTTATGCACAGGGAGACAGCTCAGGGGGCAGGAGTGCATGGAGGGATAGACACAGGGGAAGAGGTAACTATCAGGAGGAAGTGGAAGGGGAGCTGTTGCATTGGGGTAAATTGTAGTCAATGTTATGAGACAAAGTGTATGTGAACTGCTATGTGGAAAGTGAATTTGCTCTGTAAACTTTCACAATTAAAAAAAAATTTCTCAAGTGCATAAACTACCTGTGGTAGTTAATATTACATGTCAACTTGGCTGGGCCTGGTTTTGAGTGTTGGGCAGCTGGCATAGTTATTCCCTGTGGTGAGATTGGTAATTAACTCCATGGTGGAATCTGCTGTGAGCAGCTGAGTAGCTGCCTTAGGTATGTGGTCTGCTTCCAGTACGTAAGAGGACACTTTGAGTAAGGTCTTGAGCTTTTTGGCCCATTCTGGACCCTGCATTTGGTCAAGTCTTCATCTTAGTGGCCTGCCATGTTGTCTGCTAATCTTGAGACTCTTTCTGGACTTGAATTAGTGGTCTGCCATATTACTTGATAATCTTGGGACTGTCCCATTTTACTCATCAACTTTGGTCTGTCAGTCTAAGCAACCAGCAACTGCCTGAGTTAAGCTTCAGTGGGCCAGGAGCAAGAGGCAGAGCTGAAGCCCAAAGTTGAGGGCCCTTCACCCAGGCCCTAGAGCTGGCATTTGAACTCAGACTTCTCGCCTCCCATTCTGTAAGAGAATAAATCCCTGTTTGTTTAAGCTATCCACCTGTGGTATTTCTGTTGGAGCAGCACTAGATGACCAAAACACTATCTAAATATATGTGATATTAAAATCATGCTAATTATAATAAACTATAACTAATACTTTGGCTACTATATTAATAACATGCTCTATTTTCATGTAAAAGGAGCTTTGGTGGTGTAGTGCCTAAGGCATTTGACTGCTAACCAGAAGGTTGGAAGTTCAAACCCACCAGCCACTCCAGGGAGGGAAGACTGGGTAATCTACTTACATAAAGATTTACTGCCTCAGAAACCCAAAGGAGGACACTGAGTCAGAATCGACTCCATGACAGTGAGAGACTTTTGATTTTCATGTAAAAAGTAAAACTGAGTCACTTTATCTCTGTAAGCACACCTTTATAAGAAACCATAGTTTAGGCCATGTGGAGATAACCACTACCAATCTGCAGGTGGGCCTAGTAAATTTCCACCTCAAAGGAAATCATCCTTTAACGGCCCACACTGCAAACCTAATATAAAGTGATGGCAAACATGGAATCCCCTTGTCAATCATCCTTACCATTACATTTCTTCAGACTCTTATTCTCCAGACCTAGCCTCTATTTTCTCAGGGTCTTCTCTGATAATTCACCTGACAAATAAGTAAGGGTGAGAGCAGTAATGCCTGACAATGGCCACATCAGTGTATCACATAGGGACATGGATGCTTTTCATTTGACAGGCATTGGTAAGGGCATGCCAGGCCGGTAGAGGAGGTAAATGGCGATAAGAGGTCCTCTGGTCTCCTTTACATCATGTCTCATGGGCTTTTCCACCTGTGCAAGGGCAGTCAGAAAAACATTTCTCCTCATGGTTTGTTGTTGTTATTGTTGTTATGTGCTGTCGATTGGACCTGACTCATAATGACCTCTCCTTGGGTTTCTGAGGTGGTATCACTACAGAAGTAGATTTCCCAACCTTCCTTCCGAGGAGTGGCTGGTGGGTTTGAACCTCCAGCCTTCTGGTTAGCAGTCAAGTGCCTTAGGCACTAGGCTACCAGAGTTCCTGGCATCAAACAAATGATCAGTTTAAATTAAGATCATACATTTCTACCTAAAACTCCCTAAGGGCTAAAGTTCTTATAATTACCTAAGACAGGGGTTGGCAAACTTTTCCTATAAAGATAGTAAATACTTTAGGCTTTATGGGTCAATAGCTCTGTTGTAACTCTGTCCTTATAGTGTGATGGCAACCATAGATAAAATGTAAACAAATGAACATGGCTGTGCTCCATTTAAACTTTTCTTAACAAAAACAGACAGGGGGCTAGATTTGGTCTATGGGTATAGTTTGCCAACCCCTGACTTTAAGAAGCTGAAATCACCAAATTATACATATGTAGCTGTAATGGATACACAAGTGTGAGAAGATGCAGTGGTATGCTTGAATCTGGAGTCACAAAAGGCCTCGAAACAAGCTCATTATAGTCATAGAAGAAGCTATCTGGTATTTTCTTCTTTACTTCTTCCTCTGCCTCTTCTGCAGGTGGGGCAGGGGTTTCCACATACAGAGGTTCTAAAAAATTAAAATATTTTAACTAGTAAAAGTGTCCAGTGAATCCTAAAATCATATTCCCCAAAAATAGGAGGATGTAATAGCCTGAAATACTCTAACAATAACTACTACTTATTACAATTTCTACATATGTATTTATGTATGCTATGAGAATGTCCATACAACTAGAACTAACAGAGGGCAAAGTTATCATAACTTCTTAGGCACAGTCAACCACCCTGATGGAACAAGTTGATGGACTTCTGGACCATGGTTGCAGGGGACATCAAGCTCAATTGGCAAAACACACTACACAAAAACATTGCTCTACATCCAACTTTGGTGAGTAGGAACTGGGGTCTTAAAAGTTTGCAAGCAGCCATCTAGATGCAACAACAGATCTCTTCTCATCTAGAGCAAACAAGAATGAAGAAAACCAAAGACACAGAGAAACAAATTAGTCCAGGGACCAGTGGGTCATGCAAACCTCAGCCTATATGACCATAAAGCCAGAAGAACTAGATGGTGCCTGGCTACCACTGTCAACCTCTTGGAATGGGATCAGTGCAGGAGATCCTGGATAGAGTGGGAGAAAAATGTGGAGCAAAACTCAAAATCATAAAAAATAAAATAAAATAAAAAGACCAGGTTTAGTGGTCTGATAGAGCCTGGCAAGAACCCTGAGACTATGGCTCCTAATTACCCTTCAGGTTTGGAACTGAACCCACTCATTCCCGTGGCTTCCAGCCAAACAACAGACAGACATATAGGTTGAACATTTACATAAGGTAGATATACTCCTTAGAAAAATCTATCATGGGAGAACAGAAGGGTAATATTTGTACAAGGAGACAGCTCAGGGGGCAGGAATGCATAAGAAAGAAGAACACAGAAGAAGAGGTAACTACAGGGAGGAACTGGGAAGAGAGCTATTACAGTGTGGGGAAGTGCAGTCAATGTCTTGAAACAAAATGTGTATGAACTTCTATATGGAAAATGAATTTGCTCTGTAAACTTTCACCCAAGTCATAATAAAAACTTAAAAAAAAAAAAAAAAAAAGTACTACTAATGGTCCAATGCATGATGCTACCCACCAACAAGCAAGGCATGAAAACCAACATGACTGTGTGAGTCAGAATGTGAAAGATGAGTTCTGGGGTCATAGTTTTGACAGAATCTGAAAGAGTAACTTCCAATCAATTCCAAGGGAGAATTGTTCTCAGTAAACTGAGGTGGAACAATCCTTATACCACACACTCTCTAGAAGACCAAGTATGAGAGTTCTGCATGTGATCATCAGAAACAGAATGTATAATTCCAGAGCTGCTAAGCCACTCCATCTGAATGTGTGCAATGTTATTCTTTTTATCACCCTCCATACATATCCACAAGGAGCTCTGGTAGCTTAGTGCCTAAGGCACTTGACTGCTAACCAGAAGACTGGTGGTTCAAACCCACCAGCCACTCCTTGGAAGGAAGGTTGGGAAATGTATTTCTGTAGTGATACTGCCTCGGAAATCCAAGGAGGGGTCACTATGAGTCAGGTTCGACTTGATGGCACATAACAACAACAACAACAACATACATATCCACAAGGAGCTCTGGTGGTGTAGTGGTTAAAGCAATTAGCTGCTAACCAAAAGGTCAATGGTTCAAACCCACTAGCCACTCCACAGAAGAAAGATGAGGCAATCTGCTTCTGTAATGATTTATAGCCTTGGAAACCCGTGGGGATCACTATGAGTCATAATTGACTGGACAGCAGTGGGTTTGTTTGGGTTATATATATCCACATCCTGTAAATTTTTCTTTCTATAAATTTATAACTGTTCACATGCAGAACTATCTTTAAAACAGTGACAATTACTAATAGAAAAGCAGTAATATTTACCTCTAGTGCTTTCCAAATTATCCTGAAATGAACTTGAACTTCCTTCCAAATGCTCTATATATGAGTCTTCGTCCTCTGAATACAACTCTTCCTCTTCAGTAAACATATCTGTGATATCTTCTACAACTCTGAAATCATCTCTTGCTGAAGCTATTAAAAATAATTTGTTTTAATAATTTCTAAATTTTGAATAAAACAGTTTATTTCCAAAGTATCTAATGCTTCAATTTGCTTAAAAAAAAAAAAAAGGAAGACTTTCCTGTGAGTTAATCTCAGTTTTCACTTCATATCTAGTATATTTCCTTTCACTGCATACTTCCAAAAAAACAAACCAAACTCACTGCCATGAGTGGACTCCAACTCATAGTGACACCTATTGAGTTTCCACGGCTGTAAATCTCTGTCGAAACAGACTGCCTCATTTTTCTTCTGTGAAGCAGCTGGTGGGCTTGACTCATCAACTTTCTGGTCAGTAGCCAAATGCCATAACCACTATACCACCAGAGCTCCTTAGTGCATACTTACAAGATAGTAAAAGATGAGGAAAAAAATAAGCCACTATCCTGCTATCTTTATTTCAATTCAACCCAATTTTGCCAACATTTATAGAGGATCTGTTATGATAAAGACAAATAACAATTAAGAACATTCTTTATTATTTATCTCTGAAGTGATATCCCAGGCATAACTTAAAATATTGGCTTTAAGACAAGCTAGAAGAAAAAGAAAATTGGAATAGAGACAGAATAACAATAGTATAATATTCAGATCAAGTCCAAACATGAGTATTGTTAAAATATACAATGCCAAGTAGGTGAAAGACAAAACTGGGTGACCTTCAGAAGAGCAACGATGAAATTACAATTGCACTGAAGCAGAGTAGAGCCAACTAGATGATATGTCTTAAATGAGGCTAAATAATTGGGAATAAGGCCAAAGACCCATATGAATGAGGAAGGAAAAATTGGCCAAGCCAATTAGCTGGGTGACAAGACAGGGTTCTGTAGGATTCATATGTTTGGATGGAAAGAAAGTGATGCTCTATACTTAAATAGCACAAACATGCAACTTGGTTTGCCCAAAGAATGGTCCTGGGGAGCTACTCTCCAATAATACCATTTAACAAACATCTTAGTTCTTTCTTAGGACCGTGACAACCAAAGACTATTTCCACATCTCAAGATTAGGATGTCAATAGCATAACACCCTATTTAATGACCTCCCCCTGGAAAAGAAGTTGAGATTGCCAGTAGATGAGACCATTGGCTCTTAATGCAATGAGCTAGAATGAAGCAACCATTGATAAAGGAAGTGGGAGTGAAAACAGATGAAGGAACATAGCTAACAAAAAATAATGGCTATTCTGAGCCTGGTAGAAGGGTTGTGCTAATGACAGACAAAAAAGACTTCAGGGAAAAACTAATATGGCAAGAAGTAGATACATTAACTGAAGATGGTGAAGCAGGAAATCTAGGCAATTTGACAATTACAGGGGATTTTTATCTTTCAAAAGTTGAATGGTAGAGTCTTACAGTTTGAAGAATAAACCAGCATTTGCCTTTATATTCTTGGAAATCATCTAAAGCCAACATTGAGAATGAGAAACAAATATACAAACTCAGAAGGAGCTATTATGTATATGACTGAAATGACAGAGTCCTCTTCTTAAAGTTCCATATTGGCAAGGCAGAGGGCCTTCAGGATGCTAGCAAGTTATTTCACTTTATCATTTGGGATACTCAGACCCATCATGTATGGACTAATATATGAGCTGAGCAGAGGGCAAAACCTATCCTAAGAGGGTCTAACATAAGGAAGGGATTCCTGAGGTAGTGTTAGATAAAAGATCATTTTCATGAAATCCATCCATGCAAAGCTGAAAGTAGTGTCTAGGAAAATGGTGCCAAGGAATAGAAACCTGACAGCAGACGATCCTCTGTCAGAAATGTAGGAAGTGGGAAAAAGTGAAAAAAGAAAAATGAGGGAGGGGCAGACTAAAGTTTTGGAACAGGAGAGTGATATGATCATATTTTTTTATGGTTACATTCTTTAGAATTAGAAAGGTATTTATAACAGCAGCATGGAGGGAGAACCAGCAGAAAGACTTAAGTGGGAGTCCTTACCACAAGAATCCAAGCAAGAAAAGATAAATGCCTAAAATAAAACATGATAAGGAGAAATTTTGATTTATGAACTCTGTTCTAGATCGGGAAAAAAAAATGTAATATAAATTTTGTTAATAAAACTGTTCTCCTAGGACCTTATCTCTCTAGTCAAAATTAAATTTCAGTAATTATATTTAGGATTAGAACCTGAAAAGTCAAGATTTCACTGAGATACTTAACACCATGACACCCATTTAAAAAGAGCCGGCCATCCTTTCAAAATCCTAATTACAAAATCCCTTACTTTCCCTTTTATTTGTAGTCTGTGAAATCCTTCCACATACATTTTCCATTTTAATCCCCAAACAACTCACAATGATCATTTTAATGGGTGAGAAAATTGAGGCTCAGAAAGGTAAGCTAATTTACCCAAGATCAAGCATCTCTAAGTCCTAAATTCAGAACTCAAAACCGAAGTCCAGCTTTCTTTTCACTACACTGTATTAGAAATGCCCACTGAAGACCTGATAGACCTCACAGAAGAGATGAAGACCAGATGTGCAGACAGATCGTTATCAACGTAAAGATGATAGTAACTTCTCTGTGCCAGGAGCTGGAGATGAAGAAAACATAGACTCTGCTCCTAAGGAACTTAAAGTTTAGTAAAAAGTTAATAAGTAAAGGATTTATGTTCTATGAGTTTAAATATGTACTCTTTAAAATTTTATTTTACTTGAATTTAATAATGATAAGCACAAGAGTCTATTATAACCTGTGCTAGTTATGTTTATGTGTCAACTTGGCTGGGCCTGGTTGAGTGGCTGGGCCGCTAGTGGTAATTATTCCCCATGATGAGACTGGCAATCAACTCCATGGTGGAGTCTACCACAAGCAGCTAAGTAGCTGTCTTTGGGATGTGGTTTGCTTCCTGTGTATAAGGAGAAGCCTTGGGAATGGTCTCGGGCCTATGGCACGCTTGGACCCTGCATGTAGGCGTGTTGTTGCTCAGCAGCCTGCTATGCTTTGCTGACATTGGGACTTA
>NW_006921771.1:6801636-6804229 GCF_000298275.1 Orycteropus afer afer
GAGCAGGAGGCAGAGCTGAAGTCCAAGGCTGAGGGGCTTTCACTCAACCCCTAGAGCCTGGCACTTTGAACTTGGACTTAAAGCCTCCAAATTGTAAGAATAAACTCCTGTTTGTTAAGGCAATCCCATTTGTGGTATATTCTTGTCAGAGAGGCACTAGGTAACCAGAACATAACCTTTACTTACATCTTGATTCAGATCTAGAATATCTCTGAGGTGTTATTCTTTCACTCTTAGATTTATCTGATTTTCCCTCATCTGTATCCTGATCGTGTGGCTCCTTCATTTCCTCTGTAAGGGCAAAGTGGAGACAGACAAAGAAATAATGCCATAAAACAAACATCTTCAACAGATTTCTCCCCCACCCCTCAACAAATTCCCTGTGCACCAAGCACCACATATGTTGATAATCCTGTTTGCACAGGACCAGAGTTGATTTCACAAGCAAGAGGGTGCTGCCACCATCAGGCGCCTCAGCAAAACGGCAACAGAGATTCCCTTTCTCCAAGCAAATTTATTATCTTGATATTCCCTGGTTTTCAAGAAGTACACAGTGAAACATACCACCCACATCTATCTTTGCCCCAAATGCTCTGCCTACTGTAATTAACTCTCTGTCATCTTTCCTCGATTCATCCTCCCTTTTTCTCTTCCCGTTATCAAATGCTTCTGGTGTTACTAATCAACTTCAATGAAAAAAACACTTGCTGAGCACACCTACTATGTATTAGTCTTGTGTTAAGCACTAGGTTACAATACTAAACAAGAGATTTGGTCCCTAACTTTTTGGAGCTTATTGTTTAGCAGGAAAGGCAGACATTAAACAAGCAATTAAAGTATAATGAGTGCTACAAAAAGGAAATAATAGGGTATTGTGGGCATGTACAACAAGAAGTCTTAACCATCCCTGGGGGTTAGAGAAGAGCTATATGAGACACAGGTGATGACTGGCCAGCCATAGAATGGGAAAGAGTATTTAGGCAGAGGGAACATTGAAGAAAGGCTTGCATCTTTGAAGGACTGAATAAAGTCTCTTGCTACAGTGTGAGAGTGATGAGGATTTTGAAGTGAGGCAAACAGCAGATCATGTGATTATCCCTAAGCTTTGTTAAGAAGTCTAGACCTTATTTCCATGACAACCGAGAGCCACTGAAGGACTTTAGGAGGGGTGTGACAAGCAGGTTCTTTCTGCACTCTCTATATTGCAGCTCCTGTGTATTTGAAACATCTACTGTACTTCCTTCTACATTTTCACTTTGCACTAAACATTCCATGTTTCCTCAACATCCCTCTATGGCATGGCTGAAAGGTGGAATAGAACAAGAGCTCTATTTTGAGTCAGGTTTGGATTTGAGTCCCAGTTTGCCACAAAGCTAGCCTAAACTTTACATTAATTCCTTAACTGTATGATGGGGATGGAGTAAGACAACTCCCAAGGCTGATATGCCTGTTGCTGGCAATTCAATTCTGACTCATAGTGACCCTATAGGACAGAGTAGAACTGCCCCCAAAGGTTTCCAGGCTATAATTCTTAGGAAAGTAGACTGTCACATCTTTCCCCTGTGGAGTGGTTGGTGGGTTTGAACTGCCAACCTTTCAGTTAGCAGCAGAGGGCTTAACTACTATACCACCAGGGCTCCTTCCTAAGGCTGCTATGAGGATTAAATGAATGAATGCATTATTATAACTTCCTGGTCACCAAAGATAGACTAGTAGGCCAAAATCTGATTTGATACAGGATCAGTGGGAAGGACAGTATGACTCTTACCTCCCTTAAACTGCACACTAGGGTTATTCCATTTGTTTTCTTGAGGTGACATCATCATGATGTCTTCTTCTGATTTCGGGAATAGTAATGCATCTGACCACCAGCTGTCTATCAGTGTGTAGTACTGTGGTGGCTTATGCGTTGCTATGATGCTGGAAGCTACGCCATCAGTATTTCAAACACCAGCAATGTTACACATGGTGGACAGGTTTCAGTGGAACTTCCAGACTAAGACACTCTAGGAAGAAAGACCTGGCTATCTACATCTGAAAACGAATCAATGCAAACCTTATGGGTAACAGCAGAATACTGTCCAATATAGTGCTGGAGATGAGCCCCCTAAGTTGAAAGCACTGCACAATAGCTGCAACAATGAATTCAAATATATTAACCATAAAGATGGTGCAGAACTGGTTAACATTTCATTCCATTGCACATAGGGTTGCCATGAGTCAGAGCTGACTAGACAGCAACTAACAACAACAAACCCACTGCCACTGAGTCAGTTATGATTCATAGCACCCTTTTAGGACAGACTAGAACTGCCCCATAGGGATTCCAAGGCTGTAAATCTTTATGGAAGCAGGCTGCCTCATCTTTCTCCCACAAAGCAGCTGGTGGGTTCAAACCACTGACCTTTTGGTTAGCAGCCAAATACTTTAACCATTATACCACAATAGTACATTCAAATGTTTTTCCTATAAACGATTATCTAGATATGCCCTAGCATGATAGTCATGTTATTAAATTTTGTCTTTACTTCTTTGGACACATTGTTCTGGGTTACTAATTTTTGCTTTTTAAAAAAATCCCTCTGCCTTCTGT
>NW_006921771.1:6804329-6813183 GCF_000298275.1 Orycteropus afer afer
CAATAAAAATCACCAATTTTAAGTACGTGATTCCATGATTTTTTGACAAATGTACACAATCTGTAACCACAATAAAAAAATAATTTCCATTAGCCCAAAATAATTTTTCCCATTTAAAAAGTGTATGTATGTTTCTCTTGGTTTCCTTTTTTGAAAAAACTTGATTATAGAATATATTCCCATTGAGGTTGGTATGAATAAAATAATAGAAAATATTTAAGTAGCAAGATCTTTTAAAATTCAAATCCTAGCATCCAATATATCTCCTATTCCTTCCAGTTTTGGAAAACAGGCTTCTTTCTATGTCTATAGTGAGTCACTGATTTAAAAGAAAAATAAAAAAAAATGACTCAAATAAGACAATGCCAATTATTGCAGCTTGGTTGCAGATTATCACATACTTTGGGTAAAATTGTTGAAATATCTACCAACTTTCCTAAATGCTATTTTCTCCCTTGCTTTCAAGATTCTCCATCATTTGCCTGAAATCACTTCTTACTGCTATTGAACAAATTATATAATGTGTACGCAAACAGCTTTATGTTAGACACTGCAGATGACACAAAGATGAACACTATACAGCCCCTGACCTTAAATAGTTTACTCTAAGAAGAAGAAAGTGATCATGTTTTTTCAGCATAGTGTGTAAATCACTGCTCAGATCCATCACAAATTGACCAGAACTAAAATGTTTGATATTTATGATTGAAGTAGTAGCTATAACTATTTCCTTGACAAAAATGAATACTAAAGGTACCAGAGGAAACTAAACTACTCTCTGAATTGTTGTGATACATGCAGGCCCCACACATGAGGAAGAACGGTGGTTACTGAATTTGCCAACAACACTGACTGATATTCTGTTGTTGCAAACCAGTTAATTGACAACTAAATACAAATTTTAGTCTGCAATTTGCAATTACTCTTTATTTATAAATAGGTCTTGTTTCAGTTTTCTAGTGTTGTCACACAAATTAACATGAATTGAGTAGCTTAAAATAACACCCATTTATTACTTCATGGCTTCCTTGATTTAGAAGTCCTGACACATTAAGGCTAAGCTAGATCTCTGCTTAGAGTCTCAAAAGATTGAAGCCAAAGGGTCACCTGGTATGTGTTTGTTTCTGGAAGCTGTGGGAAAGGGTCCATTTCCAGGCTCATTTAAGTTTTTGGCAGAACTCAGTTCCATGTGATTGTAGTACTGAAATCACTGTTTATTTGATGGCTGCTGGCCAGTAGTCACTCTAAGCTTCCAGAGGCTGCCCATAATCTCTGGCTTGTGGTTCCCTTCAAAGCCAGCAATGGTGGCTCAAGTACCTCTCAATGCTTTGAATCTCTCTGATTTCCCTCTGACACCTCATCTCTGAAGCATCCCTTCTGCTGAATCTTTTCTGCTTCTTCTAACTTCAGCAGGGAAAGGTTCTCTGCTTTTTAAAGGCTTGTGTGATTAGACTGAACCCATTAGATAATCAAGGATAATCTCCCTAATCAGAATCCTTAATTATATTTGCAAAGTCCTTTACAGCACTACCTATATTAGTATTTGATTAAATAACCAAGGGATAAGAATTTTGGAGGGACATCTTTAGAATTCTATCTGTTGTTGTTGTTGTTATTTGCCATTGAGTTGGCCCCGACTCATAGCGACCCCTCCTTGGGATTCCAAGGCAGTATCTCTACGGAAGTAGGAATGCCCAACCTTCCTTCCGAGGAGTGGCTGGTGGGTTTGAACCACCAGCCTTCTGGTTAGCAGTCAAGTGCCTTAGGCACTATGGTACCAGAGCTCCTATCTAGCACATATATAATAGAAAGAATGGGAAACTTAATCAAAAGAATTATAGTGCAGACAACTAGAGTTTTAATTTCCCAATCCACAAAATTATGACATTGGAACAAATAACATCCCAAATTCCAAAATCATAAAATGGAGAAACATAGATTGGTGACAGAATAGTTATTCTTTTAAAAAGCAGATATTCTAGTGTATCTTATGCTTCCATAAAAATACTCCATACCAGTGGAACACTGGGGAAATTCCTTGGATTCCAGTATTTTCTTCCACACCGTATGTACACAATATTCCTCATCTCTTTATCTTTGTACTCCTCATAGTTTTCTTTTTTGCTTCCCATTTATAATAAGCTTCATGAGATCATTTTCTACCCTCTTGTCTTGTCTTTTCTAGTTACATTCATTTTTTTAATACACTATAACTGAAAATTAATTGAATAGATTGTAAGAGTCCATAAGACCTAATGAATTTATTCATAAGGTAATCAGAAAGTGGATAAGAAGAATTACAATAACTGAAACATTCTGTGAACAAATAATATGAATCACAACAAAAGGGATGTTGATGTCAAGACAAAAGTACCCACTTTATGCTCAAAATACTATATTCAACTTGCTAATACTATGTAATAAACTTTACTATCCACAAACCCAGTTCATGTCAGATTACGTACATACAGTGTGGAAGAAAATACTGGAATCCAAGGAATTTCCCCAATGTTCAGAACTAGCATTAAATGGATGATAAACATTGGGATCTGTTCTTTGCTTTAAGGAGTTCTGGTGGCACTATGGTTAAAGCATTGCGCTGCTAACCAAAAGGTTGGTGGCTCGAATCCACCAGTCATAGGGTAGAAAGATGGGGCAGTCTGCTTATGTAAACATTTACAACCCTGGAAATCCTATGGGGCAGTTCTAGTCTGTCCTATAAAGTTGCTGTGAGTTGGAATTGACTCCACCGCAGGGAGTTTGGTTGGGAGCTCAGCTTTTCTGGATCATAAAGAGTAACTGGAGAAACTAAAAAGTAGTCAAGAAAATCAGGTAAGATGTTCATGGTCTCCTGTGTATTAGTAGTATAATTGGTGAGAATTTTTTTTTTTTGGAGAATGAAAAGATTGGGAAGTTGTATTGTAATCTGGAGTCAAAGAAAAAACTTCACTGAACAACGTTAGAACAGATAAGGACAACTTTATTGAAAAGGAATGATGTAAGGGATGAGGGGAGGACTGAGGAAAGGACCACATCAAGATGGAGACAGAGACCACTGGACAAACAACTTTAAAGTTTAAAGGTTTTTAAAAGAAAGTTAAGGCAGAGGAGGGGTTAATTTTTGTGGCCAGGTGAGTGATTTACTGGGCTTGTAATTAGGGTCCTTTCTATTCTTTTCTAATAATAAGGCTCAGTGGATTTTGGAAGGCCCAAGGGGAGGGAGAGGGGGAGGGAAATAAGGGTTAGGTAGCAGGAGTTCATGAAAACTAAGGGAGGAAAGAAGGTCAGGAAGATAAGGAAGGAAAAGCTTATTCTTGTGGTCCAGTGTAGAATTCTCTTCTTCCATGTGGGAGACTAGGGCTCAATTCCCGGCCACCTAGTTCTGTCTGTCAGTGGAGGGTTGTGTGCTACTATGATGTTAAATAGACTTCAGTGGTGCTTCCAGACTAAGAAGAAGAGGCCAACTGAATGCAGCTAACCCTTGTTTGCAGTAAGCAGTTCTCTGGAACAAAAGGGTGGGGGTGGAGGGAGTTCTTTAACACTGTTGCTTCCTCAGTATCCCAGGGCTCAGGAAAAATTTATTTTTGTCACAGTGGAGACTATGAGCTTTGAGCAGAGGATTGAGTTCCTATCTCAGCTCTGCCCAGTAAGTTTAATCTCTTAGTCTTTTTATATGTAAAACGAAGGAAATTACAGTCATTTATAAAAATTTTTGTAAGGATTAAATGAAAGCCTTTACAGCCAGTGTCAACCTTGGCTAGAGTACCTAAAGCAAATGGAAGAAATGACAAGATAAAAGAGTTGAACAGAATATTTCAAAGAGCACGCAAAGCCAATTACTATAATGAAATGTGCAAAGACCTGGAGTTAGAAAACCAAAAGGGAAGACCACGCTTGGCATTTCCCAAGCTGAAAGAACTGAGGAAAAAATGTAAGCCTCGAGTTGCAGTGTTGAAAGATTCTATGGGCAAAATATTGAATGATGCAGGAAACATCAAAAGAAGATGGAAGGAGGAGCTCTGGGAAGATGGCTTAAAAGGCAGAAAGATTGCACATACCCTCTTCAACAAAGAAAAGGGGAACCAACTAACACAGATACAGAAGATAATCCTGGACTTTTGAGCTTTGGAGGGAAGTATATGGAAGTGGACTAAACTCCAACTAGCAGAAAAAATTTCATGAAAACACCCAGAAAAGGAGACATACGGAGCTGTGGTCTGGCATCGATCCTGACAGCACAGACAGCTTGGATATTGCTGAATGGTGGTAGGACCCAAGAATTAACCTAAAAATCAGCCCTGCTAGCCAGGGACTGCACAGAGGACTGCTCTGGTGGCTGGGGAATAATAGGGGAAGCAGCAAAGAAGAAGGCGGGCTGAGCTGTGGACTTTTGCTTGTCCAGGGGGCAAAGCCATTTTGCATATTTACAAGAGGTTTGATCATTTTGGATATTTAAAGCAACAGCGTTCTCCCAGATTCCAGGGACTTAAGAACAGGCTCCACTTCCTGGGAACCACAAGGACATTCCGGACGCTGGCAACTGGAAATGTGCGACATTCCCCTTGTGACTCTTATATCCCACACCCTCTTGGTGAACAGAGGTGCAGCGATCCCTTACTCCAACCCATGTTCTAGGCTCCCAGGAATTCCATCCCAGTCTGTGTGCTCGGAGGGAGCCCTGTCCTGCCCCGATTTATTTTTTCTTTTTTTTAGTTTGTTTTTTTTTGTCTGTTTTAAAACTACTACTATTATTATTCCTTTTGACTTTTTTTATTATTTGTCTTTATTCTTCCCTTCCCAGGTTCTAGTTTTCAGCTTTTTTTCTTTTCCCTGTTCCTGGTTCCAATTTTTTTTTTTTTTTCTTTTTCATGGTTAACACCATTCTTTGTTTTTCTTTTTGTGTTTTTCCCATTTTTTTCTTCATTATTCTTCTTCTCTACTTTTTCTCTTATTGCCCTTCTCTCCCCAGATATTGCAGTGTTTTTGTTTTCTTTTGTTTTTGTTTTTGTCCCTTTTCTCTTTTTTTGGTTACTGTTCCTGTGTGATTACAAAGTGTGTTGTTCTCCATTTGCTTTTACTTTTGTGATGGTGCAAAAAGGGCAAGGAGGCCACATCCTCCGACCTCCTCTAACCTCACAAGAGGAAGACAGGATCACCATCAATAGCCCAAGACCTATTCCTGTGAGGCCAGACATGCTGCCTCTCTCCAGCCCTTACACCAACCATTCCTCCTGCAACACCCAAAGCCTATCTGCTGGGTTTGATAATTCACTGCAGTGGCCACACAACTCAGACTATGAGGTTTATTAGGGAAGCACCAGGCTACAATTCAAGTTCAGGAAAAACACTCAGTCTCTCTCAGCCTGCCATCTCTCACCCAACAGTCTCTCACAGTCTCTTTCCCAGCAGTGCGTGTCCCTCAGTGTCTCTCTCAGCAATAAGCGTCTCTTACATCTCTTTCCCAGCAGTGTGTGTCTCTCAGGAGCATGTTCCTTCTCAGCAATATGTCCTTCCTCAGCCAGCAGTCAGAGAGAGTTCTGCCTCTAGGAGGCCTCCTTTTGAGCCTGGTAGAGTGACCAAACTAACCAATCATAGCATCTGAATTCTAAGCACCTGAGAGAGAGCAGTCTTCTCAGAACATTGTTTTGTGTCACTCCCCACAGAAATACCCCAGGTGGATAACATTTACAATCAGCAGCTCCTCAGTTGGTCACAACAAATTCCACCATGGAGTTTACAAAGACTTATGGCTAGAAGAGCCATACCAGGTAATTTACTACACTGCATATGGTTATTCAGTTGTTACTTTTGTCTAACTAAGAGGGAAACAGCAACAGTCCCCATATGACAAAACGACACCCACACCTCCTGCAGCTTCACTTAGTGAGAGTCACCACCTCCTTCTCCACCAATGGGCCAACAATAAATAAGCACAATGAAGAGCCTGACTCACCATTAACTGCTCTTCGCAGTTAACAGAGATCTAAATACAACAATGTCACAATGTCTCAGAGACAACAACAGACCATCATACTCCACACAAAGAAGCAAAATAAAGTGGTAGAAATGAAGGGAGCAGGATACAGACCCAGAACACATCCATGAGAAAGAAGCAGCATTGGAACTCTCTGATAAGGAATTCAAAAGAATTATATTTAGGTATCTTCAAAGGATTGAGAGACAGATCAAGGAAAACACAGACAAAACCCTGTAAGACTTCTGGAAGAAAATACAAGAACAAAATGACAAATTAAATGAAAAATTAGAAATGATTCAAAATCTACAGAGAGTAATACAGAAGATTAATACTAAATTGTCAGAAATAGATAACATATTGAAAGGCTGTTGTTGTTGCTGTTGTTATGTGCCATCAAGTCGGACCCGACTCATAGCAACCCCTCCTTGAGTTTCTGAGGCAGTATCACTACAGAAGTAGATTGCCCCATCTTCCTTCCAAGGAGTGGCTGGAGAGTTTGAACTGCCACCCTTCTGGTTAGCAGTCAAGTGCCTTAGGCACTATGCTACCAGAACTCCCCATTGAAAGGCTAAAGAGGTAGAACAGATGCAATGGAAGACAGAATTAATGAGATTGAAGACAAATACATGAATACTTCTTTTGAAAGGGATCAATCAGAAAAAAAGATCAAAATAAAATGAAGAAAGCCTAAGGTTCATGTGGGATACCATCAAAAGAAATAACCTACGTGTCACTGGAATTCCAGGACTGGAAGAGGAAAAAAAAAAAAAACTAAGAAAATTGTCTAAGATTTATTGGAGGAGAACTTCCCTGATACGATGAAAGATAACAATATATCCATTCAGGAAGTACAACGAACCCCAAACATGATGACCCCAAAAGAAAATCATCAACATATCATCATCAAACTCATCAAAAACAGACAAAGAAAGAATCCTGAAAGCAGCATGGGAAAAACAAAAAGTCACCTACAAAGGACAACCAGTAAGAATAAGCTCTGATTTCTCAGCAGAAGCCATGCAAGCAAGAAAGCAATGGAATGGTATATATAAAACCCTGAAAGAGAAAAATTTTCAACCAGGAATTGTATACCTAGCAAAATTCTCCCTCAAATATGATGGTGAAATTATAAGATTTCCAGATAAGCAGAAACTAAGGGAATATGTTAGAACCAGACCAACTACACAAGAGATACTAAAGGGAGTCCTTTGAACAGAAAACCAAAAATAGCAAACAACCAACCATTAATACAAAAGATGACATAACCCACAAACCACAGCTACAGACATACCTAAAATAAAATAAGCTTACAGGACTGTAAACAGGGAAGGAGAGACATCAACTGGCAAATGAGGACAACTACAAACAAAGAAGAAGGAAAATACTGTGTAGTTACAGAACTTCTAAATTGTGAGGAAGTCAAGAGAGTTGCAATATAGAATGGACTGCTCTGAACTTGGAGAAAACAATAAATCACAGGGTAACCTCAAAGAAAAATGATAAACCTTCACATCACAATAAAAAAGAAGGCAAGCACAATTACTCAGCAAATACTAAAACAACAGCAACAAAGGAAATGATAACATGATTCATAAACATAATGAGCTCAGCACAGAAAATAATACGGAACAAAGAAACCAGGGACACCACGAAAAAACATATAACAAAATGAGAGCAACCAATTCACACTTGTCGATAATTACACTGAATGAAAATGGATTAAATGCACCACTAAAGAGAAGGAGAGTTGCAGACTGGATAAGAAAACAAAACCTATCAATATGCTCTCTACAAGACACACACCTTAGAGACAAAGACAAAAACAGACTAAAAAATCAAAGGTTAGAAAAAGATATATCAAGCAAATGGCAACCATAAAAGAGCAGGAGTGACAATATTAATTTTTGATCAAATGGACTTTAAGACAAAAACCACCATTAAGAGACAAGGAAGGACAATGTATAATGATTAAAGGATCAGTTGAACAAGAAAATATAACCATAATAAATATCAATGGACCCAATGAAACAGCCCTAAAATACATAAATCAGAGTTGAAAAGGCAAATAGATGACTCCACAGTCAGAGTGGGAGACTTTAATACACCACTTTCAATGAAAGATAGAACTGGAAAGAAACTCAACAAAGATGCAGAAGAGCTAAACAATAGAATCCACCAACTTGACCTTATAGACTTCTACAGAGCACTTCACCCAACAATAGCACAATATACATTCTTTTCCAGTGCACATGGAACATTTTCCATGATAGACCATATGTTAGGCCATAAAGCAAGCCTTAATAAATTTAGAAACATTGAAATACTACAAAGCATCTTCTCAGATCATAATGCTATCAAATTAGAAATCAACAATAGAAAAATCAACAGAAAAAGAGTACACACATGGAAAATTAACAACACCCTCCTTAAGAAAGACTGGGTAAGAGAAGAAATAAAAAGTGAAATTGAACAATTCCTTGAATCAAATGACAATGAAAACACAACATACCAAAATATTTGGGACACAGCAATGATCAGAGGCCAATTTATAGCAATAAATGCACACATCAAAAAAGAAGAGCGAGCCAAAATCAACACTTCAAGTCAACATCTCCAACAATTAGAAAAAGAACAGCAAGAAAAGCCTACAATCACAGAAGAAAGGAAATAATCAAGATTCAAGAAAAAAGTAGAAAGACAATAGAAAAAAATCAACAAGACCGGAAGTGTTTTTAGAAAAGATTGATAAAATTGACAAACAAGTGGCAAATTTAACAAAGGAAAAGAGGGAGAGAATACAAATAACATGAATAACAAATGAAACGGGTGACATCACAACAGAACCAACTGAAATAAAAAGGATAATATCAGGATACT
>NW_006921771.1:6813628-6814362 GCF_000298275.1 Orycteropus afer afer
AAGCATAACTTTGATACCAAAACCAGGCAAAGACATCACTCAAAAGGAAAACTACAGACCAATATCCCTCATGAATATAGACGCAAAAATCTTCAGCAAAATCCTAGCCAATAGACTCCAACAACATAGCAAGAAAATCACTCATTATTACCAAGTGGGGTTCATATCAGGTATGCAGGGATGGTCAACATTAGAAAAACAATCAGCATCACCCACCACATAAATAAAACAAGGAGAACAACCACATGATCATATCAATTGATGCAGAAAAGGCATTTGATAACATCCAACATTCATTCCAGATCAAAACTCTCAGAAAAATAGGAATAGAAGGGATATTCCTCAACATAATAAATGGCATTTATGCAAAACCAACGGCCAACACTATTCTTAATGGTGAGAGACTGAAACCATTCCCCTTGTGAACAGGAACCAAACAAGGATCCCCGCTATCACGACTTCTATTCAATATTGTACTGCAAGTCCTAGCCAGGGCCATAAGGCAAGAAAGGGAAATCAAAGGCATCCCAATTGGCAAGGAAGAAGTCAAACTATCCCTATTTGCTGAGGATATGATCCTCTACCTAGAAAACCCAAGAAACACAGTCAAAAATCTACTGGTACTGAGAAATTTAGCATCGTGGCAGGAATAAGATCAACATCCAAAAATCAGTTGGATTCCTACACCAGCAAAGAGATTGCTGAAAAAGAAATAAGGAAATCAATACCATTTA
>NW_006921771.1:6814918-6831874 GCF_000298275.1 Orycteropus afer afer
AGAACTATAGAATTCCTCAAGGAAAAAACTAGGGGCAAATTTAGGGGCCCCAATATATGACATAAATAGACTACAAGCACAACCCAAAATGCATAAACAGCACAAGAGAAACTAAATGAATGGGACCTTCTAAAAATTAAATTTTTATGTGCTTCCAAACACTTTTCCAAAAGAATCAAAAGAGAACCTACAGATTGGAAAAAAATATTTCACTATGACATATCTGACAAGGGACTTATCTCTAGAATCTACAGATAACTCCAACACCTCAATAACAAAAAGACAAATAATCCAATTAAAAAATGGGCAAAAGACATGAATAGACACTTCACCAAGGAGGATACTCAGGCAAACCTATGATGAAATTCTTACTATCATTAGCCATTAGAGAGATACAAATCTAAACAACAATGAGATACCATCTTGCCCCAGCATGAGTAGCAAAGTTTATCAAGACAGAAAATAACAAATGCTGGCGAGGATGGGGAGAGATTGGGACTCTCATACACTGCTGGTGGGACTATAAAATAGTACAACCCCTGTGGAAAGCAGTATGGTGACTCCTTAAAAAGCTGAAATTAGAAATACCATTTGACCCAGCCATTTCATTATAGATATATATCCTAAAGAAGTGAGAGCCATGACAAGGACAGATATATGCACACCCATGTTCATTGCAGCACTATTTACAATAGCAAAAAGTTGGAAACAACCTAAGTGTTCATCAACTGAGGAATGGATAACCAAACTATGGTACATACACACAATGGAGTACTATGTAACAATAAAGAATAACATAGACCCTGCAAAACACCACATAATGTGGAGGAACTTGGAGGACATTATGCTGAGTGAACTAAGTCAATCACAGAAGGACAAATACTGTATTACTCTGTTATTGTAAAAGTCAAGGAAACGTTTATATATGGAAGGAAATTTTCTTTGTTGATTACTAGGGGTGGGAGAGGAGGGGAGGGAACACTGTTAGATAGGTAGGGATAAGTACTGATTTGGGTGAAGAGAAGTGCAGTGTCCCAAATGTGAGTGATCAACATGGTGGCAATCAGGAAGAGGAAAACATAGAGAGGTACATGGGAGGTGCAGACAACAAAGATGAACCCTTTTACACATACAGTACTGTACTATCAATGAAGGCAAACATAGGTATACAGGTAGATAGATGAGTGGACAGGCTGAACTATTAGGTATGTCTATGTAGCAGTGAGTGTACCCAAGACCATGTATGGGGTTGACAGACAATGGTTCTACAAGTGTATATGTAAGTTCTGTAAGAATTCTCAGGTGTGTAGTAGAGCTGAAAAGGGACAAGGTTGTAGTCACTTCTTGGTCACACCTAGCTACCCACAGGGACCGAGTAGTTGAACCTGTGGGCTCAGGACCATAGTCACAGGAGACATCAAGCTCAATTGGCATAACATACTGCACAATACACTATTCCACCTCTTTGATGAGTAGCAACTAGGATCTTAAAAGCTTGCAAGCAGCCATCTAGAGGCAATGATGGGTCTCTCCTCATCCAGAGCAAAGAATGAAGAAAACCAAAGATGCATGGAAAAAAGTAGTCCTAGCGACTGGTACACCATGTGATCCACAGCCTATATGACTGTGAGACCAGAAGAACTAGATTATGCCCGGCTTACCAATGTCAACCACTCAGAGGGGGATCTATGTAGGAGATCCTGGATAGAGAGGGAGAACAATGTGAAACAAAACTCAAAATCATTTGGGAATAAAAAGTGGGGGAGGACCAGTTTTGCTGGTCTGATAGAGCCTGGTGGAACCACTGAGACTATGGCCCCTAGCTGCCCTTCAGGTCTGGAATTGAACCCACACCTGTGGCTTCCAGCCAAGCAAAAGTCAGACATATGAGTTGAACATGTACCTGAGGTAGAGACACTCCTTGGAGAGAAGAATCATGGGAAAAAGAAAGGCTGTTTATGCACAAGGAGACAGTTCAGGGGGCAGGAGTGCATGGAGGGATAGACACAGGGGAAGAGGTAACTATCAGGAGGAAGTGGAAGGGGAGCTGTTGCATTGTGGTAAATTGTAGTCAATGTCATGAGACAAAGTGTGTGTGAACTGGTTTATGGAAAGTGAATTTGCTCTGTAAACTTTCACCCAAATCACAATTAAAAAAAAAAGAAAAAGAAGAAGAAGAAGATGGAAGTAATACACAGAGTTGCTGTACCAAAAAGAACTGGTCGATCTTCATCCATTCCAGGAGGTAGCACACAATCAAGAACTAATGGTATTGAAGGAAGAAGTTGAAGCTGCAGTGAAGGAATTGGAGAAGAACAAGGCTCCAGCAATTGACGGAATACCCATGAGATGTTTCAACAAATGGATGCAGTGCTAGAGGCACTCACTTGGCTATGCCAAGAGATTTGGAAGACAGCTACCTGACCAACTGCCTGGAAGAGATCCATATTTGGACCCATTTAAAAGAAAGGTGATCCCACAGAATGTGAAAATTATCAAACAATACCATTAATATCACATGCAAGTAAAATCTTATTGAAGATAATTAAAAAACAGTTGTAGCAGTATATTGACAGAGAACTTCCAGAAACGCAAACTGGATTCAGAAGAGCATATGGAATGAGGGATATCATTGCTGATGTCAGATGGATCTTGGCATCAGAAAGATGTTTACTTGTGTCTTATTGACTATGCAAAAAGCATTTGATTGTGTGAAGCATAACAAACTGTGGATAACATTGAGAAGAATGGTAATTTCAGAACACTTAGTTGTACACATGAGGAACCTGTACACAGACCAGAAGGCTGTCATTCAAACAGAGCAAAAGACACTGCATGGTTTAAAATCAAGAAGGGAGTGTGTCAGGGTTGTAGCCTTTCACCATACTTATTCAATCTATATGTTGAGCAAATAATCTGAGAAGCTGGACTATATGAAGAAGAACATGGCATCAGGATTGGAGGAAGGCTCTTTAACAACCTGTGATACACTGACTACACAACCTTGCTTGTTGAAAGTGAGGATGATTTGACACACTTAATGATGAAAGTTGAAGAATACAATCTGTAGTATGGATTACATCTCAATATAAAGAAAACAAAAATCCTCACAACTGGACCTATAAGCAGCACCACGATAAACGAAGAAAAGATTTAAGTTGTCAAAGACTTCACATTGCTTCGTTCTACAATTGATGCCAATGGAGGCAGCAGTCAGGACATCAGATGACATATAGCAATGGGCAAATTGCCTGCAAAGGACCTCTTTCAAGTGCTGAAGAGCAAAGATGTCTCCTTAAGGACTAAGATGTGCCTGACAAAAGCCATGGTATTTTCAATCACCTCATATGCCTGTAAAAGCTGGACAATGAATAAGGAAGACCAAAGAAGAGTTGATGCTTTTGAGTTGTGGTGTTGGTGAAGAATACTGAATGTACCATGGAGTGCTAAAAGATATAACAAAACTGTCCTGGAGGAAGTACAGCCAGAATGCTCCTTGGAAGCAAGAATGGCCAGACTTCATCTCACCTACTTTGGTCATGTTGTCAGAAGAGACCACTCCCTAGAGAAGGATGTCATGATTGGTATAGTGGAGGGTCGACAAAAGAGGAGAAGGCCCTCAACAAGATGGATTGACACAGTGGCTGCAGAGATGGGCTCAAGTATAGCAAGGATTGTGGAGTTGGCATGAGATCGGGCAGTGTTTCATTCTGCTGTGCATAGGGTCCCTATGAGTCAGAGATGACTCAACGACACCTAACAACAACAACAACAACCTTGGCTGCACTTTGAAATCATTTGGCAAATTTTAAAAAATAGCACTATGAGTCACTGGCCTGAGGGCTCGACACCATGGTCATAGGGAACATTGAGCTCCACTGGCACAATATAGCACACAAAAGCGCTATTCTACATCCTACTTTGGTTAGTAGTGACTGGGGTCTTTAAAGTTTGTGAGTAGCCATCTAAGATGTAACCATTTGTCTCTCCTCATCTGAACAAAGAAGAATAAAGAAACTCAAAGATGTATGGAAACATTAATCCAAGGGACTAATGAACCATGGGAACCCCAGCCTACATGACTCAGACCAGAAGAACAAGATGGTATCCAGCTATCAATGCCAACCACTCATAAAGAGATCAAAATTGGAGATCCTGGATACCGTAGGAGAAAAAATGTGGAATAAAATTAAAAAACATAAAAAAGACCAGGATTACTGGTGGTCTGAAAGAGACTGGTGAAACCTCCAAGACTATAGCTCCGAGTCACCCTTTGGGCCTGGAATTGGACTCAGTCTGTGACTTAACTCTCAGCCAAACAATAGACAGGCCTAGAAGCTGAACAACTATACCAGGGAGATGCACTTCTCAGAACAGTCAACCAGGGGAGAACAGAAGGGCACCATTTGCACAAGAGAAACCTAGGCAGGGAGGAACACATAGCTAAGAAGGACACAGGGAAGACGTAACCACAAGGAGGAGGTGGGAGAAGAGCTGTTACATTACAGAGATTGAAATCATTGTTGTGAAACAAAATGTGTATTAACTGTTGAATGTAACAATACTTCTGTAGAAATACCACCTAGGAAACCCAAGGAGGGGTTGCTGTAAGTCGAATCGTCTCAATGGTAGTGAATTTGATTTTTTGTTGGTTTTTTTTTGTTGTTGAATGTAAAACTGCTTTATACCCAAATCACAATAAAAGTTAAATGTATATATGGTTAAGGTTATGTGTCAAGTTGGCTTGATCATGAATCTCAGTGGTTTGACAGATATTATATAAGCATCCTCCATTTTGTGATTTGATGTGAGCAGCCAATCAAGCAACAGGAGAGTTTCTTTGAGGGTGTAGCTTGTATTTAATATGTATAGATGTTCTGGCAAAGCTCATTCTCCCTAGATCCTGTATCTGACTTGTCCTCCTCTGACCTCTGGTTCTTGGGACATAAGCCAGCAGCGTACCCTCTGTCCTGCAGGTTTTGGAATTCACCAGCTCTCACAGCTCCATGAACCAGCACCCTGCCATGTGACTTGTGATTTTGGGGTCATCAGGCCCTGTAACCACATGAGTCAGGAGAAGCCTCCAGCCTGATACCCAACCCATTGATTTGGAACTTGCCAGCCTCCACAACTGCATGTGCTATTTCCTTGAAATAATTCTCTCTCTCTCTCTCTCCCTCTCCCTCTATCTCTCTCTCTCTCAATCTCTCTCTCTCTCTCTCTCTCTCTCTCCCCCCACACACACACATACTTCACTGGTTTTGCTCTCTAGAGATCTAGACAACCCACCCTAAGACAGGGTTTCACCCTCTAGACATTCTAATTGAATTGGTCCAAAGTGAAACTGGAATATCAATAAAGAGTTCCCCATGTAATTCCTTTGTGCAGCCAGGGTTAAGAACTATGGGTTTCTATAAGGCACCTAGTAGGAGGACAAAAATGATCGTTGTTTTTTCTAATGTTGTTGTGTTTGCCATCAAGTTATATCCAACTCATAGTGACCTCTCCTTGGGTTTCCAAGGCGGTATCACTACTGAAATAGATTGCCCAACCTTCCTTCTGAGGAGTGGCTAGTGGGTTTGAACCACCAGGCTTCTGGTTAGCAGTCAAATGCCTTAGGCATTATGCCACCAGAAATCCCAATATTATTAGACATTCACTTTAATACAGCTAGATAGACAGCTGCCATCAAGTCAACTCCAAATGTTGCCTGGTCCTGTGTCTTCTTCACTATTGCCAGCATGTTCAAGTCCATTGTTGCAGCTACTGTGACAATCTATCTCCCAAGGGTTTCCTTCATCCTCACTGGCCCTCTGTTTCACCACACATGATGTTTTTCTCCAGTGATTGATCCCTCTTGATGATGTGTCCTAAGCAATGTTGGACAATGTTCTGTTCTGATCCATATGGTTTTCAATGGAAAATTTTTGGAAGTATATCATCAGGCCTTTCTTTCTAGTCTGTCTTAATGTGGAGGTGCCACTAAAACTTATCTACCATGGGTGTCCCCGCTGGTATTTGAAATACCAGCAAAAGAGCGTCTAGCATCACAGCAACATACTAACCACCATAGGATAACACACTGACAGAGGGGTTGTGGTTAATACAGGTGCTAATTGCTACCCAGTCAATTCCAATTCATGGCAATCCCATATGTCAGAGTAGAACTATACTCCATTGAGGTTTTTTTTTTTTAAATTTTTGTTGTTGTTAAAAAAAAATACACAATAGAACATACATTAACTCAACAACTTCTATGTGTATAATTCAGTGACATTGTTTATACTCTTCAAGTTGTGCAATCATTCTCAACCTCCTTTTCTGAATTGTTGAATTAACCAACTCATGAAATAGACTGTCCAGTTGTGGGTCAATCAAGAGGAAGTTGTGTGTTAGGCTGAGTTCTCTAGAGAAGCAAAACCAGTAAAGCTTATATATAGAGAGAGAGAGAGAGAGAGAGAAATTTATCTTAGGAAAATGGCTCACACACTTATAGAAGCTGACAAGTCCCAAGTTCTTGGATCAAATGTCAAGCTGAAGCTTTTTTCTGACTCACACAGTTGTAGGGGCTGACGAGCTCAAGGTTGGCAAGCAGTATACCAGCTGTTGACTCCAACAAATGACAAATCCAAGATCACCAGGTCGAATGGTGGATGGTTCACTCATGGACAGCTGTAGGGAGCACAACAGGATCCCGATCCACAGAAGAGTGTCTCTCTTCCCAGGATGTCCATAAATATATTGGAAGCAGGTCACACCCCTAGGGAAACTCCCTTTCAATGGATTGGCTACTCAAAACATATACATCTAATACCATCATGGGAATAACCCACATCACAACTGCTTAAACCACACAGAATTGTAGTCCAGTCAAGTTGACACACAACTCCAACTATTACAAGTTGAGAGGAAAAAAAATCATAGTACACAGTGATGCAGAGGTATGCGTTACCAGGTTGCTGGCTGGAAGCCAGATACTCCTCTCCAAGGAGTTACTTTGTTTAATTCACCAGAGTCCAGGGTCTGGTCCTGACCTTAAACATTCAAACACTCAATCTCAACAATGTGCCAGAACTGGCCACGTTAAGATTCACAAAGGACTAATGTGTAAAAACAGATGATCACTTTTGAATTTGCAATGTGAAATATAACTGCTAAGAGAATAACTGCTGAGAGTTCATGTTTACTGAATGTTTATCATGTGTCAAGAACATTCTGGAATTCTACACAAATTATTTCATATATACAACTCTATGAGGTAGGTACAATCATTATCATTTTACATATGAGAAAGTAAAGCAGTTATCCTTTGAATCCTTTGCCATCATCCAATTCATGCAACTGGTTTCCAAGTGCTGTTATCAACTGTCCTTTTATTAAGGTTTTCAAATTCATCCCCTTCTTTTTAGTCCCACTGTCACTTTCCTATTCTGGTCCTCATGTCTTGTAGCTATTAGGACCGAGAGAGAAAGGACCGAGAGAGAAAGGACCAAGACGGTCTGAACCTCATCTCCCATCACTCTCTCCCTTTTCTCCGTAGACCCTTTGCCTCCTCGAAAATTCTCTGCAGTAGTCACTCTGCACAAGTCACATTTCCTTGGATACACCGAGTACTTATATGCTGATTTACCTTTGCCTATTCATTCAACAAGGAGCTCTGATAACGTAGTGCCTAAGGCACTTGACTGCTAACCAGAAGGCCGGCGGTTCAAACCCATCAGCCACTCCTCCGAACGAAGGTTGGGCAATCTACTTCCGTAGTGATACCGCCTCAGAAGCCCAAGGAGGGGTAGCTAGGAGTCGGGTCTGACTAGAGGGCACATAACAACAACATGTGCCATGCATGCTGTTACCTGCATTCCCCTATTTAACTGTAACAGGAACTCCATGAGGTAAGTATTACAATCTTCCTTTTTAGAGATGAGGAAACTGAAACGAAGAATGGTCAATTTTCCAAGAATCACACGGTATGTGTTGGGGGTGGGGTGGCTTGCTTGACTCCAGCCAGGCATGTTTGCCACTAGACTCCCCGCTTCTGGTTTAACTCGTGCCCTGATGTGTCTGGCTATCTTCTGCACTGCCCAGATTGGGCGCTCCTTTCAAGTACTCTGTCCACTTTCTATCTACAGTGTCTAGCTCCATGCCTGCGACGGCGCCTCTTTCCAACTGTTTAACTCAAACGTGAGGAGGAAGAAGGAATGTGTTTCAGAAAACAAAGCCTGAAGAACTGAGTTCAGTGTAGGAGATCAAGCGGGGCTTACTGCTCTACGACTCACGAACAGATTTTGATACGGGAAGGGAGGGCGCTAGGGTCGAAACTTACCGAAGGCACCTACCGCAGCCCCAAGTTTCTAGTCACAGCTTTTACCCAAGGCTTCAGTTTACTGCGGTTACCACGACAAGGTCACGGTGGGCGGGACCGGGGCGGGCCATGACGCGCATGCGCGGCCCGTCAAGACGGTGAAATCACTTGGCGGGGCGCTTAGGACTTTTGCCTTGACTCGTGCTCTAGTCTGGCTTTTTGCGGGCTATAATTATTCATTTTCAAAGCCAAACAGAAAAACCCAGCATTCCACCAAGTCATTAGTTGTGGTAGTTAGCTGCCGCCCAGTTGGCTCAGATTCATAGCGACCCATGTACAAAGAACAAAAACACTGTCCGACCAGGCGCCAGCCTCACAATCCTTGCTATGCTTGAGCCTATCTTTGAAACCACTGTGTCAATCCATCCCTATAAGGGCCTTCCCCTTTTATGTTGACCCTCCACTTACCAAGCATGATATCCTTTTCCAAGGATCAGTCCCTTCTGACAACATGACAAAAGTAGGTGAGATAAAGTCTGGCCATTCTCGATTCCAAAGAGCATTCCAGCTGCACTTCTTTCAGGACAGATTTACTGTCCTGATTTCTGTCAGTCCATGGTATTTTCGGGAGCTCTGGCGGCGTAGTGCATTCTTCACCAACACTACAATTCAAAGGAATCAGCTCTTCTGTTTTCCTTATTCATTGTCCAGCTTTCACAGGCATGTCAGGCTATGGGAAATACCATAGGTTAGGTAGTAGTTGTTATGTGCCTTAGAGTCGGACCAACTCATAGTGACCCCTCCTTGGGTTTCCGAAGCAGTATCACTATGGAAGTAGATTGCCCAACCTTCCTTCTGAGGAGTGGCTGGTGGGTTTGAACCGCCAGCCTTCTGGTTAGCAGTCAAGTGCCTTAGGTGCTCCGCTACCAGAGCTCCATGGGTTAAGTTAGGTGCACTTTAGTCTTCAAAGTGATATTTTTGCTTCTTAACATTTTAAAGAGGTCTTCTGCAGCACAGGGAGCTCTGGTGGCGTAGTGCCTAAGGCATTTGACTGCTAACCAGAAGGCTGCTGGTTCAAACCCACCAGCCACTCCTCAGAAGGAAGGTTGGGCAATCTACTTCCATAGTGATTCTGCCTCGGAAATCCAAGAAGGGGTCGCTATGCATCAGATCAATTCATTCTGACACAGTGATTGTGTATTCCTTCTATCTTCTTTTGATGCTTCCTGTATCATTCAATATTTTGTCCATGTTGTTATTGTTGTAGCATGCTGTCTAGTCGGACAGCTACCCCTCCTTGGGTTTCTGAGGCGGTATCACTATGGAAGCAGATTGTCCAACCTTCCTTCTGAGGAGTGACTGGTGGGTTTGAACCAACGGCCTTCCGGTTAGTAGTCAAGTGCCTTAGGCACTATGCTACCAGAGTTCCTAAGACTTCTTCAATATCAAAATTTGAGGCTTGATTTTTTTCTTCAGTTCTTTCAGCTTGAGAAATGAAAACCCTCTTGGTTTTCTAACTCCAGGTTTTTACAGATTTCATTATAATACTTTACTTTGTCTTCTCTAGCTGCCCTTTGAAATTACCATTCAACTCTTCTATTTCATCATTTCCTTCATTTGCTTTATCTACTCTCCATTCAAGAGCAAGTTTCAGAATCTCTTCTAACATCCCTTTTGGACTTTTCTTCCTTCCCTGTCTTTTTAATGACCTTTTGCTTTCTTCATGTATGATGCTCTTGATGTCATCCCACAACTCATCTGGTATTCAGTCACTGGTGTTCAATGAGTCAAATCTATCCTTCAGATGGTCTCTATGTTCAGGTGGGAGATAATCAAGGTTGTATTTTGGCTCTCTTAGACTTGTTTCTACTTTCTTCAACTTGAACTTGCACAGGAGCAATTGATGGTGTTTCACAGTCAGCCTTGTTTTGACTGATGATATTGAGCTTTTCCATCACTTTTTCCCACAGATGTAGTCAATATGATTCCTGTGTATTCCATCTGGTGATGTCCACATGTAAATTCACTATTTATGTTGTTGAAAAAAGATAGTTGCAATGAGTAAGTCTTTGGTCTTGCAAAATTCTATCATGCTATCTCTAGTATCACTTCTATCACGAAGGCCATATTTTCCAGCTACCAATGATTCTTCTTGGTTTCCAACTTCGCATTCCAATCACCAGCACTAATCAATGCATCTTTCTTGCATGTTTGGTCAATTTCAGGCTGCAGGAGTTGATAAAATCTTTAATTTCTTCCTCTTTTGCTTTAGTAGTTGGTGCATTAATTTGAATAATAGTAGTATTAACTGGTCTTCCTTGTAGGCATATGGATTTTATCCTATCACTGAAAACATTTACTTCAGGACCGATCTTGAAACATTCTTTTTGATGAATGTGACACCATTCTTCTATTTGTCATTCCCAGCATAGTAGACCATATGATTGTCTGATTCAAAATGGCCAATACCAGTCCATTTCAGCTTACTAATGCCTAGAATATTGACCTTTATGCATTCCATTTCATTTTTGACAACTTCCAATTTTTCCAGATTCACACTTTGTACATTCCACATTGCAATTATTAATGGATGCTTATAGCTGTTTCTTCCCATTTTGAGTCATGCCCTATCAGCAAATGAAGGTCTCAAAAGCTTTAGTTATCCAGACCATTAAGGCTGACTCTACTTTGAGGAGGCAGCTATTCTCAGTCTTATTTTGAGTGCCTTCCAACCTGAAGGGCTCATCTTCCAGCACTTTATCAGTGTTTCCTTGCTATTGATAACATTTCCACTGGCCAATTTCCTCCAAAGCAGAGAGCACTGTCCCTCTTCCCAGTCTGTCTTAGTCTGGAAGGTCTGCTGAAACTTGTCCACAGTGGGTGACCCTGCTGGTATTTGATATACTGGTAGCATAGCCTCCAGCCTCACAGCAGCATGCAAGCCATCACAGTATGACAAACTGAGATGAGTGGTGGATAACAAATGGCTCTTGAATATTTTCGAAGACACCTACACTAAAATACAAAAAAAAAAAAAAAAAGGCCCAGGGTTGAGATGTTGCCTTTGATTTTAGGAAGTGTGCTGGGCAGCAACTTCAACAGCAAAGATGCATTATAATTTGTTTTGTTAAAAAGTAAAATTTATGTTGTGGGTTTCTAGGAAAGTGGAAGCACACACAATGTAGGCATAGCTTGGCATATTTCTAGGTTAACCAAAGCAAACCAACTGCCATCAGATTGACTTTGACTCACAATGACCCTATAGGACAGAGCAGAACTGCCACATAGGGTTGCCAGGGCTGTCATCTCCACAGAAGCAGATTGTCTCATCTTTTTCCTGCTCAGCAGCTGGTGGATTCCAATCATCAACCTTTTGATTAGCAGTCGAAGGCTTTGACCACTATGCCACCAGAGCTCCTAATTTCTAGGTTAGGTTTCTTTTTCAAACTCTCTGTGGCATAGTGCTCATGTTGATTTTTTAAAGTATCTTAATACTGTTGGTTATTGAAAAAAAAAAAGTTTGAAAATGACTGCAACATCACAATAATATCTGGTTATTGTATCTAAAATATATACTCTTACAATTCAGTAAGACTAATCCAATCTTTTTAATGGATGAAAGATGTGAACACTTCAGAGAAGATACATGGCCAGTAAGCATGTGAAAAGATGCCTAACATTAGGTATCAGAGAAAAGCAGATCACAGTGCACACCACTGCACACCCACTAGGATGGATAAAAAATAAAAACTGGAAACAGCAAATGTGGCAAGAATGTGGCACAAGTGGAATTCTCCTAATCTGCCGCTGGAAATGTAAAATGGGACAGCCATTTTGGGAAACTGGCAATTTTAAAAGTTAAATATGCATCAAGCCATTCTACCTCCAAAGTATTTATTCAAGTGTTGGAGACCAAGGGAGAAATCATCAAAGGACGTGAGTGCAAGTCCTCTCCAACAGCAACAGCAGAAGGCAAGGCCTCTCCAACAGCAATGAGAGAAGGCAAGGCCTCTCTCACTGTTAAATGCTTACTTGGCAAAACATCAAGTATTAAAAGTAGATGTTATTCCAGTAGTCCATGTTTTTATCTTATTGGGATGTTTCATAATCTGGGTCACTGTCACTGTGCCCTAGTAAACATTTATTGTTTTACACTCCTTATTCCTGAGGAGGCTTTTGTGATTGTTTTAATGACGACCTGTTGTCCTTGAGCACTTAGAGGAGTAAAACTTTAACTTTGTAGAGAATAAGCTGACTGTATGGATTCCAAGAGTGATGATGTAATCATGTATAAACATATAAATAAAGAAGAACAAAGGCATCAGGAGTTGTTCTCGCAGAATATGCAGGGCGTCCGCCTGGCCCCTGTTCCTTTTAAAAAACCATTAATCTTTTCATGTCGCTTCATTTTGTGACCTGCGTGGTTTTACCAGATGCAGCACTCAAGAGAAACAAAAATATGTCCACGTAAAACTTTTTTTCACAGAAACTTTATTTACAATAGCCAAGAGCTGGAAATAACCCAAATGTCTACTGACAGCTGAATCCATACAACAGACTCTACTCAGCAGTAAAAAAGAAGATGATACAGACAACATGGATGAATCACAAAATAATTAAGGCAAGGGAAAGAAGCCAGACATGAAATAGTACACAGCATATGATGATACTTTTATAAAATGCAAATGAATCTTACAGTGACAAAAAGCAGATCGGTAGTTGCCTAGGGTTGAGGGTAACAACACACTGCAAAGCTGTACAAGGAATCTTTTTGAAATGACAGAAGTTTTCTGTGCCTTGATTATGGGGGTAGATAGGTTGTGTTTATTAGGTTCCATAATCTTATACAATAATGTTGTAAAGACTATACTGTGCATTTGTTGGTAAATGAATAATTTCACTTAGAAGGATTAGCACAAAGCTGGTTCCTGTGAAGCAAAGGTTAAAACAAAAGAAAAAAACATTGCCATCAAGTCAATTTTGACTCATAATTGATACTATAGGCCAGAGAAGAACTGCCCTATAGGGTTTCCAAGGCTGTAAATCTTTACAGAAGCAAACTGCCTCATCTTTCCTCCATGGAGCAGCTTGTGAGTTTGAACCACCAATCTTTCAGTTAGCAGCCAAATGCTTTAACCAGTGTGCCATTATAGCACCTTGTGGATGCTAAAGATGCTCCAAATATCCCAATTTTCCGAACAGCTTACTATTCCATTATCTCTAACATCAACAACTCCTCCTCCCTTCAGTACTCTCCCTCACATTTTGGGCTGTCTCAAGGAAACAGCTCATGCAGTTGTGGAGGCTGGCAAGTCCAAAATCTGTGAGTCAGTTAGGTGTGAGGCTGGAGATGTCTCTTGACTCATGTGGTTGCAGGGGCTGACAAACCCAAATCTGCAGGTCAGATGGCAGGCTGCTGGCTCACAAGGCTGTAGAAACTGGCAAGTCAGGTCAGATAACAGGCTGCTGGTTCAAGCTGTAAGTACTGGAGGCCAGATGATGATAAGCTGGATACAGGATCCAGAATAAGAGAGAGATCTTTGCCAGAGCATTTATATATACTAGGTGCAGACCATACTCTCAAGGAAACTTCCCTTACTTAAGCAAGGCAGTATAAGGGTGTAACTTGAATAAGCAAGGTAAGGATGGTGGCTGAGGTATGGGTAATGACTTGAGTCACGCCCTCTAGCAAGGCAGTAAATCAAGATACATCCTACTCTAATCCTGCTTCATTAACATAATGGACAATTCACCCCCAAATGGTACCATAACCACAGGCATAGAGGCTAGGATATACAACACATCACAAAATAGAGAGTAATTACATTAGATCACAAAATGGAGGACAATTACATCATTACATAACTGCCAAACCACTAAAACTCATGGCCCAGCCAAGCTGACACATAACTTTAACCATCATGGACTCCCCACACCTTATTTGCATTAGCAGCAAACTGTCCAATCTTCTTGGTGGGCCACAGGCACTGTTATTTGCACAGTCCCATCCAATCATTGTGTGGGAGTCACAAATACTGGTGAGAAGGGCCATATTAAGTAATCATTGCACTGCAATTGGCAATACTGAAATGTTTCCTGGTAGCATAGTGCCTAGGGCACTTGACTGCTAACCAGAAGGCTGGAGGTTCAAACCCACTAGCCACTCCTCGGAAGGAAGATGGGGCAATCTACTTCTGTAGTGATACTGCTTTGGAAACCCAAGGAGGGGTCGCTATGAGTCAGGTCCGACTCGACAGCACATTAACAACAGCAACAAGACTAAAACAAACAAACCAAAAAGCCTCATTATCCTTGCTATTTATTATTATGGTATGGTATATTCAGGGTGTCTGTATTAGAAGACATAGGAGAAACTTATTTTTAAACAGCAATGTTACATTTTCAAATATGCTCTATATGTTTTTCTTCAACTTCCAAACATCTTCACAGGTAAATACAGGCAGTCCCAACCATTCATAAGTGTGCATTTAAGTCAAATTTGTAGGTAAGTAGGAAGAAGTACGTACAGTTGTTATTTAGCTTTATTTCAATGCAAGAAAAGGCTCAGAGCCTTTTCAAAGATTTAAAAGTTGCAAACACAGCAAGTGAGGGTGATTGTGATAAAGAGTTTGTTGCAAGTAGGGGTTAGTTCTATCATTTCAAAGTGAGGGAAAATTTACATAACATTAAAGGGCAAATAGGAGTTGTCTATAAGTCAGATGTTCATAACCCTGGGCCTTTCTATACCTTTCAATTTAAAGCACTGAGTCCAATTGTTATTCTGAGAATAGTAAAATAAATTTGACTTTTGTTGTTGTCAAGTGCCGTGAAGCAACTCATAGTGACCCTAAGTACAAAAGAATTCATTAGAGTATCTGAAAAAAGTCTGGAAACACAAAGGGAAGTAATGCATTTATCAATCTACCAAAAATGTGGTTTACTATGAGTCAGGCTCTGTTCTCAGCATATTTACATATATTTACCTCACTTAATCCTCACCAGCCTATAAACCAAGAAAACAAACTGCCATAATCAAATTGATTCCAACTCATAGCAACCTTGTAAGACAGAGTAGAGATGCCTCTTAAGGTTTCCAAGGCTGTAATCATTACAGAAGCAAACTGTCACATTTTTCTCTTGTGGAGCAGCTGGTGGGTTCAAACTACCGACCTTTTGGTTAGCTACCTAGCGTTTAATCATGGCACCACCATAAGCTTGTAAGGAAGATATATCTCTGACTTGGAAATGGGAAAGATGAGATTAAATAATTTACCAAAAGTAAACAGCTAGTTAGAGGCAGAGTTGGCCTATGAATCCAAGCTTTCTGGATGCCATACTTGTATACTCAACCACTGTGCTACAGTAGTTAGTTCTCATATGTTCAGGGAAGTTCAATAATTATAAGCAAGAGTTTTAAGTCCCGGTAGTTTTCTCTCTGCAAAAAGAGGATAATAATACCTGCCTCATAAAGGTGCCATGAAGTCACATAAACTGCCTACAACAATGCCTGGAGTTTAGCAGACATCGAATCATTATTAAATTCTGCTAATCCAAATGATATCATTGTAGATTACAGGAATGATTATATCATTACTAGATTTAATTAACAATGAGGTTTCTCTCCCAAGCTGTAGTTTGGAGAACGGTAATGTTAAAGTTTAGCAGGTGATTAACAGCTTTTGGGGGCATACTGGAGAAGTCATACATTATCTGAAAACTTGAAGCGAAACACAAGAAACAAGGAATCTCGGTTTGGATTGTTAGAAGTGAATGCAAATGTAGTGCACAGTAGATCACAGGCAAACACAGCAGAGGTCACCCTCTGCAACGCTGTAGATCAGTGGTTTTCACACTTAAACATGAATCAGTATCAGCTGGATGGCTTATTACAACAGACAACTTCCTGTAGGTCTGGGGCAGAGCCCAAGGATTAGCCTTTCTAACAAGTACTCCAGGTAATGCTGTTGCTGCTGGTCAGCACTCATACTTTGAGACCCACTGTTGCAAATGGCTCTGAAAGCTGATAAACAGAGGGCCCAAGGCAGTTTAACTGTTAATTAAAACCAATTTATGATTTGTGGGCAATCTGGTAGCATAATGGTTAAATCATTTGGCTGCTAACCAAAAGGTGAGTGGTTCAAACCCATCAGCCACTCCACTGGAAAAAGAAGAGGCAGTCTCCTTCTCCAAAGATTTACAGCCTTGGAAACCTTACAGGACACTTGTACTCTGTCCTAAATTGTAACTGCGAGTCAGAATCAACTCGATGGCAGTGGGGTTTTTGTTTGTTTGTTTAAGTATCTTTAGAATAATGTTTATTTAAGTATCTTTAGAATAATGTTTGCCAAGCTTGGCTGGACATTGGAATCATCTGAGGTTTGGAAGAAATTCTGATGCTCATGTCCCATCCCTAGAGTTTCTAATTTAATTTGTCTAAGGTGAGATGTGAGTACTGGGAATTTTAAAATGTCCCCAAGTGGTTTTAATAGTATTCAAGGTTGAGAAGCAATGCTTAACAAGACTGATTATCCATTATTCTTGGAGTTTTTCTATCTGCTTTTGTATTTTATCAGGAAAAACTAACATTGACAGGATGAAAACTTAATTATCAGTCTATAGACAGCCAGTTTAATTACTTTTTTTTTTTTTTTTTT
>NW_006921771.1:6839089-6843100 GCF_000298275.1 Orycteropus afer afer
CCCAACCTTCCTTCCGAGGAGTGGCTGGTGGGTTTGAACCGCCAGTCTTCTGGTTAGCAGTCAAGTGCCTTAGGCACTATGCTACCAGAGCTCCCTAAAGCATAAGCGGAAAAAAATAAGGAGCCAACCACTTGGAAAACATGAAAACTGCATGTCAAAAGGATGCATTCACAAACCAAGTGGATAAAGTTGACATTTCAGTAATATAAGGAAAAAGGTAACACTAAAATTGTTTCTACTGCAAACAGGAATAGTGTTTATTAAATATCAACACTCAAAAAGTACAATACAATTGGAAGAATCTGGATTACTCAAAAGAATACAGATGATTTCATATAAATATATCAGTGATACCAGAAGAAAATTATTTTCATTTTGCCAACACTGTAAAGAAGCCCAAATGAAAGTTTCATAGGGTACTTCCTACAACAATGAATACAAGTTCAGGGAAAGGAAAGGTGTTGTCTGAGAAAGTTCCCCAATGAATACCTCATCCCACCCCCACCTAACTCTAGTAGACATTTCCTATCATAGAGCAAACCAAAAACCAAACCCAATGCCACCAAGTCAATTCTGACTCATAGTGACCCTATAGGACAAAGTAGAACTGCCCTACAGGGTTTCTAAGGATGTAAATCTTTATGGATTTATGAGGAGACTGACTCATCTTTCTTCCATGGAGCAGCTGGTGGGTTTGAACCACCAACCTTTTGGTTAAAGCCTACTGCCTCAACCACTGAACTACCAGAGCTCCTTCACAGAGCAAAAGGTAGAGATAATTCAAAAAGCAAGTTTACAGTAAAAACCAATGCCTGAGGATCAGGTGCATTAGAGAAATACCTACCCTTGAATGAACCTGCTTAGATTCAGGATTGAGAAAACTGATGGTAACTTTTTGTACTCAGTTCTGTTTTAAACACAAAATAAAAATTATTAATTTAAATCTGTTTTACTGGATTAGTAATGCTATGTATTATTATTATTATTGATAGGATTTTAATATTTAAAAGCCACAAAGAATTTTATAATATACACAACCACTCTCACCTACTGCAGTATAGTGAATTACATAGTGTGCCTTTTCTACTCTTAAGTCTTTGTAAACTCTGTGGTGGAATTTGCCATGAGCAACCAAGTAGCTCCTGATTGTTAGTTATCCATCTGGGGTATTTCTGTTGGGAGCAGCACAAAATAATTTTCTGGGAAGTTTGCTCTCTCTCAGGTGTACAGAATTCTGGTGTTAGGATTGGTTAGTGGTCACTCTTCCAGGCTCAAAAAGGAGCCCTTCTAGAGGCAGAAGTCTCTCTGACTGCTGGCTGAGAAAGACATGCTACTGAGAAACACACACTCCTGACAGACACGTGCTGCGAAAGAGACACAAGAGACGTGCACTGCTGAGAGAGAGATACTGAGAGACATGCACCGCTAGGAAAGAGACTGAGATAGACTGTTGGCTGAGAGATGGCGGGCTGAGAGAAACTGAGCGTTGTTCCTGAACTTGAATTGTAGCCTGGTGCTTCCCTAATAATCCCCATAATCCGTGAGTTCTATGTGACCACTGCAGTGAATTACTGAACCCAGCAGAAAGGTGGTAGGTGCTGCAGAGGAACGGTTGGTGTCAGAGTTGATAAAAGGGCTAGAGGGAGGCAGCATGTCTGGCCTCACAGGAATAAGCCTTGGGTTATTGATGGTGATTCTGTTTCACTCTTGTGGGGTTAGAGGAGGTCAGAAGATGGGGCCTCCCTGCCCCTTTAGCACCTACTTAAGCAAATATATGCAAACACTTCCACATCTATATTTAAAAGCTATATATACAGTCCACTTCATGGAAAAATGATAGACAGCTGTGACTTCCCACCCAAGTAGAAACCAAAAGAGAATGTTAAATTTTTCTGAAGGCTTCACTATTCACACAGAAGCATTTTCTTATAAGTTTTATGCAAAGCAACTCAGTTCTTCAGAAAAAAAATAAAAATGAAACAAATCAACATTTAAGATACACTGTATAAACAAAACCCTGAAGAAAGATGATAAGGGTAAAAATGTATTACTGAAATAAAAAAAATACTTAAAAAACCTATGAAATTATTAGAATATAAAACTTTTAATTTCCCTACAAACAAAATTTTATTCACAGTAGGTTGTTTATTGACACCTATCTGAAAAGGTCAACTTTTTAAAATGCTTTATTTCTTTGTTTCATTAATAGGACCTTTGCAGGTTTTATCTGAAAGAAGGACATAAAAACTTGAAAGCAGGAGAAGGGAAAGGGGAATAGAAGAATAAATTATTGAAGACAAACTGTAAAACTTGATTTCACTTATGACACATGGGTAGAAAGGGCAAACCATCCTTCTTCATTTTGTTTCTCAATCTGTTGAACAAAGATCAGAAAGGACTTAGAAAGCAATCAGTTACTTTATAATAAATGAGACCACTCAAGATTTACATATCATTTAGACCAAGTACACATAAACAAAGTATCCTATGCCAATGAAGTATACTAAACATTAAATTGCTACTATAAATTTTCATTCTCTAAGAGATGTTCCCAAATAATTAATTCATTGATTTCAAAGTCCTAATTAAAAAAAAAAAAAAAAAAACTAACTCAGTACAACCTTTAAAATGAAAAAAAAAATTATTTGATACTAGTAAATTAAATTTGGTACTAAATTCTAAGAAACAAGGGTAAATTACATAAAGTAGTTTACATTAAAGTTTTTTTTTGGAATATATGAAATAGCAAAGGACAATCTTCTGTCCTAGGCAATTGAGATATGTGAGCCAATCAATTAGTTTGGGCTGTAAGTACTTTTATTAAAGCACCACTATTTAGTCCAATTCTTAAAGTTAGTAAAAAGAATAACAAAGAAGATCCCCTAGACCAGACGGTTGTTGGCTCAAGTCTGCAAATATAATTTTTATAATGTTAAATAATTATTTACTATGACCAAATGGTTACCAAAAAAAAAAAAAAAATCTATATCTTACTATGGGAGCTCTGATGGTGCAGTGCCTAAGGCGTTTGACTGATATCCAGAAGGCTGGCGGTTCAAACCCACCAGTCACTCCTCAGAAGGAAAATGGGGCAATCTACTTCCATAGTGATACTGCCTCAGAAACCCAAGGAGGGGTCGCTAAGAGTCGGGTCCGACTCGACGGCACATAACAACAACAACAACAACAACAACAATATCTTACTATATTAAAATACTTGTCTCTAACTATCTAACAGTGTTCCTTCCCCTCCCCTTGTAGACACAGAAAAATGTCTCTACAAAAACTTTGGCTACAAGGACAAGAACAGATACATGCATACCTATGTTCATCACAGCACTATTTACAAAAGCCAAAAGATGGAAACAACCTAGGTGTCCATCAACTGAAGAATAAATAACCAAACTATGGTACATACACCCAATGAATAGTATGCAACCCTAAATAATAATATAGAATCTGCAAAGCACTGCATAATGTGGATGAACTTGGGAGGACATTATGCTGAGTGAAATAAGTCAATCACAGAAGGTCAAATATCTTATCAGTCCATTATTGTAAAAAGTCAAGGAAAGGTTTATATATGGAAGGAAATTTTCTTTGTTGGTTACCAGGGATTGGAGGGGAGGGGAGGGAACACTGTTAGATAGGTAGAGATGAGTATTGATTTGGGTGAAGAGAAGGGCAATGTACCAAATGTGAGTGATCAACATGGTGGCATTGATGAAAAGGAAGACATAGAGAGGTGCATGGGAGGTACAGACAACAAAGATGAACCCTTCTGCACATAAAGTAATGCGTGGTCAGTGAAGGCAAACAAAGGTATACAGGTAGATAGATGAGTGGACAGGCTGAACTATTAGGCACATCTATGCAAGGGGGAGTGTGCCCAGGACCATGTATAGGGTTGGCAGACAATGTTTCTACAAGTGTATTGGTATGTGCTGTAAGAATTCCCAAGTATATAGTAGAGCTGACAAGGGACAGGGTTGTAGTCATTTCTTGGCCACA
>NW_006921771.1:6843890-6847515 GCF_000298275.1 Orycteropus afer afer
AAAAAAAAAAAAAAACAACCTTTGGCTACACTGTAAGATGGTTATTAGCTCCCATACATAATTACAGCAAGCCAAAACATAAGAGGAATATCTAAGAGATTTATTTCCTCTTTTTGACATAACCTCTGTAACGAGTGGTACACTCAGATATGGCAACTGCAGTAAAATGACCAAGAAAGTGACTGGCCCCAGGGCTCTGGCTGTGCCAGGCCCCACATAGCCACATCACAATTAAAGGGGGCCCAATATGTCAGCATACCTACAATCCACTCAGAGTACACTTGTGTGTCCTGTCACATTATTTAGGAAGCACAGCCTGAAACCATAAATTTCTACCCTTAAAAAAGTTTTGTAGTCTTAGTGAATTTTCTCTTATTCCTTCATTACCCTAGAAAATAAAAGAAATGTATGACTTGTTTTCTTTCTAATGACACTGAATTAGTATTTCTTTTCTTCTGAGAATTTTGTATTATATTTAAGTGAGGAAAAATAACTAAGAATGGAAATCACTAAATTAGTCACCTCCCATCCTTCCCCTCCTGCCCCCTCCACACAATTACACTGTATCATGTACCTTGGCTCTTGGATTAAGAGGCATGAATCGTCCACTTCCTGAGGTGGTTTCTAATGGAGAACAGGAATTACTGGCAGCCCCTGAAGATCTATTTATAAGAAAAAAAGAGAATCAGAGAACAAGCTATCATTATTAATCTTTTAAAATTTCTGTAACCCAGAAAGCTCTCTCTATATGTATTATTGTTGTTTTTATTCAGTACCTAGGCTGTGTTTTTCTATTTATTCAGGCTTAGTCCTTACTTTCTGTTCTTTTCCCTGCAAAATTCTCCTGTCCAATTATTTTCTTTTCTCTACATGAGTAAGTCTGTCTGAACCTAAGTCAGATATTACAGACTTCCTTTTTGCAAAAAGATAATAAAATATACACCATACTCTTCTTCTTTTTTAAAAAAGTAACTATTTACATTGTAACCCTACCTTCTTGTATTTATCCCACTGGTAGGAGAGACAGTACTGCATTTTGAGCTTTCTGGGACTTCTGCTCCTGGAATAGATACCTCAATTGTCTTCTTTCCTCCTTCTAAAATATAAAGATAAGTATCAGTTTCATTACCTTACATTAAAAGAAATAAAAATTCAGCTTGAATTCTACCTTATTGTAAATTTTACAGTATAAATGTGACGTTCTTTTTATACTTTCATCATTATATCCCACAAATACACCTGAAGGATTTTGTTTAAGAAACCATAGTTAATAGTGTTAATTCAGTAGCATATTTTGTAAAGAGCTAGAATCTTCAGAGTATGATGTCAGATCTGGAAGTGAAAAATTAAAATTAAGAGCTAGCCTTGAAGAACTTCAGGTCTTTGTCAAAAGCAGCCTACATAAAGTTTTCCAAAATATTAAAAGAAAAACCTTCTAAAAATGTACACCAAAAGACTTCTCCAGAAGAGTAAAAAGAGAATCTATGGACTGGGAGAAAATGTTCGGCAATGACATATCTGACAAGGGATTTACCTCTAAAATTTACAGAAAACTCCAACACCTCAACATCAAAAGGATAAAAACTCCAATTTAAAAATGGGCAGAAGATATGAACAGACACTTTACTGAAGAAGATATTCAGGTAACCATCAAACACATGAAGAAATGCTTGTTATCATTAGCCATTACAAAAAACCCAAACTCACTGCTATCAAGTTAATTCTAACCCACAGTGACGCCCATTGGGTTTCTGAGGCAGTAAATCTTTATGGAAGTAAAATGCCCCATCTTCCTTCTGCAGAGTGGCTGGTGGGTTTGAACCACCAACCTTCTGGTTGGCAGTCAAATAAATGCCTTAGGCACAGTGCAACCAGAGCTCCTTTCATTAGCCATTAGAGAGATGCAAATCAAAACAACTAGACACTATCTCACCCCAACAATAATGGCAAAATTCAACAAGACAGAAAATAACAAATGCTGGTGAGAATGTGGAGAGATTGGGACTCTCATATACTGCCACTGGGTCTGTAAAATGATTCAACCACTGTGGAAATTGGTATGGCGATTCCTTAAAAAATTGAAATTAGAAATACCATTTGATCCAGCAATCATATTTCTAGGGATATATCCTGAAGAAGTGAGAGCCAGCACACAAATAAATATATGTACACCCATGTTCACTGCAGCACTATTCACAACAGCAAAGAGATGGCAACAACCTAAGTGCCCATCAACAGAGGAATGGATAACCAAAGTATGGTACATACGCACAATGGAATAGGCACTATGACACCAGAGGTTGCCACTCAACATCTCCTCCTTTTGGGTGGTATGCTCTATATGTGTCAATGAGGTCAAGTAGGATGATTATGCTATTTAAATCTTCTCTATCTTTGCTGAGTTTCTTTCTAGTTGTTCTGCCCATCATCAAAAGTGGTTTGTTAAAGTCTCCTACTATTACTGTAGAAGTGTCTACTTCTCTTTTCAATTGTTAAAATTTGTTTTATATATTTTGGAGCTCTACCATGGGTGTGTAAATATTGAATGCTTATATCCTCTTGGTGGATTGACCCTATAATTATATAATGCCCTTCTCTGTCTCTTATAATGGATTTTGACTTAAAGTCTATTTTATCAGACATTATTATTGCCACTCCTAGTCGCTTTTGGTTACTGTTTGCCTGACAGATTTTTTCCATCCTTTGATTTTTAACCTATTCATGTTGTCAAGTCTAAGATGTATCTTTTATAGGCAACATATTGAAGAATCAATGTTTTATTTTTAATTATTCATTCTGTCATTCCTGTCTCTTGACTGGTGCATTTAAACCATTTACATTCAGTGTGATTATTGACAGGTATTTTGTTATGCTTTTTTCTTTGTGTGTGGTGGCAATGGTTTTGTTCCATTTAATTTTCTGTGTTAAATTCTTTGCTTATGGATTTTCTTTTCTTTTCTTTCATTGCTGTTAATTTTGTGTTTACTGAGTCTTTTTTATTTTCTTCTTCTTTATTTTGGCAGTGAAATTTATTGATTTTCTTTGTGGTTACTCTGAATTTACTTTTATCTTCCTAAGTTTAAAACAATCTGTTATATCTTGATATTGCTTTGCCCTCCTTTCCATATAGAAGTTCTATAACTACACTATTTATTCCCCTTTTTTGTTTGGAAGTTATTGTAGTTTACAAATTTACATCTATGGTTCCCTGTTTTCAGTTTTATTTTACTTTTGAGAATTCTTTATCTGGGTTGGTATCTGAGTGATATTGTCATGTGTGTGTCTTAATTTCAAGTTGTTGTCTAAAGTCGTTGGTTCTCTGTCCAAAGGACTGTCTTTAATATTTCTTTTAAGGTTGGTCTGATTTTTACAATTACCTCAATTTCTGTTTTACTGTTAATGGCCTATTTTCGCCACTTTATTTAAAAGACAATTTTGCGGACTTCTGGTAAGATGGAGGAATAGGCAGACAATGACACAGACCTTCTTCAACAAAGAAAAGAAAAACCAGTTGACAGAGATACCAAAGATAATCCTGGAACCCTGAGCTTTGAAAGGAACTATACAGAAGTGGATTAGGCACCAACTACTGGAAAAACCTGAATGAAAACAGTGAGTACAGAGA
>NW_006921771.1:6848767-6854832 GCF_000298275.1 Orycteropus afer afer
GGGCCGACTCGACGGCACATAACAACAACAACAACAATATGATTGTTACTATTAGGCGCCATCAAGTTGTTTCTGACTCATAGTGACCTTATGGACAACAGAACAAAACATTGCCCAGCCCTGCACCATGCTCACAATCATTGCTATACTCGAGCCCACTGCTGCAGCCACTGTGTCAATCCATCTTGTTCAGAATGTTCGTATTTTTTTGCTGGACCTCTACTTTTCCAAGCATTATGTCCTTCTCCAGAGACTGGCCCACTCTGATACCAAGTCCAAAGGATGTGAGATATAAAGTCTCTCCATCTTTGCTGCTAAGGACCATTCTGGATGTTCTTGTTCTAAGACAGATATGTTTATTCTTCTGGAAGTCCATGTGTATTTACTATCCTTCACCAAAATCATTATTCAAATGCATCAATTCTTCTTCTGTCTTCCTTATCCATTGTCCAGCTTTCACATACATACAAGATGACTGGAAAAATACCATGCCTTGCTTGGGTCAGGTGTATATCAGTCCTCAAAGTGATATCTCTGTTTTTTGACACTTTTTCAAAGAAGTCTTTTGCAGCAGATTTGCCCAATGTAATGCATTGTTTGAGTTCTTGACTGCTGCTTCCATGGGTGTTAACTGTGGATACAACTAAAATGAAATCTTGACAACTTCAATCTTTTCTTAGTTTATCAAGATGTTGTTTATTAGATATGAGGATTTTTGTTTTCTCTGTGTTGAGCTGTAATCCATACTGAAGGCTATAGTTTTTGATCTTCATTAGTAAGTGCTTCAAGTCTTCTTTGTTTCCACCAAGCAAGGTTGTGCCATCTGCATATTGCAGGTTGTTAATGAGTCTTCCTCCAATCCTAATGCTGCATTCTTCATATAATCCAGCTTCTTGGATTATGTGTTCTGCATACAGACTAAGTGTGGTGAAAAGACACACACTTTTCCTGATTTTAAAATATACAGTATCTTCTTGTTCTGTCTGAATGACTGTCTCTTGGTCTATACAGTACAGGTTCTATTTTAGTACAATTAAATGTTCTGGAATTCCCATTCTTCTCAAAATTATCTATAATTTGTTATGATCCAAACAGTAAAATACCTTTGCATAGTGAATGAGACACAGGTAAACATCTTTCTGGTATTCTCTGCTTTCAGCCACTTTCCATCTGACATCAGCAATAACATCCCTTGTTCCATGCCCTCTTTTGAATCTGGCTTGAATTTCTGGCAATTCCCTGTCAATGTACTGCCACAACCATTTTTAAATTATCCTCAGCAAAATTTTACTTGCATGTGATATTAATCTATTCCTTGAGCTTTGTTTTTACCCAGTTCCTTCAGTGCAGCTTGTACTTCTTCCTTCAGTACCATTAGTTCTTGATTATATGCTGCCTCCTAAAATGGTGGTATACTGATTAATTCTTTTTGATACAGTGACTCTGTGTATTCCTTGCACCTTCTTTTGATGCTTCCTGCATCGTTCATTGTTTTGCCCATAGAATCCAATATTGCAACTTGAGACCTGAATTTTTCTTCAGTTCTCCTCACCTTGCTTTGCATTGGATCTGTCTACACAAAATATCTGTCTCCTATTGGAGATTCTGTGAAATTGTTTTCCTATGCTCTTCCCCTAAGAATGCCACTTGGTTTGTCTCAGATGGTATGTTGCACCAGGCCAGCTAGCAGGGTGCCCTACAGTCTGTAAATCTCCTTGCTTTCATTCAGTTTCTCCTTCCCTTCAGTATTTGATCTAATTCTTTATCTTTCCATTTGCTGTTCGGGATTCCCAAATTGTCATCTGTATCTGCTTAACATGGTTTCTTGGTTCTTCACTGTAGAGGAATGGCATGGTGTATGTGCCTAAGCCACCATCTTTGACCATCTCCTGAGAAGTTCTTCTTAAGAGTGACCTGCTTTATTTTTCTTCATCTCTCTTAGCACTAACTGACATTATATCATAAACTTATTTGTTTATTGCTGATTGCCCAACTTGATTGTTCAGGCATTCAAGATTGGCGGGACTGTCCAGTTCAATGCTATATCTCCAGCACCCACAACATGCCAGACGTATTGCAGCTGTTCATACATATTTGAGTGAGTGATTTAATTTATTCTCATCGTAAGTTGCCCCTAGACTTCATGACTATGAAGAACTGTAAGCATCATTTGCAGAAACCTCGAATAAACAAAGACAAAAGGCCCCCAGGGAAATGTATTACCCATCATTTTCTAGTACTTTCTAAAAGAGTCTGCTTTCTGGGTTGGTACTTTCAAAATGGAAGTAACTTTGAAATGAGGAAAAAACTCTTATTGGCAGATGCTTTAAAGGTAATTTGCTTCAAAATGCATTGATCCATGTCACTTTAGTCTTGTGTATTTCACTGTACATAAATTATATTTTAATAAAATGCATTAAAAAAAAAAGGTAATTTGCTTCAACCAGCCACAGGACATATGAACCCCTCTAAAACACCAGTAGCCACTATGCTTAAATATGTCAGAGAACACACTATTTACTGCAACAGAGCTTTTTCTAATCCTGACAATGAGAGCCTTCCCTTAAATTGGGCCAAAGTCAATATCTCTAAAGCCTTCATATAGCTCTACCACTTGAAAGTCTTAATAAATCAATCTTAGTCTAAAAAGCAACTTGAGATCTAGTTCATTTCATCAGTACCTTTTTGAATGTGAATACTATGACAAGTAAGTTTTCAGTTACTGATTCCCTCTAGTTTTCACATTCCTAAATGGAACAACAGAATAAAAAGTTTAATTTACCAATAAAAATACTTAATGGTTTTTAACAGTAATAAATTATAGTTTGTTGCTGATAAAATCCTACAGTATCATTCTGATGCTGATATTTTACACATTAGCCACAGCATTTATCCTAAGTAAATTAAATACTGTAATAAATCCCATCTACATGTAGGGCAATTTAGGAACCCACATACTAATGATCAACTTTAGGCATCATGAGATAGAAAGCTTATTACACAAACAATCAATAGACCTGCCTTCTACTCCTACTACTGTCACTTACTCTGTGACCTAGATCTGTTTTCTTCCTGTGTAAAAGTAAAGCACTGGAATATATACTCTTTGAGATTTCTTTCAGCTCAATATGAACTAACAAAATCAAAGTAAAAACTTTCATGTTTTCATGTTTCTAGTTTTTAAATCATGAATTTGTGACCAACCAGTCCATGCTTTGAGAGGTGACCGAACAGGTGACACTGGTGGAGAGCAAGAATCCCTACAGATGAGTTTTTGCTGCTCTATCAATTGCAGCAGTTTGCCACGAGCCTCCATACTCTGTCGATTCAATTCTGCAATGCGTTCCTCCATGCTACTTGCTAGAGATTGTGCTGCTGGAAAAGTCTTTAAAAAAAAAAAAAAAGACACAAATTCAGTATTGAAACAAAAAATTACACAACTTTTGACTTTCTACAAAAATAAACTCTTCCACAATTACCAGGAAGTTAGTATTCATAACACTTACTATATAAAAAACTTGAATCAAACCAAACCAAACTCACTGCCATTGAGTCAATTCCAACTCATAGCGACCCCTCCATTGTGTTCCCAAGGCTGTAAATCTTTACAGAAGCAGACTGACTCATCTTTCTGCTGTGGAGCAGCTGGTGGGTTTGAACAACTGACATTTTGGTTAGCAGCCAAATGCCTTAGCCACTGTGCCAAACCAATCACTGCCACTGAGTTGATCCTGACTCACAGCAACCCCCACTGGGTTTTCAAATCTGTAAATCTTTACAGAAGCAGACTACCTCATCTTTCTTCCAAGGAGCAGCTGGTGAATTCAAACTACTAACCTCTCAGTGAGTACTCAAATACCTTAACCACTACACCAACAGAGCTCCTTATAAACCTGAATAGTGGGAAAATAACTTACAAATCATTTACTGGAAAAATTAGGACTAAAGTAAAGAGATACTAGTCCCTCAATTACCGATGCCACAGAAGCTCTTGTGTCCCTTTGTCTATGAACAGTCTAGAGGACAAACTTTTCCAGCCTCTGCTAGTGTTTTGTTGAAGACTCCTCCTGGTAACCTGGCCTCTAGGAAAATGTTAAAGGCCACACACCTAGTAATACAAATCTACATTTGAATCACAATATATAAAGTAAAAGAGGATCTACTGTAGTGGCTAAGGCACTTGACTGCTAACCAGAAGGCTGGCGGTTCAAACCCACTAGCCACTCCTCGGAAGGAAGGTTGGGCAATCCTACTTCCGTAGTGATACTGCCTCGGAAACCCAAGGAGGGGTTGCTATGAGTCAGGGCTGACTCGACGGCACACAACAACAACAACAACAACTGTAGTTGAAACAGATGCTTCTGTAATCTTCAAATATGCATCTTGAGTTATTCGGCAAGGATTTCTGATAGCTTTATCACTCCTCCTGACCATGTGACAATCTCCCTAGGCTACTTCTAGTCTAAGACAGCTGACTGAATAGTTTGTGGTTGGAAAGAGAGGTAGAGTAAAATACAATCAACCCAAGGACTTCACATTAATTTAATGTGAAAATTCCAAAAAGAATGTACTTATGTCACTCCTAATTATTTCATTTAGCTAAATATGTCTCTCGGGGGGGGGGAGGAGCAATCACTAATAGAAATCATTAACTTGGAACTTATTCCCACTAGTAAAAAATATAAGCCAAACAAAATGAAGTAAGGATTATTTTGTATTTCCACTTATAACAAAAAAGGGGGGTGAAAGCAGCGATATTAGATTGTCCTCTCCAGCCTGATCTATATATAAATTAAAAAAGGAGGCAAACTCAGTATTTAACAATATTGCCTTTTCAAACTAAATGTTAATTATTTGAAATAACTTTGAAAACTGCAAATATCAGAGTATCAGAATGTCTCCCAATGACTCAAAATTAAGGCATTTGGTGCTCACATACACCTGTACTGATGACAACTGTGTATTCCCAGTACTCTTTTCCTGGCTCTGCTTCTGCCAGGCCCTTCTGACCACTAACCCTGTCACTTAATACCCACAGTGCCCTTGTTTCCCATGAGCCATCACTGACAGGTGGTCCATCTCCCTCCAGCCTTCCTCACTAAAGCCCTTCATCCACTGTTTTAATGCCCTTATGAAAGCAATCACACCAAGAAACCCCTCATCCATGAAGCTGCCTAGCTCCTTCCCACTGCTAAACAATGTTCCATCTCCTATCAGAACCCTGACAGGCAATATTTTAGCTCATGAAGAAGTCAAAGGAAGTCTCTCTCATTACTGGGGCCAGCATCAGGAGGTATGCTACAAACATCCCCCAGTCGGAGCTTTGAATCCCTTTTCTTCTCATAAAAAAATGAAATAAAGAAGATTAAAGTTACTAGATTAGCCCACAGGTTTACCTTTGCTACTCAAAAGTGTGGTCCTTGGATCAGCAGCATTGACATCAACTGGGAACTTATTAGAAGCACAGAGGCCTACCTACCCCAGACCTACTCAATCAGAAATTGCATTTTAGTTAGGATGCCTAGGTGATTTGGATGTACATTAAAGTCTGACTTTAACGATCCTTAAGAACATCATTTCTATGGGAAAGTGCATCCTATGTCCTAAAAAATTAAACTCTTCGTGAATTGAGAACTTCAGAGTTCTCTTTTATGAACCACTTTAAGAGTTAAAATGATTTCAATTCAAATGCAAACTTTCAAGTAATATACTTCTACATTTTATACTTAAAACGTCATGCCTAACTTAATCTTAGCTTTCCCATACGTTTTCCCTTTGCCTTATTTTCCTCATTCACTTATTTCTTCATTTTATATTGTCTTTATTTTATGTGCAATACATCCTGATAAATAATGGCTACCTATAAGGAGCTCTGGTAACGTAGTGCCTAAGGCACTTGACTGCTAACCAGAAGGCTGGTGGTTCAAACCCACCAGCCACTCCTCGGAAGGAAAATGGGGCAATCTACTTCTGTAGTGATACTACCTCAGAAACCCAAGGAGGGGTCGCTATGAGTCGAGGCTGACTCGATGGCACATAACAACAACATAGGGAACTTTAGTAGC
>NW_006921771.1:6855312-6882841 GCF_000298275.1 Orycteropus afer afer
GTCTCTAAGGTGGTATATTTTTATGGAAGCAGATTGCCTCACCCCTTCCTTCCAAGCGAGGAGCAGCTGGTGGGTATGAACCACCACCTTCTGGTTAGTAGTCAAATGCCTTAGGCACTGAGCCACCTGCAAAGAAGTCCTTTATGGTGCCTAAGTACTACATATAATTAAATTCTTACATATCCCTAGGCAATGTTTATTTGGTACTCACAGCAGTCATGTCACTTGCATTTTCCTGTTTGTTTAATTCCCGAGGTCCATCTCCTTGCTCTCCCCCTGGACCAATAATATTATTCAGATGTGCCTTGATAGATGAATTCTGCAGTGTCAGTTCAGCAATTCGTGCCATTATGTCCTTTCTTTGTTTCAGGACCTCATTTGTTCTAAGCTGCTGCCCATCTCCCAGTACCGGGGGCTCTTCTGAGAACATGGGGTTTCTTGACTGCTGAGTATTTGGATAGGAACTGCAGAGGGGCTGCGATGGGTTAACAAAAGGAGCCTGGTTTTTGTTCTCCATATCTTCTCCCATGTGAGAAACCCTCCACCTCTGAGTGAAGAGACGGTTCTCTTCATTTGAATTCTGAATGTCTGCTCCAGGAGGTAAGGGCTTCTTTTGCCAATTTTGTTCCTTCTCAATTATTTCCACCGTTGGAGGAATGCGTGGAGCAGGACGAGTTTCAACAGTTCTCCTCAATACTGTAAATAAGATTTAAGAAATGATTTTATAAATATGTATTATTTTCCCATAGATTGGTAATAAAATTGCCTCATTAACCCATTTTCATTAAGTTACAGAAGTATTTCAATTAAAGGATTTGCTGTCTAGAATACCTAAAGTATTTTCAACAGGGCATATACAAGAAAAGCCAACCTCAACAATCAAGTGCATGGATTTTTAATATTCCTTAAAGTATTTGTCAGTAACCTTGTAAAAAGCCATCTTTCAAGTTCTCATTTTAACACATACATTAAACTCATAATTGGGAATCTTGTGGTGGGAGTGTCAGTATCTAAAGGCCCCTCTGTGGAAGAAAAATTTAAACATGATTAAACATATGGCAGAAAGTAGACCAAAAGACATTATAGGCAAGGGAATAACTTACATGGAAGTTTTAAAACAGGAAAGAGCAAAACAAATGAGGCCAGTCTAGCTGGAGCACAGCAATGAGGGGAGGACTGGAACAAGCCAAGTGGGGCTGGTGTGTGCGGGGCCATTTCTTGCTAAGGCTTTTAGGCCATATTAGGAATTTTATAACTTAATCTAAGAGCTATGAAATCTCTAAAAGATTTGGCAACAATTTTGATTTACATTTGAAAAATATTACTCTGGCTATGGATAATTAGAAAGTGGCAGGAATGGAAGTAGAAGACCAGTAAACAATTGCAGTAGTCTAAAAGAAACATGATAGTAGCTTTGACCAAAGTATACTGGCAATAGAGATAGAGAGAAGTAACAGATTTGAGAAATATTTTGGTGATGAACTAAGAGTGATGAACTGGAAGTGGGGTAGAGGGAAACATACAAACCAACCTGGCATAAACACCTGAGTCAATGACCCCATTTACTGAGTTGGAGAAGAAAAGAAAAAGAACAGAGTTTTGGGCAAGGAGGTTATGAAGAATTCAGTTTTGATTATGCTAAATTTAAATGCCTTATGATTCATCCATGTATCCACCCAAATGCAGAGTAACTCAAGCAGATGGATATATGGGTCAGAAATTCAAGAGATATTTGCATTAACATACAAAACTAGAAGTCACTGGCATATAGAATGTACTGGAGGCTATGAAAATAAATGAAATTATCTAAAAGAGAGGAGGGAGAAAAGGAAAGAAACCAGTACCAAGACATGAGGAACTCAACATTTAGGATCAGGTAAAGAAGAAAAGTTAGCAAGGTAGACTGAAATGGAACAGCCAGAGAAATAAGAGAAATACTACAGCAAAGTAATCTTGAAAGAAAGTATTAAAGAAATAAAAAGAAGAGATTGTTTCACAAGAGAGGGAGCGATCAATTATGTGTAATGCTACTGTAAGATCTGATAAGGTAAAGACAGAAAAATGTACACAGTATTAGTAATATGGTGGTCACTGGAGCCTTTAGCAAGAGTGGTTTAGGTGGAATTATAAAGAGTAACTTGGGAGGGAGGATGCTTCTAGTTCAAATCAGCAGACTCAACACACATTTGCCTTCCCTCCTCCTACTAAAACAAGTAAGAAGCATAAGAGTAAAGAGAGTGGTCTGGGAAGAGTCTTTAGCAAATGTAGTATTTCAACAAATTTCTGGAAGTCAGAATGGATGGGAAGCATGTGAAAGCCACAGACCAAAACATGTAAATACCAGGGCTTCAAACTGGTTCAAAACAGTTCAGTCATGGTATACATGTTTCTCTTGTGCTGGGGGTTTTAACCCAAGTAGGAAACAGGTGTTGGCATTCTGCTCAAAGATGGTGGCCAACTGTACCGTTCTGATTATGTGTCTAACCCTCAGCCTAACACTGTCTCCACTACTGGACTGATCTGACAGACCTGACATTTGCATTATAAATCCAAACTAAACTTTGTAATAGTAAGGTGGTGTCATTTTCTTCAACCCTTTATGGTTCTTCATGGCCTGTATTGTAAATATACATCAAAGTGCACAAAATCTGACAAAATGTTTATACCCCAATGACAAGTTACTTTTCTGTTTCCCTATATAAGAGTATTCAATGGGAGGGAAGGACACAGGATGGAAGGGAAGGACACAGGAAAGAGGTGGCTATGGGGAGGAAGTAGAAGGAGAGCTGTTGCATTGTGGAGATTACAGTCAATGTCATGAGACAAAGTGTATGTGAACTGCTATATGGAAGATGAATTTGCTCTTTAAACTTTCACCCAAATCACAATAAAATTAAAAAAAAAAAAGAGTATCCAAAAATCTTTTTAAAGAAATAAAAATTCAGGCAAATCAAGGCCAAATGATATTTTTCTAAAAGTTTTAGAGAAGAATGTTCTTAACTTTTTTGATTGAAGAATTCTTTTTAAAATCACTTGAAAGGAAAATGCACATACAGAAAAATAAATGTAATCTTCCAATCAGTGAAGCAGCCTATGAACTTTCTGAAGATCTGAGCTAAAGATAATGAAATATGATTCTAAAGCTATTTTTATTTTTTTTCCACATCATTCATTATAAAATTACCTCAACTGATTTGAAAAATTTTGATGAGAAAGAGGTTAATAGGATGACCAGATCTGACTTATAAAATCCTTAAAGTCACAGTGCTCACCTTTCTTTGGTAGAACTTTCATTATTCTCTGGAGATAGTCTCCTCTTGTTTTTCTTACTCCTTTATAAACACCCCGGAACATAAGCACAAAGGGGATTCCCCTTACTCTGTCTGCATCTTAATGATAAAAACTTTGATCCTTTGATCAGAGTTTAATATTTACAATGAAACAGATATATAATGAAATTCAATGTCACACTTCACTGAAGGTACAATGTACATTATACAAACCACCCTGAAAATTCCTCCTTCAGCTTCAACGTTCTGTGTGGTTAATCAATGTCTTTCTAAATTTTCCTTATCAAGTTAACAATGAACACAATAAATCACATATATAAAGCATAAAAAACAACTACCTTATAACTTTGGAAGAAGCCTGCTTACCATCCTGCGGAGGAGAGAATTCTGAGTTGCTCTTTTGCCTGGGTGGTGTTAACAACACAGCTGGCTCAAATATGGGTGCTGGAAAACTATTGGCCAGAGTCACACTATCTGGAGGGTTTGGCACCTGAGACAGTTTAACAGGTAGCTCCTCCTGTGGTAATTCAACCACTTCTTCCCCTCTGAACATCAATGGCACGGAGACATTAGTGTTTACAACTGGACCCTCTGAAGAAGATGAGAGGCTATTAGTACTTAAGAAACAAAAAGGGACTATGGGCACATTTCAGGCAGTCATGCTTATATGCATTTCAGTAAAGTACAAGATCCACATAACCCCTAGAGCCAATAATTCATATTTGAAGCTCATGTGGAGACAGCACTGAGAAGAACTTGTTACCTTTAAGAAAAGCACTGAGGATCCCAAAGCTATAAAAATCAAGGACTCTGAAAAGCCACTTTGGGACTCCTAAGAATTCTTACCTGGCACTTAAGAATTTTCCATTATTTGTTATGGACAGCTTTCTAACAATCATGACAAAAAACAAACTGGCAAGAATAAGCCATATTAACCCACTACTTCTGCTCTGGTGGCATAGTTCCTGAGGCATTTGACTGCTAACCAGAAGGCTGGCAGTTTAAACCCACCACCCTCCTCAGAAGAAAGATTGAGTAATCTACTTCTGTAGAGATACCGCCTCAGAAACCCAAGGAGGGGTTGCTATGAGTCAGATCCAACTTGATGGCAGTGAGTTTGGTTTTTTTGGTATTCCATATACAAGGCTTACTATAAAACAAGGTAATTTCACAAGTCATGCATCATCATAGAATAGTCACAGTCCCTTTTACTTAAAAAAGGTTACAAGATCTGAGACTCAGTGTCTTGGTTCTCTAGTGCTGCTATTAACAGAAACACAAGTGGATGGCTTTAACAAACAGAAATTTATTTTCTCACAGTTGAGGAGGTTAGAAGTCTCAATTCAGAGCACGAGCTCTAGAGGAAACCTTCTCTCTCTGTTGACTCTGGAGGAAGGTCCTCGTCTCTTTAGCTTCTGTTTCCTGGCTTCTTGGAGATCTCCATGTGTCATGGCATCTGTCTTACCCCATCTTGCCTCTGCTTGCTTTTTAAATCTCTTTTATATCTCAAAAAGAGATTGATTCAAGATACACCCTATACTAATACCGCCTCATTACCATAACAAAGACAACCCATTTCTAAATGAAATTATAACCACAGGCAGAAGTTAGAATTTACAGCACATATTTCACGGGGACATAATACAATCCATACTAGTCAGGAAGACACTCACTTGGCTTCACCTACATAAATGTTTCTCATTTTTTTAATAGGCAATAACAATAACAATAACCTTAAAATACACTCACTCTCAGCTCTTCTCATCTATAAAGCCATTGCCATCGAGTCAATTCTGACTCAGAGTGGCCCCATGTGTACAGAGTAGAATTGTTCCGTAGGGTTTTCCTGACTACAATCTTTACAGAAGCAGATCATCAGGCATTCCTTCCACACTGGGTAGATTCGTATCACCAAACTTTAGGTTAGTAGTCAAGTGTAAACTGAGCACACTACCCAGGGGCCTTCTATAACTAAAAATTTTCTCAGTAGTGAAGCATAACTCAGTTAAGAATAAAGCACTGATATACTCCTTGACTGAGATATTAATAGTGAGTCTCCTCCAGAAGAAGGTAGAGACCTGCTCCAATCACTGAGTTTACCTCATGCTTATTAAATTTCAGTCAGCTGCTTGCTACTTCTTAGAATCCATCTTAAGAAATCATTCCTAAATATACAAAGCACTTTCCACACAGACACTCATCAAAGTATTAAACATTTAAAACACAGAGTAAAAAACATGAAAAAGCCTAAATGTCCTATTCAGTCTAAGGCCCATGATGGCATGCAATGTAAAGAAAGGATTTCAAAACTACATCACCAGAATGAATAAAAGTTAAGAGTTTCTAAAATTCAGAACACTTTTTCTTTCCCAAGCCATCTATTCTGCTGAACCTAGGGCACAGCACCATGATTAGTACTGGCCCTACAGGCACAGTGCTCTATGCAGCCGATTCTGCTACTTTCTATCTGCGTGCCTTTGGTAAGTTACCAACCCCTCTAAGCCTCAGTTTTCTCATCTAAACCATGGAGATAACAATAATACCTACCTCATAAGACTATTATGGAAATTAAATCAGATAATACATGTACCAAAAAAAAACCACACTGCCATTGAGTTGGATCTGACTCATAGTGACCCCTCCTTGGGTTTTTGAGGCAGTATCACTACAGAAGTAGATTGCTCAACCTTTCTTCCAAGGAGTGGCTGATGGGTTTGAACTGTTAGGCTTCTGGTTAGCAGTCTAATGCCTTAGGCACTACACCACCAGAGCTCCTTATAATACATGTAAAGCATTTAAAAAGTACCCAGCATATACTGAGTATCCAATAAATATAAGCTGGAAATAGCAGGGGCAATTACAGTAGTGATAATATTGTATATGCATAAACAACCAGTATAACTCCATATAAGTTCAGGGCTTTGTTTTACTGTTTATTCTAACTCAAAGTCTGGAATAATAAAACCACACTCACCTGGATTGTCCATAATTCTTCGACTTATGGCTCCCCTTTCTGATACTTGATTTTCTTCTCTGCTCTTCTCTATCACAGGACAATTCTTGATGGCATGTGTGAGTGATATAATCTGTTCATCTGTTGTGACCATGTACTGCTGAAGTCTTGCCTAGAGAAAAAAAAATGAAATAACATTATCAGAATATCAGATACCAAACTATGACCTAGAAAGCAAACCATACAAAGAAATATAATGATATCATTATTTTAAAAACTATAGGAATTTCAGACTTCCAATCAAATTCTTTAAAAAATGCTATTCACGGTAATAAACAATTAGAAATAATCTAAAAGTCCCATGATGGAGGAACAATCAAGGAAATCATAAAAAAACAAGTAAAACCATAGAACATTATTAATTAATAAAGTAGACTGCTACAATATGAGCTGTTTTTATAGGGCTTGCTATTTACAAAACCCTTCATACAGATGATTTCAACTGACACAGCAATGTTTATATACGTGCACACGTGTACACAAATACATGTAAAACAAACTTTACTACCAACTCCAATACGTCCCTGGGCGGCACAAATGATTTATACTTGATTATCAACCTAAAGTTTAGCAGCTCAAACCCACTCAGTGGCACCATGAAACAAAGGCCTGGCAATGTGCTTCCATAAAGATTACAGCCAAGAAAATCCCACGGACTTCTATAACACAAGTGGTCACCGTAAGTCATAGCTATATAGGCACAGATGCATAGATGTAAAGACATATATAAAAATCAGGTGTAGCAAGAAGGAAGAATATTATTAGTAGGTACTGCTAAATGAAGCATACTATATATTTTATATTTCCAGTCCAATTTTTTTCCTTAAATCCATACTCATATATCCAATGGCCTACTCAATTATCTCTTTCAGAACTAAATGAGCCTTCTCAAAGTAAAATATCCAAGATGAAACTTCTCCTGAAGTCTTCCCTACTCAGTAATAGCAAATCCATCCTTTTAAGTGCTCAGGCCACAAACTTTAGAATCACCTTTGACCTTTCTCTTTCTCCCACATACTGTACCTGATCCATCAGCAAATCCCACTGATCTTCTGTGTCTGACCATTTGTTTGCTGAGGCATGTTGGCATGCTAGAGTGAACTCACAGCAGCATCACAGGACATTTTACATTTTCAAGGGAAACAATGATATGTGACTCTGTTAGACATGGGAGGACTACTAGCTCTAGATGGTTCAGATTCAACATTAGACCATTCTACAATTCCTTTAGATAATGTCACCTCTTCATGAAGCTAGGTTTCAGCAATTGCTATGCTAAAAATCAAGGACTACATGAAAAGCAATGTGGAACAGGAAATAAGAGTGATGGTGTCCAACATGACTCCCAACTTGAAGAAGCTGTATAATGCCCAACAGGAACAGATACCTCACTAGATGTCTGAGGTTATTTAAGAATGAAACTAAAATATTACTTTTTCTTTTAATGTGTATGTAATATTTTTTCAAATAGCTACTAAATTGTTAAGACATGAATACTTACCTAGTTGTGTGGACCTAACTGCTTAATATATGGAAGTATTAGGTATTTCTTTTGGTTCAGGTGCTTTGAGACCCTAAGGGTACCATGAACTGAGAAAGGTGGCAATCTTTGATCTAATCTCAACATAACATCCCAGAGTGATCTTCTTAAAAACCTATGTGAAATGCAGGAAGAGAAGGGCTTGAAGGCATTTGCCAGTTGCCACATGGCCTGTACTTCTAGATCCGTGCAAAGAGGGCCAAGGAGGTCCGAGAGCAGAAAGTGGAGAAGAAAAAGTATATCTCTGTCAGAACTTTTCATAAAATAGTAGTAAAGCCTCTCCTTTCAAAAAACAAAAACATAAGTGAGAACACATCTGTTCTCTGCTCAAAAGCCTTCACTAGCTTCCCAGCTCACTCAGAGTAAAAGCCCAAGTCCTTGCCCAGTTTTGTAAGGCCCTGATCTTGTTTCTTGTGACCCTCTGCTTCCCACACTGCACTCCTGCTCATGGTCTCCTTCATGGATTTGAGCTCTCCAGGTTTTGCTCCCACTTCAAGACTTTTGCACTTGCTGTTTCCTCTCCTTGACTGCCATCTGCCTGCTGACTGACTCCCTCATCTTCTTCCCTCTTTATGCAAATGTTACTTTCTCAGAGACCCGTGGTCCACCAATTTACAACTGCATCCCCCCACCCTGGAAATTCCCTGCTTTATTTTTCTTTATAGCACATATCATCATGTAACTTACTATATATTTCACTTTTATTTTTAATGCATTTTATTGAAATATAATTTATATACACTGAAATATATAAAACTAAAGTGAAATGGGTCAATGCTTTTTTTTTTTTTTTTTCCCCAGTGTTCCCTCCCCTCCCCTTCTACCCCTGGTAACCAACAAACAAAGTTTCCTTCCATAGAAAAACTTTTCCTTGACTTTTTACAATAATGGACTAATACTATATTTGTCCTTCTGTGATTGACTTACCTTCATTCAGCATAATGTCCTCCAAGTTCATCCATGTTATGCTGTGTTTTGCAGATTCTCCATTATTCTTTAGTGTTGCATAGTATTCTATTGTGTGTATGTACATAGTATGGTAATCCATTCTTCTGTTGATGGGCACATAGGTTGTTTCCATCTTTTTGCTATTGTAAATAGTGCTGTGATGAACATGGGTGTGCATATATCTGTTCTTCTCCTGGCTGTCACTTCTTTAGGATATATACCTAATAAAGGCATGGCTGGGTCAAATGGTATTTCTAATTCCAGCTTTTTAAGTAATCGCCATATTGTTTTCCACAGTGGTTGTATCATTTTACAGTCCCACCAGCAGTGTATAAGAGTCCCAATCTCTCCAGATTCTCACCAGCATTTCTTATTTTCTGTCTTGTTGAACTTTGCCATTAGTGCTGGGGTGAGATGGTATCTCATTGTTGTTTTGATTTGCATCTCTCTGATTGTTCTAGGGTTTTCTCTGTGTTTTCCTCAATTTAGTCAGTGTTTTCCTTGATCTGTCTCTCAATTTGTTGATGATACCTAAGTATAATTCTTTTGAATTCCTTATCAGGGAGTTCCAATGCTACATCTTCCTCAGGGATGTGTTTTGGATCTGTATCCTGGTCCTACACTTCCCCTGCTTTATCAGCTTCTTTGTGTGGATTGTGATGCTCTGTTGTCTCCAAGGCATTGCAATGTTTTTGTATTTACATTTAATTGGTGATTTTATGCTGAAGTGACTTGCCCAAGGTTTTAGTTTTCTCTGTTTTGTTTGTATGTATCTACATAAACAGGGTACTCCGCTGTCCTCCTCTGTTCGCTAGTTGGCAGCACTTACACACTCACCACCTGTCTCCTTTCCCATTGTCAGCCTCCTATATGTCCCTATTGTCCTTGACAAATGGAGCCTGTTCTTAGGTCTCTGGAATCCGAATGAGAATGCTGTCACTTTAAAATCCAAAATGGCTACCTACTGTAAACATTTTAAATGGCTACACCCTCGATCACATTAAATATCAAAAATGGCCGCTGCTTGTAAACGTTCAAAATGGCTGTGCCCTCTGGACAGCCAAAAGTCCACAGCTGAGGTTGTTTCCCTCCTTGCTGTTTCCCTTCATAGTCTTAGGCCACCAGCACAGTCATCCCTGCAGCCCTTGGTGACCAAAGCTGATCTTTAGGTCAATTCTCAGGTCCCAATACCACTTGGAAATATTCAGACTGTTGGTCCCATCACAGTAGCTGACAGTCCACTGCTCTGACTGTCTCTGTACTCACTGTTTTCGTTCAGGTTTTTCCACTAGTTGGTGCCTAATCCACTTCTGCCTACTTCCTTTCAAAGTTCAGGGTTCCAGGATTATCTTCTGTATCTCTGTCAATTGGTTTCTCTTTTCTTTGTTGAAAAGGGTCTGTATAGCTTGTCTGTCTATTCTACCATCTTATAAGATGTCTCTGTATTTCACTTTTTTAAAAAAATAATTTAGAATGTAAGATTCATAAGGGCAAGGATTTTTATATCTCACTCACTTCTGTATTTCCTGACCTGGGACTGTGCCAGGTCAGAGTAGGTATTCAAATCAGATTTGTTGAATGAATTAGCACATTTAAAAATTGCCTGTCTTCTCAAGAGAATTGAAAACGAATGTTCACACAAAAACTTGTACACAAATATTCATAGCAGCATTACAAATAGCCAAAAAAAGGAAGTAACCCAAATGACCCCAAATAATGAAGGAACAAATAAAACGTGATATATGCACATAATGAAATGTTCATACAGCCATAATAAGAAGTGAAGTACTGATACATGCTACAACATTATGTTAAGTGGAAGAAGCCATACACAAACAACTACACATTGTATAATCCCACTGCCATGAAATATCTAGAATGGGGAAATCCACAGAGACAGAAAGTAGATTACTAATTTCCAGAGAGAAGGGAAAATGGGCAGTGACTGCTAAAGACTATGGAGTTTTTTTCTGAGGTTTTGAAAATGATCTGAAATTAGATAATGGTGATGGCTACATAAGGAGCCCTGGTGGCACAGTGGTTAAGCACTCAGCTGCTAACTGAAAGGTCAGGAATTCAAACCCACCAGCCACTGCATAGAAAGATGAGGCAGTCTGCTTCCATAAAGATTCCAAAACCAAACCAAATCCACTGTCATCAAGTTGATTCCAACTCATAGCAACCCCCATTGGGTTTCCAAGGCTGCAAATCTTTAGAGAAGTAGATTGCTTCATCTTCTTCCTGCAGAGCAGGTGATGGGTTTGAACCACCAACCTCTGGTTAGCAGCCAAATCTCTTACCCACTACACTACCAGAGCTCCTTTCTATAAAGATTGTTGTTGTTGTTATGTGCCATTGAGTCGGACCCGACTCACAGCGACCCCTCCTTGGGTTTCCGAGGCAGTATCACTATGGAAGTAGATTGCCCAACCTTCCTTCCGAGGAGTAACTGGTGGCTTTGAACCACAGCCTTCTGGTTAGCAGTCAAGTACCTTAGGCACTACGCTACCAGAGCTCCTTCCATAAAGATTACAGCCTAGGAAACCCTATGGGGTGTTTCTACTGTGTCCTATAAATTGCTGTGAGTCAGAATCAACTTGATGGCTGAGGTGCAATGAATTACTTGGTAAGGCTTCTCTACCCATAGTCTCTGTAACTCCCACCAGATTACTGGGTGGAACCATGCAAATAAGGTGTGTAGAACTCTGATGTTAGGATTGGTGAGTTCTGTCATTCTGCCAGGCTAAAATGAGCCCTCCTGAAGGTAGAAATGGGGATCTCACTGTAATCAAGAGAGGAGAGATGGAGGTGAAGTAGACTGTGTCCTTGGACCCAAGATCCCCGCACTGAACCTCCTTGGCAGAGACACCCTGCAGTGAGAGAAGCCCACCAGAGAGAGACACCCAGCTGAGAGAGACTCCCAGCTGAGAGAGATGCCCAGCAGAGAAATGGCTGCAGTGGAACCAAGAAGCACAAGACAGAGCAACTGGCTTACCTGGCCATGGAGCAAGAAATGTGAAGGCCCTTGGGCAGGAGGTTTGCTGGCAGAGTGGGGTGCACGTAGGTGTACCTATTGGCAGAGCTAAAAGAGCTTTGTAACACTTGTCTAAGCTGGGCAGAGGCTAGGCCAAAAGACCAAGGACCAGAGAGGTATGTCTGAGGGCACAGCAGAAAGACTGTTATGATCAAAGAACTGTATTTTGAGTGTGTTCCTGAAACTGAATTACAGCCTATTACTTCCCTAATAAACTCCATAATTTTGAGTATTTGTGAGTTCTGTGTGGCCACTGCATCGAATTATCAAATCCAGCAGAGAAGCAGTGAGTGCTGTGGGAAAGATGGTTAGTGTCAGAGTTAGTAAAAAGATTGGAGGTGGCGGCATGCCTGGCCCCATAGGAATAAGCCTTGGGCTGTTGATGGTGACCCTTTTTCCCCCTCACAAGATTGGAGGAGGTCAGAAGATGATGCTTCCATGTCCTTTTTGCAATGGCAATGGGTTTTTAATGAGATGGTTATATAACCTTGTGGCTATATAAATACTACCCAATCATATATTTCAAAGGCATAAATTTTTCAAAAGGGTATGTGAATTACACCTCAATTTAAAAAACTGTATGCCTTGTATCTAACATCCATTCACACAGTTTGTCTACTAATTAGAGATTTTCTAGTCTCTTTTGGCCGATAATAAAAGTAATAATAACAACTACTACTTGAGAACAAAAAGAGGAATAAAATTGTCTCTGTCCTCAAACTGCTCACAGTTTCAGTAACAGGCAAACACCTTATAGAACTTGGTACATGCAATGATAGCAATATCCAGAATATTAAGAGTACACTAGAAGAACACTTAATATAGCACAGAAGCAATAAGGTTTTCCAGAAGAGATACTGCCTAAATCTTTCAAAAAAAAAAAAAAAAAGTAGCAATTAGCCAGACAAGTGACAAAGAGAGCTTATCTAACAAATATAAAGATAGTGTAAACAACTATAAATTGCATCTGATGTAACATCGAAAGCTGTCCTCTGCTCTTTTAAAGGTAAGTATCGTAATACTCATTTCACATTTTGGATAACCTACTGTACTTCCTTCCATGTGGAAGACCTACATTTGATTCCCAGTCAGTACACCTTATGTGCAGCCACCATACATCTGTCAGTGGTAGCTTGTATGTTGCTGTGATGTGAACAAGTTTAAGCAGAGCTTCTAGACTAAGACTAGGAAGAAAGCCTTGGTGATCTACTTCAGCAAATGAAACCCTATAGATCACAAGGGAACACTATCTGATCCACAACTGATTGAGGATGGTGCAGGACTAAGCAGTATTTCATTCAAATGTGCATGCAGTTGCCATGAGGTGGGGCTGACTAAATGGGTGCTAACAACAATAACACTGTACTATTGGTAGTTAACATTTAAATGCAGATGCTGTCTTTCCTACTAATTAAAATGTTTCTTAAAGGCAGTAGGTTTATTCTATATATCTATTTGTAGCCCTAGCTTCTACTATGGTATCCAACCCACTGCCATCAAGTCGATTCCAACTCATCACGACCCCCATATGGGGTTTCCAAGGCTGTAAATCTTTATGGAAGCAGACTGCCTCATCTTTCTCTTGCAGAGAGCAGCTGGTAGGTTCAAACTGCTGACCTTTTGGTAGCAATCCAATGCCTTAATCACAGCACCACACAGACCTCCTTCTACTATTGTACTTCCTAGATAATAAATGTTCATTAATAACTATGATTGACGATAACAAAGAAGTGATAAGTAATTGCATCAGCAAAACTAAACCAAAGGCAACTACAGGAGAATTTCATACATTCTTAAAGATGTTTTAGACTACTAATACACAAATGTTTGGGACCTCATTTGAATACCTGCATAGCAGTATTTTCTTCTCTAAGCAGAAGAATTTCAGCTGTCAGAGCATCGATGAGCTCTCGATGATCAACCAATACTTGTTCCAGTTGCTGTCTTGTCTCTACTTCTTTACGCAATTGCAACTCACTCTACAAATAAATGCCAAATACACCTCCATCAGTAGCATCATATGATAAAAGCTAAAAGTCATTACTCAAAGGTATCAAAGAAGATAGTATTGACAATGAAATATATTATGTGACAGTAACGAAAATTAAAAATTTTTATTGAAAAGTTTACATATCATTATACAAATAAAATGTACTGCTTTATCCTCTTTCCTTCTTCAAATAGAATACAATGAACAAAAATAGAATACAACAGAATGGTAAACAGACCTAAAAAACTACAATTTTTTTGTGAAAGAAAGTACAAGGAAATAAATATATACATTTGTTTGAATACACATAGATTATAAGGAGCTCTGGAGGTGTGGTAGTTAAGGTTACATGTTAACTTGGCTGGCCTAGTCCAGTGGCTGGGCAGCTGGATATAGTTATTCCCCACGGTGGAATTGGTAATTAACTCTATGGTGGAATCTAGTGCAGCAGCTGAGTAGCTGCTTTAGGGATGTGAGCTGCTTCCAGTATATAAGAAGCAACTCTGAGAAAGGGCTCCAGCTGATAGCATGCTTGAACCCTGTATGTAGCCGAGTTGTTGTTCAGCAACCTGCCATGTTGCCCTGCTAATCTTGGGACTTTTAATGGACTTGAATTAATGGCCTGCCATGTGGTTTGATAACATCCGGATTATGTCTTTTCACTTGCTGATCTTGGGTTTGTCAGCCTCAGCAGCTAGCAGCTGCCTGAGTGAAGAGATGCCTCTAGCTTCAGTAGGCTGGGAGCAAGAGGCAGAGCTGAAGCCCAAGGTCAAGGGGCTTTCACCCAGCCCCTAGAGCCTGGCACTTTGAACTTGCACTTAAAGCCCTCAAAATTGTAAGCAAATAAACTTTTGTTTGTTCAAGCTATCCCATTTGTGTTATATTCCTGTCAGACAGCACTAGGTAACCAAAACAACTGGTGTAGTGTTTAACACATTCAGCCACTAACCAAAACATTGGTGGTTCAAACCCACCAGTCTCTCTCCAGCAGAAAGATGAGACAGTCTGCTTCTATAAAGATTTACAGTCTTGGAAACTCTATGGGACAGTTCTACTCTGTCCTATAGGGTGGCTAAGAGTTGGAATTGACTCGATGGCAGTGAGTTTTTAGTTTATATAGACTATCTCTAGATACACTGGTATCTGATAATGATAGTTGGCCACAAAGAAGCAAACAGGTTGGAAATTAGGAGCAGCACTACTGTTGCTGTTGTTGTTATGTGCCATTGAGTCGGACCTGACTCACAGAGACCCTCCCTTGGGTTTCCGAGGTGGTATCACTACGGAACTAGGTTGCCCAACCTTCCTTCTGAGGTGTAGCTGGTGGATTTGAACCGCCAGCCTTCTGGATAGAAGTCAAGTGCCTTAGGCACTACGCTACCAGAGCTCCCAGGAATAGGACTAGGATCTTCATTGTACACCATTCTGTATCTTTGAATTTTATGCCATGTGAATGTATCACCTACTCAAAAGTTAAGTTTGTTAAAATATAATTTAAAATAAGTAACTCTAGGTTTAAATGGTTTAGTTCTATAAAGCAAGAGATTAGCTAAAAAGTACATGGTTCTAAGCGCCAAAAGTACACTCTGGGAGATTCCTGACTTAACGGTGGAAGAATATTAAGATTCTTTTAAGTCTAACAGTATAATAAATCTTTAACTGAAAAACGAATTTAAGAAGATAGCACCATGAAGTTGAAACATTTTAATTTCCTTAAACATTTTTGTCATATTTAACTGTATAAAGATTAGCCTTAAAATGATTAAATACATAGTTAACTCTAATTTCACAGCACAGGTACATTAAATATACAATTATTTCTTGTTTTATAAATTGTTGTTGTTGTTATGTGCTGTTGAGTTGGACCAGACTCATAGCGACCCCTCCTTGGGTTTCTGAGGCAGTATCACTACGGAAGTAGATTGCCTGACCTTCCTTCCAAGGAGTGACTGGTGGGTTTGAACCGCCAGCCTTCTGGTTAGCAGTCAAGTGTCTTAGGCACTATGCTACCAGAGCTCCTGTTTTATAAATTATTTTCACAATAAAATACTTCCCACTTAGCCACTGAAGCCAGTCTGCATTACTGGCCATACGGGTAATGTGAAGAATTTTCCCACCTATCAAGTCTATAAATGACAGTCATCCACTCTCCACACTGAACTAATGTGGTAGTGGGATGCATAGAAAAGTCTTAGAATGAGGTGTGGTAGTTAAGTTTGTGTGTCAACTTGGCTGGCTTTGGTTGAATGACTGGGCAGCTGGATGTAGTATATTCCCCATGATGAGACTAGTAATCAACTCCATAGTGGAATCTACTGTGAGCAGCTGAGTTGCTGCCCTAGGGATGTGGTCTGCTTCCTGTATATAAGGAGAAGCCCTGGGGAATGGTCTCCAGCATATGGAATGCTTGGACTCTGCATATAACCGTGTCATTCTTCAGTAGCCTGCCATGCTCTGCTGACCTTTGGACATACAATGGACTTGAATTAATGGCCTGCTATGTGATTTGGTAACATCAGGACTGTGCCTCTTTACTTGTCAACCTTGGACTTGTCAGTCTCAACAGGCAGTAGCTATATGAGTGAAGAAAAGCCTCTAGCTCCAGTGGGCCAGTAGCAGGAGGCAGAGCTGAACCCCAAGGCTGAAAGGCTTTCACCCAGCCCCTAGAGAATGGTACTTTGAACTTGGATTTAAAGCCTCCACATTTTAAGAATAAACTCCTGTTTGTTCAATCCATCCCATTTGTGGTATATTCACGTCAGAGTGGTACTAGGTACCATCTAAGCATGTAGCAAACAAATGGTGGAGGGCAATGAAGAGAATAAACTTTTACTAAAGATATTCTAAAGTGGAGGTATTTTAAACAAAGCTATTCAAGGTTGATTGTACTTTATTCTGAGGTGGCAATAAATTAAATGGAGACATGAAAAAACCCTTCAGACTCTAATGACCTCATGCTCTTACCTCTCTAAGGTACCGAATCAGGCGGCAGAGGGAGCTCACTAGGGACAAAGTGAAGCCCGTGAGACCCTGACTGCTTTGCAGTCCCTTGACCTCGCGTCCTGTCCACCGCTCAAATTCTTCCATCTCGTGTTCCACTTCATCTATCATGTGTTTGAGGACATCCAGGCTGCAATTATTGTTATTTTGTAAATCTGCAGATGTTGTGCTACTTGACAACATGTTTTTCTTTGGCTTGGAAGGAGCACGCAGATCTGGTTTTCTTTTCACTGATAACATTGAAAATAGAAATTATTGTTTTTAAGGCTTGGAAAAAGTAACAAAAACTACTAGAAAAACCTTTTAGACTATTGTCCATAATCTATAAAATATTTTTATAGAAGTTATCACTTTTGTTCCTCATGAAAATCTATGAAGTTTAAATCAGGCTTACATTATCTATAAGTGAGTGTACCAGTACCATTTTCCCACAGAGTTACTTGGGAGGGAAGGAGGCATTTCTTAGCTATGATTAAACAAACTCTTACTTAATTGGATCCAATTTGATGAGTTTAAGGTAAAAAACATTGACTAAGAGCTTAAGATAAAATAACTTCTGGATGGCACAAATGGTTAAGTGCTCAACTAGTAGCCAAAAGGTTGGTGGTTCAAACCCACTGGAGGCACCTCAGAAGACAGACCTGGCAATCTGCTACACATAGGTCATAGCCTTGAAAACCCTATGAGTAAAGTTCAACTCTGCACATACAGGGTTGCCATGAGTTAGAACTGACTCAAACAACAACAAAGATGAACACAGCTCTATCAGATTAGATGTTTTAATAATTCATCTTTGTAAATTAAGGAACTAAACCTTTATTTAACAGCTGTTTTGGCTTCCTGGGGTTCAGTACTTGTCCCACAACATAGCTTGAGTCTACAGCCTCAGAAGATTCTTCAGGCTGAAGTCTCGTGTGGATTCTCTTGACAGCATTGGTAGCATTCAGAGCACCTAAAAGGAAGAACATTTCCAAAAATATTTCATCTCAAGGGAATAAGAAAAAAATTTAAGTATTTCAAGCAATAGATCCACGAGTATTTTACTCAACTAGGCTAGAATAGTCGAAATTCAACAGTACTTTAAAAAACCTACTGTGTTCAGGAAAGACTAAAAAAGTAGACTAGTATTTTGAGAAACAACACAAAGGAAAAACAGACCTCTTTGATCACCTGATGGAGTGGCAGATAATGGAGAGCATAGAGGTGTTCTCTGTGACTGTGTTGCTATTTTCTGCTGAATATCTGTCCACAGTTTATTAATTAACTCAGAATTTTCTTCTTTTAGTTGGTGAAGAAACCTATAAAACATATGACAGTGAGGTATATTAGAGCCATGGTGGTTAAAGTGCTCATCTGGTAACCAAAAAATCAGTGATTTGAACTCACCAGCTGCTCCATGAGAGAGAAACATGGCAACAATCTGCTTCCGTAAAGATTGAAAAAAAACACAGCCTTAGAGACCCCATGGAGCAGTTCTACTCTGTCTGCTAGGGAACTGTGAGTCAGAATTGACTTGACAGCAACAGCAACAGGATCATTTAAATTGTTCAACTGCTTATGTGTTTGATTTGAAGGAGTTTTTAATAATTCATAATGAAAAAGGAAACTTTTCACTTTAACTGGTAAGACAGATGGTCAAAATGTCTGTCATCTTCATGTTAGAAGGAATCATTCTGACTCCTTTCCAGTTCCCTCCCTACCTTGGCCTCTGAAGTAAGAGCTTTTGCCCTTTCTGAGGTATTGGGGCACTCTCTCCATCCTCCTCTCTTTCCTTACAGAAAAGAAACTAAATATTTATGAATCAGCCTATTCTGGTTTCTCTATCCTACAAATGAGCCTGTGCTCAGAGCACAGCCAGTCTATGCTCATCACTGACACATTTACTGGGGCAGAATCTGGCCCTATTGGGTGATGAGGTGGGGCTCGGATCAAAGGAGCTTCAGTTTTAGGAGGTTCATATCTACAAGCTCTTTGATTTGAAAGCTTACATACACCATAAACAACTTTATCATTGACAAAGCTGGTATTTTCATCTTCAACTGTCTGATTTATTTATCTGTTATTCAACTGAATTGAGACTTAAAAGAGGTAGGTGTTCAAAAAGCAGAAGCAACCCAAATGTCTATCAACAAAGGAATGAGTAAATACAATGGAATATATCTATACAATGGAATATTATTCAGCAATAAAAAAGAAATGAAGTACTAATAAATATTACAGCATGAATGAACCTTGAGAACATTATGCTAAATGAAAGAAGCTCAGCATAAAAGACCACATATTGCATGATTCTATGCATATAAAATATCCAGAATGGGCAAATCTGGACTTTTTTGCCTATAGATACAGAAAGGAAGGTAAGTGGTTGCCTAGGGCTGATGAAGTCGGGGGAAAAGGGATGGGGTGACTGCTGAAGAATATGGAGTTTCTTTATAGGGTGATGAAAATGGTCTAAAATCAATTGTAATGACAGCCATACAACACTGCTGATAACACTAAAAACCACTGAATATTACACTTTAAATGGGTAGATTGTATGCCATTTCAGTAAAGCTGTTATAAAAATATTTCAAAGAGGAAGGGGAGAATTTTACTGAGTAGCCCCACAAACCTCAACTTAAAGGAGTTGCTTTCAAGAAACCTACAGACAGCACACTGGGACACTAAGGTACATGATGCAGTGATTCAAAGGAGGCTAGTTAATACAAGATCAGAAAGACTCCTTTGTAAGATAGTATTAGCTCTAAACCCATCCTTCAGGATAAATTCCAACAAGAGTATTATAATGAGGTTTCTGTACAAATTGAAAAACTAAACATAAATCAGCCTGAAACTTACATCACTGTCTCTAATCTCCATTCTTTTAAGAGTCAAGTTATATGAAACATAATAACAACAAAATAATACAATACCACCTGTTATAGGCTAAATAATAGCCCCAAAATATATGCCTACATCCTTATCCAGTGAACTTATAAATGTCACATTATATGACAAAATAGGGGGCTGTGCAAATGGAATTAAGTTAAGAACCTTGAGATGGAGAGATTATGCTAGATTATTAATGTGAGCCCTAAATGTAATAACATGTATCCTTATAAGAGGGAAGTAGGGAGAAATTGTAACAGACACACAGAGAAGGAGCCATGGAAAGGTGAAGGCAAGATTGGGGTGGTAAGGCCACAAACCAACAGAATGCCAACAGACACCAGAAGCTAGAAGAGTCAAGGAACAGATTCTCCTCTAGAGCATCTAGAGGGGATATGGGGATTCTGACACCTTGATTTTGGTCCAATGCAACTGATTTCTGATTTCTGCCTCCAGAACTATGAAATAATAAATTTCTATGTTTTAAGCCACCAAGTTTGTGGTAAATTATTACAGCAACCTCAGGAAACTAAACTTCACCTTAAATTATCAGGCAACTTTCATTAAGAAAAGTTCAAAGTACTTTCTATATATTATTCTTTATAAGGAAAGATGGATTTTGGCTCAAACCAAAGAATACCAGAAAGATGTTTACTTGTGTTTTATTGACTATGCAAAAGCATTCAATTGTGTAGATCATGACAAATTGTGGATAACACTGAGAAGAATGGGAATTCCAGAACATTTAATTGTACTCATGAGGAACCTGTACATAGATCAGGAGGGTGTCGTTCAGATAGAACAAGGGGACACTGCATGGTTTAAAATCAAGAAGGGAGTGTGTCGGGTTATATCCTTTCACCACACTTAGTCAATTTCTACACTGAGCAAATAATTCAAGAAGCTGGACTATAGGAAGAACGTGGCATCAGGATTTGAAGAATAATCATTAACAACCTGTGATACTTCGACGACACAACTTTGCTTGCTGAGAGTGAGGATGACTTCAAACACTTACTGATGAAGATTGAAGAATACAGTCTGCAGTGTGGATTACACCTCAATACAAAGAAAACAAAAATTCTCATAACTGGACCAATAAACAGCATCACAATAAATGGAAAAAAGACTGAAGATGTCAAATACTTCATATTACTTGGTTCTACAATCAACACGAATGGAAGGAGCAGTCAAGAAGACATCAGACAACATATAGAACTGGGCAAATTGGCTGCAAAAGACCTCTTTCAAGTGCTGAAGAGCAAAGATGTCTCCTTGAGGACTAAGGTGTACCTGACACAAGCCATGGTATTTTCAATCACCTCATATGCATGTGAGAGCTGGACAATGAATAAGGAAGACCAAAGAAGAATCAATGCTTATGAGTTGTGGTACTGGCAAAGAATACTGAAAATACCATGGACTACTAAAAGAACTAACAAATCTGTCCTGGAGGAAGTGTAGCTGGAATGCTCCTTGGAAGCAAGAGCAGCCAGACTTCATCTCACCTACTTTGGTCATACTGTAAGAAGAGACCATTCCCCAGAGAAGGATATCTTTCTTGCTAAAGTGGAAGGTCAACGAAAGAGGGGAAGGCCCTCAACAGGATGGACTGACACAGTGGCTGCAATGATGGGCTCAGGTACAGCAAGGATCGTGGAGCCGGCACAGCACCAGGCAGTGTTTTGTTCTGCTGTACATAGGGTCCTTATGAGTCAGAGATGACTCGATGGCACCTAACAACAACAACAATGAGGAAAAAAAGTCCTTCTGTCTTTCTTAGATCTGGAACTCTGTTTTATTCTATTTTACTTACTTTGGGCAATTATTTAATTGAAATTCAAGCTGCTTCTATTTTCACTGATGACCATTTATTAACACTCATTCTATTTTATGGCATCATCAATTACAGTAAGATTCTAAGGACATCATTTAATAGATAACTCAGCAATATCAGCATCCAATGTACATTCTTAATATACAAATCCCCATCCAAAGGAAGTTGCCCAAGCCTATGGGAATTTTCCTTCTCATTCAGTTGTTGCCATTTATAAATTCTTAGTCTCAATTTTTTTCCTCTTTTCTTGCTATGGTTACCTTTACCACCACCTTTTCCTCTCTCAACCCTAGCCTTGTTTCTCCTACACAAATGTCTATAGAGCAAGTATGGGAATGACAAAGGAAAAGCGAAGTAAATACTTCCAATCATGACTCCCTTTCTCTAGATGCACTGGCTCCAGACATATCAATGTCCTAAGTAGAGGCTTTTATGGATTGGGCTAAAAACCTAATTATCATGTATAATATATCCTCTATGAGAAATTTTGTTCAGATTCATAGGAGCATGTATTCAAATTAAAAAACAACTTAAGAGATCATATACTATACCCCTCATATTTCACAGCTGATGACATAAAGACCCACAGAAAACCTAACTAGTAAATAACTAAGGCCTTAGCCTTCAGATTCTAACATATCTTCAAAAACCTCACACAAAATAGCTGAAAAATAATGTTCAGAGGCATAAGAGATTCAAAAGATGGTAACTGCCTGTTAACACACCTAAAGAGAGAAATTAACATTAACCAACCAAATAAAAGTACACTTTTGAAAAATTCAAATGTAAAGAATAAAAACAATTAATTATGTACAAAATTATTCACATTTAGGTTCTGATAGAAAAAAGCTTAAACGATGACACATATTTCCAAGTATTTCAAAGAAAATGGTAATTGGCTAAATGTAAATTACTCCATATATCACTCAAAATACTATACAGTTCAGTAAGAGCAAATAAAATAGCACATGACTCACACTATCTACATTACTGGAAGCCAGAAAATACTAGTAACTTCCAATTACCTATAAGTAGAAAACGAAATACCAAATTCCAGCACAAGCTCCTGCCCTGAGTGTTTTCAGAGAGAACATCAACATGACAGCACAGAAAAGAGAGTGACAATATGAGTGAAAAAATCATCAGAAAGAGAAAATTCACTCTAAGTGTGCAAATGCTTAACAATAAGACCTGGAAGATCAGAATCCTGACTACAGAGAAGGAGCCCGAAAGTGTGCAAAACCCAAAGTCTTGGAAAGGTATCACTTCTTGGGGAGAATAGAACAAGAAGAAAGAGATACCTTTTGTGATTGAAAAATGAAGAGAAAAAGAATCATGAGTTTTAAGACAAAAGAGAGCAATACTGGAGAACAAACCACCTTTCACTTATGAATACTTACCCCACCCCCCAAAACAACATGCATTATGCATTAAATAAATTGTGCTTCATTGCAACTGACAGGAGAGTACTCTTGAACTAAGAAGCACTCTTGAAGAATCTTATAAAAACCAAACCAGTTGCCATCAGGTTGATTCTGACTCACAGTGAACCCATGTGTGTCAGAGTAGAAATTCAAATGTGCTCCATAGAGTTTTCAGTGGCTGATCTGTCAGAAACAGATGACTAGGCCTTGCTTCCAAACTGTCTCTGGGTAGAGTCGAACCTCCAGCCCTGTGGTTACCAGTTGAGCCCATTAATTGCTTGCACCACCCAGGAGACTCTAAGAATCTTATAACCTACACAAAACTCCCAATCTTGTCCACAAAATGTACAGACTAAAGTTGTCTAAACCCACACAAAGGCAAAATAACAAAAATACAGAAAATTTTAATTAAACTATTTTAGCTAATAAAAACTTCTTCCCCCCAAACCCTTACAAAAAAAAAATAAAAATCTATAAAGCAACACCTAACAGAATTAAATATTCTTACACAAGCAATTGAGATAGTTTAAAAAATAAATAAAAGTCTTAAACCAGGTATTCAAAAACTAAGAACAGAAATGGACCAAAAAAAAAAAAAAAAAAAAAACTAGGAAAAAACAAAGTAAGAATTGATTGAAATCTGGGAAGAAATTTTTTACAGAGTAAAAGAAAACCCTCAGAAATAAAGCTAAATAACAAGGTGTCCATGAGAGAATTACTAAGTAAAATTTTAATAAGAAACATTGAAGAATTACAGGAAAACAACCAAGAGAATGAAAAACTGATTGGGAAAAAAGAAAAGCTTAGCCAGAAAGTACTTGAAATGGAAGACAGGCAAAGATCTTTTAAACTGGAATCAGAGTTCCTGAAGAAGAAAAACAAAACAATACAAACTAACATTTAAAACTATAATCCTTGAAAATTTGCAGAAAAAAAAAAAAAAATAAAAATAAAAAGACTGACTCCACATCTTGAAAGGGCCAACTGTGTTCATGGGAAAACTGATCTGGGAAGGTAAACTCCAAGAATGTTTTTGTTGTTCTTAGGTGCCATGAAGTCAGCTACAACTCATAGCGACCCTACATACAACAGAATATGGTATTCTTCACCAACGCCATAATACAAAGGCATCAATTCCTTCAGTCTTCCTTACTTACTGTTCAAATTTCAGATGCAGATGAGGCAATTTAAAATACCATGGCGTGGGTTAGGCGCACCTTAGTCTTCAAAGTGACATCTTTGCTCTTTAATACTTTAGGTCTTTTGCAGCCAATCTGCCCGGTGCAATATGATGTCTGACTTCTTGACTGCTGCTTCCATGGGTGTTGATTGTGAATCCAAATAAATGAAAACTGTGACAACTTTAATCTTTTCTCCATTTATCATGATGCTGTTTATTGCTCCAGTTGTGAGGATTTTTGTTTACTTTACTTTGACGTGCAATCCATACTGAAGACTGTCATCAGTAAGTGCTTCAAGTCTTCTTCACTTTCAGCAAGCAAGGTTGTGTCATTTGCATATTGCAGATTGTTAATGAGTCTTCCTCAAATCCTTCTGCCCCATTCTTCTTCATATAGTCCACCTTCTCAGATTATTTGCTCAGCATACAGATTGAATATGTATGGGAAAGGATAAAACCTAATGCACACCTTTCCTGATTTTGAACCATGCAGTATTCCCTTGCTCTGTTCAAATCACAGCCTCTTAGTCTATGTACAGGTTCCTCATGAGCACAATTAAGTGTTCTGGAATTCCCATTCTTTGCAATGTTATCCATAATTTGTTATGGTCCACAGTCAAATGCTTTTGCACAGCCGAAAAAATACAGGTAAACACCATTCTGGTATTCTTTGCTTTCAGCCAAGATGAATCTGCTATCAGCAATGATAGCCCTCAATCCATATCCTCTTCTGAATCCAGTTTGAATTTCTGGAAGTTTCCTGTCCATATACTGCAACAGTTTTTTAATTATCTTCAGAAAATTTTACTTGCATGTGATATTAATGATACTGTTTGATAATTTCCACATTCTGTTGGATTATTTTTCTTTGGAATGGGCACAAACATTTATCTCCTCCAGTCAGTTGGCCAGGCAGTGATCTTCCAAATTTTTTGGCATAAATGAGTAGGCACCTCCAATGCTGCATCCATTTGCTGAAACATCTCAGTGGGTATTCCATCAATTCCTGGAGACTTGTTTTTCACCAACTCCTTCAGTCCAGTTGGACTTCTTCCTCCAATACCACTGGTTCTTAATCATATGCTACCTCCTGCAATGGATGAATATTGATCAATTCTTTTTGGTACAGTGACTCTGTGTATTTTGCCTGCAGAATCCCTCAATATTGCAACTCAAGGCTTAAATTTTTTCTTCAGTTCTTTCAACCTGAGAAATGCCAAGTGAGTTCTTCTCTTTTGGATCTTTAACTTCAGGTCTTTGCACATTTCATTACAATACTTTACTTTGTCTTCTCATGCTGCCCTTTGAAATCTTCTGTTCAGCTCTTTTATCTCATCATTTTTTCCATTCGCTTTACCTACTCTCAGTTCAAGAACAAGTTTCAGAGTCTCGTCTGACATCCATTTTGGTCTGTTCTTCTTTTCCTCCCTTTTTAATGGCTGTTTGCTTTCTCCATGTATGATGTTCTTGATGTCATCCCACAATTCATCTGGTGTTTGGTCACTGGTGTTCAATGCCTCAAACCTATTCTTCAGATGGTCTCTAAATTCAGGTGGGATATGATCAAGGTCATATTTTTGGCTCTATGGACTTGTTTTAATTTTCTTCAGCTTCAACCTGAATGTACATATGAGCAACTGATGGTCTGTACCTCAGCTCCTGGTATTGTTTTGACTAAAGATATTGAGTTGATCTGATTCCTGCATGTTCCATCAGGCAAGGTCCACATGTATAACCACCATTTATGTTGTTGAGAAAAGGTATCTGCAATGAGTATGTCAATGGTCTTGCAAAATTCCATCATGTGATCTCCAGTGTCAATTCTATCACCAAGGCCATATTTTCCAACTACTAATGATTCTACTTTGTTTCCAACTTTCACATTTCAATCACCAGTAATAATCAATACATCTTGATTGCATGTTTGGTCAATTTCAGACTGAAAAGCTGATAAGTCTTTAATTTCTTCATCTTTGGCTTTAGTGGTTGGTATGTAAATTTGAGTAATAGTAATATTAACTGGTCTCCCTTGAAGGCATATAGATATTATTCTATCACTGACAGCATTATACTTCAGGACAGATCTTGAAACATTCTCCTTGACAATGAATACAACACCATTTCTCTTCAATCTGTCATTCCTAACATAGTAGATCATATGGCTGTCTGATTCAAAACGGCCAATACCAGACCATTTCAGCTCAGTAATGCCTGGCATATTGCTATTTATGCATTCCATTTCATTGCTGACAACCTCCAATTTTCCTAGATTCATACTTTGTACATTCCATGTTTGGATTATTAACGGATTTTTGCAGCTGTTTCTTCTCATCTTGAGACATGCCCCCTCAGCAAATGAAGGTCCCAAAAGCTTTACTCCATCCGTGTCATTAAGGTGCACTCTACTCTAAGGAGGTAGCTCTTCCCCAGTCGTATTCTGAGTGCTTTCCAAACAGAGTGGCTCATCCTCCAGCACTATGCAGGACAATGTTTCAGGGCTATTCCTAAAGTTTTCCAGTAATGTATCAGACAGTGTCTCACTACTATTCACATTATTTTCACTGCTCAATTTTTTCAGAAGTGGATGGCGCTGTGCTTTTTCCCAGTCTGAGTCTGGAAGCTCTGCTGAAACCTGTCCATCATCGGTGACCCTGGTGGCATTGCCTCCAACTCACAACAACACACGTGCCACCACAGTATGACAAACTGACAAACGGTGGAGATATCTTAGTAATTCTTAAATATTAAAGAAATAGGAAAATTTCTCAAGTCATTAGGCAAGAAAACATCAAATTACTTACAAAAAAAAATTACCCTCACATTAGCATTCTCAAAAGCAGTGTACAAAGCAAAACAAAAGTGGAGCAACATTTTCAAGAAAGTCAGGGAAATAAATAAGAACCAAAGATTTTTATAACCAGTGAAGGTATCCTTCAATTACTAATGCTATAGAAAACGTTCTAAACTTATAAACAGTCAGGGAATACTCTAATCACTAACCCTTCTTAAGGAAACTGCCACATTATAAGCTTCCTCTAAAAAAGATATAACTAGGGAAGTATCACAAAAAGATTGATGATGAGCATTTAATATATTTAATTGTAGTTCTAAAATGAAAACAAAAGTGGGCATAAACATGGAAGAATAGTATGTAAATGTCTGATTCCTTTCAAAGTAAAAAAGTAACTAAGAAATGAGAAGAATGGAAAGAAAAGGGAGAAGGCAAATAACTCAGTTGTTGCATAGAAAATTAAGCAAAACTCAAAAAACAGCATTTAAAACTGACACAGCTAGACAAACCAGAGGCGGGGCAAGATGGCGGACTAGGCAGAAGGATTGCACAGACCCTCTTCAACAAAGAAAAGGGAAACCAATTAATACAGACACAGAAGATAATCTTGGACC
>NW_006921771.1:6884876-6885985 GCF_000298275.1 Orycteropus afer afer
TAATACATAAGTAAACTATATTATAATATACATAATTAAAATAATATAACAAAAGTTAGCATCAGCCATATCAATAAATGTTCTGGGCTCTCTTCATCAATTAAAAAAAAAAAAAAGGTTTTAAAAATGGTTAACAAGCAAGACTCGTCTCTATGTTGAATACAAGAAACAGACAATATAAAATAACTCAGAAAGGCTAAAAATAAAAGGATGAGCCAAGATAAACCAGTCAAGTGGATATTAGAAGACAGCAGTTTTCATTCTCAATATCAAAGCAGAATTCAAGCCACAAGGCATTAAATGTGACAAAGAAGGTACTTTATAATGCCAGAAGCTTTCATTCTCAATGGGGACTTAACACTTTTGGGTATCTATGAACCAAAAAACATAGCAATAAACTTTGTAAAGAAGATCTTTAGCTCCAAATAGAATTAAGTATTTTTAAGAAATGCAAAGAGAAATAGATAGAAACACAGTAAAAGTAGGCTTTAGAACACCACTCTCAATGTAAGAACATGGCAAAAAATAAGTAAGGAGATAGAAGCAAATAAGATAATTAGTAAGGTAGGTTTTATGTATATATACACAGAACATTATACCTTGCTAATACAGAATTCTCAAGTGCATATATGGAACAGTCACAAAAGTTTGATCATCTTAGGTCACAAAGAGAACATCGTAAGGTTCCACAAGTAGAAATATTACAAAACACACTCTGAATGTAATGTAATGAAACTGGGGGGCAGGGGGAAAGAGGCTCTCCTACCTGGAAATTAAAAACAAAAACAAAAAAACCTTCTATTAAGCAACTCTTAGGTATTAAAACAAAACAACAACAACAAAAAAAACCCCTTGCCATCAAGTCAATTCCAACTCAAGACTGTAAATAGGGTTTCCAAGGCTATAGATCTTTGCAGAAGCAGACCGTGTCATCTTCCTCCTGCAGAGCAGCTGGTGGGTTTGAACTGCTGACTTTCTGGTTAGTAGCTGTTGTAGTTACCTAGTGCCGCCCTGACAAGAATATACCACAAATGGGATGGCCTTAACAAACAGGAGTTTATTCTTACAATTTGGAGGCTTTAAGTCCAAGTTCAAAGTGCCAGGCTCTA
>NW_006921771.1:6888035-6911107 GCF_000298275.1 Orycteropus afer afer
AAAAAAAAAAAAGAAAGCACCAGGTTCAAATAGTTTCACATGTTAATTCTATCAAACTTTGAAAGCATAGATAATCCCAATTCTATAAAAATTGTTCCAGAACTTAAAAAAAAAAATTAGGAAACTTCTATATTGCTTTTATGAAACCAAGTATAACATTGTTGCCTCAACCTGGTAAAGACTGAACACACACACACAGAAAACTACACATCAGTGTCACTTATAAACGTTAATGCAAAAAATACTAAATGAAATATTAACAAACAATATGCAACACCACATTAAGGAAAGTAATACATCATCAGGATCAAGTGGAATTTATTTAAATGATGCAAGAATAGTTCAATATTAGCAAATCCATCATATCCTATCATATATCTAAATGTAAGGAATATACTTAAGGGCTGTGGTAGTGCAGTGGTTAAAGCATTTGGCTGTCAACAAAAAGGTCGGTGGTTTCGAACCTACCAGCCAGCTCCACAAGAGAAAGATGAGGCCCCTTTGGAAATCCTATGGGGCAGTTCTACTATTTCTAGGGTCATTATGAGTCGGAATTGACTCAATGACAGTGATTTTGGTTTTGGGTTTTCTGAAGTAGTAAACTCATAATTATCTATTGTGGTAGTCTTACAGTAGAGGAGGACATCATTCTGAGTGAAATTAGTCAATCACAAAAGGACAAAGAGTGTATGAGACCCCTACTGTGAAAAAGTCAAGAAAAGGTTTACACACACAAAGAATCACTCTTTGATGGTTACCAAGTGTGGGAGGGCATTATCACCAACCAGAGGGTAGACACATACTAACTTGGGTGAAGAGAAAGGCAACACATAACAAGGGCAAGGTAGGCACAAAATGATCAAGACAAAGAAAGACACTGGGAGGAAAACAAGAGTTAAAGGCAACAGAGGTAAATACTATTATATACACAGTTCTGCAAAAACAGTAATAACAATAATCTGAGTTGACACATAGACATTGAACCTGTACAAAGCTGGGAAAGTGAATAAGACTATATCCATGAAAATGTATAGGCTTGACAGAGAATATTTCTACATATGTATTTATATGTGGTACAAAAATATCCATGAATATAGTAAAGCATACAGGGGGCAAAGTTATGAAAACTTCTTAGTCATGACCAAACACCTTGAGGGAATGATTTGCTGGGAATGGGAGCTCAGGACCATTGTCTTGGGGGACAAAGAGGTCAATTGGCATAACACAGACCACAAAGACAATGTTCTACACTCTACTTTGGTGAGTAGCAACTGGGGTCTTAAAAGCTTGTGAGCTATCATCTAAGGAGCAACTATTAATCTCTCCCTATCCAAGCAAAGAAGAGTGAAGAAAATCAAAGACACAAGGAAATAATTACTCCAAAGTACTAATGGACCATGTGAACCCTAGCCTCCATGACCCTGACACCATAATAACTAGATGGTGCCCAGCTACCAAAGCTGAATGCGCTGAAAAGGATCATAATAGGAGGTCCCAGATAAAGTGAGAGAAAATGTGGAACAAAACTCAAAATCATAAAAAGACCAGGTTTACTGGTCTGACAGAGACTGCTGGAATCCCCAAGGCTATGGGGATTAGACACCCTTCAGGCCAAGACACCCTTTACTCCATGGCTCACCTTTCAGTCAAACAACAGACAGGCCTATAATACAATAATACCAATTGTAACACAATACAATAATACCAGGAAGGTAGGCACTAATTAGAACAATCAACCAGAGGAGATCAAAAGGGCAGCATTTGCCCATGGATAAAGTTAGAAAACGGAAGAGATAGGCAAGAAAAATAAAAGAATATGGTAAACACAAGGATATGGTAAACACAGGAGAGAAGTGGGAAGAGTGTTACCTTGGGAGGATTGCGATGAATGTTACAAAACAAAATGTACGTGCATTAATGAATGGAAAACAATTTTCTCTGTAAACTTTCACCCAAATCACAATTTAAAATAATAAAATAATAATAATAAATGTAATTAAGTGATTATCATTGGTTCTTCAACTTGAAAAAAATTAATGGCCATGAAGGATACCATCGGGACAAATGGAGAACCTGAGTAAGGTCTGTGGATTAGATAACAATATGGAATCAGTGTGATTTCCTGATTTTGATCATTGTATTCTGATTATAAAAACAAATACACTAGATGTCAAGCAATATATACAGAAGTGTTTAGGGATAAAAGAATGTGAAGTATGCCATTTACTCTAAAAAGGTTCTTTAGGAGTGTATGTGTATATGCATGCATGCATGTGAGCACAAACACAGAGAAAGAGACAGAATGGAAAAGCAAACGTGGGTAAATCTCAGCAACTGGTGAATGTAGCTGAAGAGTTTATAGGAGTTATTTGTACTATTCTTACAACTTTCTGGTCAATTTCACATGATAAACAACAACAACAAAACGTTCATTGCCGTCAAGTTGGATCTGACCCCTCCTTGGGTTTCTGAGGCAGTATCACTATGGAAGTAGATTGCCCAACCATCCTTCTGAGAAGTGGCTAGTAGGTTTGAACCACCAGCCTTGTGGTTAGCAGCCAAATGACTTAGGCACTATGCTACCAGAGCTCCCATATACTCCCAATTAATAAGAAAGATAATGTAATAAACATTTATAATGACTTTGGAAATAAGGGAATATCTGTAAATATTTATCCCATACATACATACCTATCTGTATTCATGTCAGACTCAGAGTTTAGAGTGCTATTCAACTCATTCTCACTTTCTTCTGACTGGGTATTAACAGATCCTTCTCTTCCTTCATCATCTACTTCATTAAGAGCCTATGTCAACAATGAAAATAATAACACAAGCTGGTTATATTTGCACTCATCCTTTCTTTCTTTCTGTCTTAACAGCAAAGTGGTCCCTCTTTTTAAGGCTAATCCCCCCACATGAGTTCTGGAACCCAAACTCCCTCAACTCCTTCCACGCCATCAATGTCCTTTTTCTCTCCTGCATCTTCAAATCTCTCACTGTACTGGTTTTCATCTCACTAACATTTAACTGTGGGCAGGCCTCTCCCATCTTGCCCTGACCCCATACTCCCTTCATTACCATCTAGCTTTTCTCTTCTTGAAAGAATTATCTCCACATCTCATTTATCATCTATGCTCCACAACTTGGATTTTGTTTTACCACTCCACTCAAACTATTTTGTATAAGGTCAACATTAACACACTTGTCCCTAAAACAAGTGCATATTTCTTAGTCTTTACCTTCCCTGACTTTTCTGACTTGTGAGACATTAATGACCAGTCATTCCTTTCCTTTAAAAATCTTCCTGATGCACTCTTCCTTTAACTTCCGTGATACCATTTTCTTTTTTCTTCTATCCTTTTGACCTTTTCTTCCCAGTCCCTTTTACTCCAAAAACCAAACTCACTGCTGTCGAGTTGGATCCAACTCATAGCGACCCCTCCTTGGGTTTCCGAGGCTGTATCTCTACAGAAGTAGATTGCCCAACCTTCCTTCCGAGAAGCGGCTGGTGGGTTTAAACCACCAGCCTTCTCGTTAGCAGTCAAATGCCTTAGGCACTATGCCATCAAAAGACCAAAAGACTGGCAGTTTGATCCCACCCAGCAGCTCTTGGGAGAAAGACCTGCAAATCTGCTTCTGTAAAAATTACAGCCAAGAAAACACTATTAGGCAGTTCTACTCTGTCATATATGGATGAGTCACTATGAGTCAGAAACAACTTACCTGATAGCACCCAACAACAATTTGGTTAAGATATAGCTAATTGATGTTCTACTAAAAGAAAAAAAAAAAAATTCACTGTCGTCAAGTTGGATCCGACTCACAGCGACCTCTCCTTGGGTTTCCGAGGCAGTATCACTATGGAAGTAGACTGCCCAATCTTCCTTCCGAGGAGTGGCTGGTGGGTTTAAACTGCCAGCCTTCTGGTTAGCAGTCAAATGCCTTAGACACTATGCCACCTAATATAATTTCCCATACAACTAATCAATAAATTCCTAGTTTCCTTGGGCACCTACTTTTTAAACACACTGATAGATTAGAAGGAACTAACATTTAAAGAAAGGAGTTCTAGTGGCATAGTGGTTAAAAGCATTTGGCTGCTAACCAAAATGTCAGCGGTTCGAACCCAGTAGCTGGTCCACGGGAGAAAGTTGAGGCAGTCTGCTTCTGTGAAGATTTATAGCCTTAGAAACCCTATGGGCAGTTCTACTCTGTCCTGTAGGGTCACTATGAGCTGGAATTGATGACAGAGAAGAAAAGCATATTCAAGGATATGCATTACATTTATTGTGGCAAAGCAGCAATCAAGCTGATTTTTGCAACAACCACATATTCTATTCCTACTTGACAACAACAAAAAACCTTCTGAGCCAATTCAGATACCTTAAGATCAGTAACTAAGTAACAGAATAGGAACACTGATTCATCTGATACCAAAGTATAAAGTGGAAAAACTCCCTGCTGTATCCATAATGGGAGACAGTGGTACAGTTCTTTGGAGCCAATGGCCTAGGTTCAATCTTACCTATGTATGTATGAGATATTAACTATCTATGAGATCTTGGATAAATCAATTAATATTTCTGAGCCTCAGTTTCTTCATCTGTTAAATGGAGATGTAACAGTACATAACCCATAAGTTAAAAAAAAAAAAAACTCACTGCCATCGAGTCGATTCTGACTCACAGAGACCCCCATTGGGTTTCCGAGGCTATAGATCATTATGGAAGTAAATTGTCCCATCTTCCTTCTGCAGAACAGCTGGAGGATTTGAATAACTGACCTTCTAGTTAGCAGCCAAATGCCTTACCCACTATGCCACCAGAGCTCCTTACCTCCTAAGTTAGCACTCAATAAATGTTCCTACCTACTACCATCAAGTTGATTCCAATTCATGGCAACCCTTTAGGATACAGTAGAACTGCATCACAGGGTTTCTAATGTTGTAAATCTTTATGGAAATAGACTGTCTCATCTTTCTCCAATGGAGCAGCTGGTGGTTTTGAACCACCAACCTTTTGTTTAGCAGCCAAATCCATTAACCACTGTGCCATAAGAGCTCCTTCAATAAATGTTAGCTATTTTACTCTCTTCTGTTATAATACAAATGTTACTCATAAAAAGTGCAATCTGTTTGAGTAAGAGGAATTTTAGCAACTGTAACTTGGTCTGTCTTGATATTTAAGCTTTTAAAACTTTTACCATAATGCCCACATCTACTTAAACTGAAATATTCACTTGAATATTATAGCTGTGAACAAAGCACATTACCTGAGGGTCTATGACAGATTCACTCAGAATGGACTGAGTAACGGGGTCTTGATTTACCACAATAGGACTGTGAGAGGAATCAGGAGCCATTGTTACATTTGGAAACCCTGCAGAAGGAAAATAAGCTATATGCCTTTACTTCATTTAATTAAACTGACTTCACAACTACTATGCACTGCAATAGGTTTGCATTACCATATGGAAATCTTAAGTAATAACGTAGCTCACACTGACATACTCTTACTATATGCTAGGCACTGTTTCAAACACTTTCACATATACTGACTCATTTTATCCTCACAGAACTCTATGAGCTAGGTACTACTATCATCTTCATTTTACAGATCAGTAAACTGAAACTCAGAGACATTAAGCAAGATGCCCAGTTGCACTAATAATTGACCAAGCCAAGATTCAAACATTAAACTAAAAACTAATGATATATTTGATGAATTAAGATAAATAGTGTAATATATGCACACTAAAATAAATAATTCTATGTATCTAACAAGAGGAAAAACTCCTTTTAGAAAAAGATCGATGTTGCTGTAGGTTTTAAATTAAGCTTTACTCAAATTATATATAAATATAGTATTTTAGTTTTGTGGTAATTTAATATTAATAAACTGAAAATGTCATTTTGTAATTATGACACGCTATACATTATACCATAACATATTTTAGGAGATAATAACAATTTACCTTTCCTTATCTCAATAGTAATAGTTAATACTCTTACTTGAAAGGAAACAAATTATAATAAATCTAAGCATAACAACCATATACACCATCTACCCTAGAATAATTATACTATGATGCCTGAGAAAGGATTTTAAATTCTGAATAGTCAGTTGCAGGCTATAGTTAATAAGAAAAAAAGTTGTTGTTTAGATTGGATAATTTACCTGTGCGCCTACGAGGAAAATCAACAAACAGATCTTTTGCTGCAGTCATCAAATGATCAGATCGTTCCAAAACATCCTGCATCTGGTATTGATCAGAAAGAATCTAGACATGTTAATGATAAATATTACTTAGAAAACAACAATATACTTTTCAAATCACAAAGGAAAAGTCCATAAAAAGGCATAGAACTTAAAAACAAACATAGGCAACTACCTCCCTTGAAAATTCTTTAGTGACAATATCATTAAGTACCACTCCAAACCAAAAAACCCAAACCCACTGCCTTCAAGTCAATTCTGACTCACAGCAACTCTAGAGGACAGAGTAGAACTGCCCAAAAGCTATAAGTCTTTACAGAAGCAGACTGTCACATCGTTCTCCCAAGGAGCAGCTGGTGGGTTCAAATAGATTAGCCATTGAGTGTTTAGCCACGGTGCTACCAGGACTAAGTATCAGTAGATGAGGCTAAGACCACAATTAGTGGCTTTCAAATAATTGTCTGCAAATCACACTAAGAAATATATATTGTTCCCCAGTACACACACATACACACACAAATACATATCACTGAAATAAAAGTTTCACAGAAACTGTACCTTACTCCATGAGAACCACTCTGATATTCTATTTTCATTTCTACTCTATTGCATTTTTCTAAATAATGGTTACAACCCACTAGCTTCATTTCACAATCCGTTAATGAGCTGTGAGCCACAGTTTGAAAAATACTGATTAAATATATGAATCTTTGAAGTGTGAATCTCTAAACCATAAACTCAGAAGTATTTCAACCACTAAAGTGATTTCACAGTACACTAACGTGAGGTGACCCACAGCTTAAAGCTTAAAAAACATGAAGTAAAATATAAGTTTTGGGGCATTAAACAAAAATATGTTCACAAACAAGTCAGTTTTTATCCTGGAGAAAATGGGAACTCCAAAAATCACATAAGTGCTATTGCTTATGTACTTTCAACTTAGGAAACTGCATAGCTGCAAGCAAGGCCAAAGGCCAGAGTGAAATCAAGTCAATTCTATCCTCTACCACCACTAGATGGCACTGTTAAGTTGAAAAGAGTCTCAAACTTGCCAACTGTCCAGTTTCTAGCACTGACTCAATAAAATATCTAGTAACTATAGTCTTACCAGAACTCAGTTACTGTTTTAAGACATTGAGAAAAAAAACAAGAATCACATTCTTACTTTCCCCCCTTTTCCCTAGAGTCAAACAAAACCAAAAAACCCAAACTCACTGCCATTGAGCCAATTTTGACTTATAGAGACCCCTCCTTACATTTCCAAGGCAGTATCACTACGGAAGTAGATTGCCCAGTTTTCTGTCCAAGGAGTGGCTGGTGAGTTTGAACCACCAGCCTTCTGGTTAGCAGTCAATTGCCTTAGGCACTATGCCACCAGAGCTCCTACAGTCAAACAGGTTGGCTCAATTGATATGAATAAGGTTCTGAATTTGTTCCTTCTGCAAAGAATAAACTTTGGGATGGTATAAGGCAAAAAGCACATATGGAGCCAGCAGAATGGGATTCTAGATCCAGTCAAGGGATACAAAGCAAAATCTAACTATGGCTGTTTCCTGATGTGAAAATGGAGATATACCCACGAACTCAATCCCACAGCAGTGTTAGGAAGATATGGACACACTGAAAAGCCACACGGCAAGCACTACAGCAATGTTTAAGAATGTAGCTACAACCATGAACCAAATTTCTATCCCTGGCTAACCATCTTGCAAGTATAAGCAATTAGAGCTTAAGAAAGAATGTGAATCGATCAGTATAATCTACCATTATACTAGAAAAATTTTATTTCCTAAGGAGCCCTGGAAGCAAGAAAGACCAGACTTCATCTCACCTACTTTGGTCATGTTGTCAGAAAGGACCATTCCCTGGAGAAGGATATCATGCTTGGTAAAGTTGAGGCCCTCAATGAGATGGATTTACACAGTGGCTACAACAACGGGCTCAGGTATAGCAAGGATTGTGAGGCTGGTGCAGGGCCAGGCAGTGTTTTATTCTGTTGTACATTGGGTCACTGTGAGTCAGAGGCAACTCGACAACATCTAACACCACCACCACCACCACCAAATAGCTCTGGTGGCTCACAGGTTAACACACTCAGGGGCTAACCAAAAGGCTGCCAGTTGGAAGCCACCAGTCACTCCGTGGGAGAAAGATGAGGCGTCTGTTTCCAAAAAGATTTACAGCCTTGGAAACCCTATGGTTCTACTGTCCTACAGAGTCACTATGAGTCAGAATCAACTTGATGGCAGTGGGATTTTCTTTCTATTGTTTTAAGTGTATTTCCTAATGGTAATTTTAGAAGTTTATTATCTAAAAAATAAGCACTGACTTCTTATCAAAGCTCTAGATGTAACTCACAGAAGCAGGTTGTGAGGGGATAACCTTACTAGCATCATGATAAATGGAGAAAAGATTGAAGTTGTCAGGGGTTTTGTTTTACTTGGATCCACAATCAATGCCCATGGAAGCAGCAGTCAAGAAATCAGATGACATACTGCAGTAGGCAAATCTGCTGCAAAAGACCTCTTCACAGATTTAAAGAGCAAAGAAATCACTTTGAAGACTAAGGTGTACCTGACCCAAGCCATGGTATTTTTAATTGCCTCATATGCATGTGAAAGCTGGACAATAAGAAAGACTGAAGAAGAATTGATGCAGTTGAATTGTGGTATTGGCAAAGAATAACAAAAACACCAAGGACTGTCAGAAAAACAAACAAACCTGTCTTGGAAGAAGAACAGACGGAATGCCCCTTAGAAGCAAGAATTGCCAGACTTTGTCTCAAGTACTTTGGTCATGTTGTCAGAAGGGATAATTCTCTGGTAGTGGATATTGTATTTGGTAAAGTAGAGGGTCAGCTATAAAGGGGAAGACCCTCAATGAGATGGACTGACACAGTGACTATGATGGTTAGCTCAAGCATAGCAAACACTGTGAGGATGGCACAAGACCAGGCAGTGTTTTGTTCTATTGTACATAGGGTCAGAGCCAACACAACCACACTTAACCACCACTGTCTTACCAATCATATCAAGACCTGATATTAATAAGTCTCAAGTAAATCTGCTGCCCTGATGCCTTCCCTGCTAGTCTCTGCCTAGGCTCCTTGGGGCAGATGGTTTGAGTGCCCAGAGATCAGTGGACCAGCATTCCTTTGCTCTTTCTAGATTGCTTTATTCTTCAATAAGATGCATCCTTAGGTAAATTCATTTCTGTAAATCCATCTATATATATTATTTCCCTAGATGGGTTTGCAGAACACAAAGCCAAACTCAGGAGTGGTAGTATGTATCCTGAATTATCAAAGGATTAGTCAAGTTTCCTGTGAAAACATCCGAAATCTCTCAGTCTAGCCCTTTTGTTCCACAGTAATAAAAACCAGGAAAAATTGGGAGATTACAGAGTTGTGGGAAGTCATTATAATTTTGGAATTTGCAGTATCTTTCTGAAAGCCTCCTTCTTTCTAAGTTAGATGTGGACCCTCATTTGCTTAACTTCCACAGCATGGATATATCCTGCAGCACATGAAATCAAAGCTAATGCTGGTCAAAGAGTTATTTTCTTACTTTATGTTAATATAGGTTCCCAAGAGCTCCAGCTTTAGGGGGATGGGTCCTGATAGTTCTAATATACAATGATTAAATAGGGTATGTTTAGGGGGCCTTCTTCCTTTGGTTCAATCACATCTCTTAAACAGAGACACGATAAGTTTAGTAGTATCAAATAATAGATGCACATATACTTTGACTCAGAAATTTTACTTCTAAGAATTCACCCTACAAATATATTTAGATATGTATCTTAAAGCATATTCAAGGACAGTCATTACATTATTCATTGTGGTAAGGAAACAATCCGTGAGTGGCAGACATTTCTATTTGTCCACCAATATTCCTTCTTCCTTTAACATGAAGGAGAACTTAAATGTTTTAGCCAAGTACAAAGCTGGATAGCCCAAACACATTGCAAGTGGAAATGACCATGTGATGAAGTTCTGGCCAATGGAGTATGTGATAGTTAAGGCTGTATATCAACCTAGCAGGGCCATGATTCCCAATGGTTTAGTAGTTATGATATAGTCATCCCCCATGATGAGATCTGATATAATATAATCACTTCCACAATGACATCTGCTATGAGCAGCCAATCAGTTGAAAGGGAGTTTCCTTAGGAGTGTGGCCTGCTTCCAATATATATGGATGCCCTAACAAAGCTCTTCTGGCTTCTTGCTCGATTGGATCTTGCATCTGGCTAATCATCATCTGAAAAAAGACTGAAGATGTCAAAGACTTCATATTACTTGGTTCTACAATCAACACCAATGGAAGCAGCAGTCAAGATATCAGACAATGTACAGCACTAGGCAAATCGCCTGCAAAAGACCTCTTTCAAGTGCTGAAGAGCAAAGATGTCTCCTTGAGGACTAAGGTGCACCTAACAGAAGCCATGGTATTTTCAATCACTTCATATGCATGTGAGAGCTAGACAATGAACAAGGAAGACCAAAGAAGAATCGATGCTTTTGAGTTCTAGTGCTGGTGAAGAATGCTGAAAGTACCATGATCTGTTAAAAGAACTAACAAATCTGTCCTGTAGAAAGTACAGCCAAAATGCTCCTTGGAAGCAAGAATGGCCAGACTTTGTCTCATCTACTTTGGTTATGTTGTCAAAAGGGACCATTCCCTGGAGAAAGATACCATGCTTGGTAAAGTGGAAGGTCAACGGAAGAGGGAAAGCTCTCAACAAGATGGACTGACAGAGTGGCTACAATGATGGGCTCAGGTGTAGCAAGGATTGTGGAGCTGGCACAGGACTGGGCAGTGTTTCACTCTGTTGTATATAGGGTCGCTATGAGTCAGAGACGACTGGATGGCACCTAACAAAACAAGGCCACATGCTGGTAAACTGGGGAGAAATTCAAACCACCATGCTAAACTCTAATTATCACTTTGCTGTTTTTTTTTTTTAAAAAAAAAAAAAAACAGTCTCTCCAATGTAAATCCAATGTGGGAAAAAAAAGAGAGAAACCTATTTATCTTGTTATTTTCTTCCTAATTTTAAAGACAATAAAGTTTAGCATTACCTCCTTCATGATAGTCAATCTCCTTTTCTCAAGATTTGACACTTCTGGCTTCTGCTTCCTCCATTTTCTCTTCAAAGCTTTTTCTTGGAGTTCCCAATGTACTAATGCTCTATTTTTCGATTTGTGTATTTCATGACGACGTAACTATACAGGAAAAAAATATATTATAATGGTTCAAAGAAGCTGCCAATTCAGATTGTGAGGGCCCACCATATATAGTCTGATTCATCCATTTATTTCATTCTTTCTGGTCCAACTTAACATACATTTATAAGCATTCATACCAGAAATTTTTACAGTCCTCTAAATTATCAAAAACGATTTAAAAAAATCATTAAAAGTATCTAGAACTAATAGGCTTAGCTAAAATAAAAATTAAAAATATTAGTTTCTAACTTCCTTTGTACAAGATTGTCCAAGAAATTAGTGTTTTCAAGCTGCAGGTTGGGATTCATTCAGTGGGTGGTAAAATCAATTTGGGAGTCCATGAATGGATAAAGATGGTTAACACATTCAGCTGCTGACTGAAAGGACTTGGAGGTTCATGTCTACCCAGAGGCTCCCAGGAAGCAAGCCCTGGCAACCTTCTTCCAAAAAATCAGCCACTGAAAACCTTATGGAGCACAGTTCTACCCAGACACACACAAGACCAGAATCAACTCAATGGCAACTGGTGATTATGGTTTAAAATTAATTCGTAGGCCAAAACCAAAGTATTTTTAATAAAATAGAATACAGAATAGAAAATCTTAAAAGCACACTGCACATAATAAAGTTAAGAATTACTTTGTTAAACTTTTTGGTTACATGTACAATTACATAAACACATATACACATACTTACTAAGTACAGCGTTAATGGGCAAAAGCACTGAGTCACCTTAGGCACAAGTCACACACATTTCATGAAAATCACATCATTGCCAAGAATAACAATGCAGTATTTTTATAACCCTGAAAAGGCTTCATATGGAAGTAGGACATTAAATGTAAAAACACAGGGAAGCAGAGGTCCTGAAGCAAAAGCAGAGATAGAAGCCACAGGTCTTAAGATTTACAGGAGTTTACTAAGGTTAGCTAAGGGATATAACCATACATTTGGCTTTGTGAATATTCTAGTATTAGAAGCTATGAATATGAACAAAACCCATGTCATCTAATAAAATATACTGATGAATTTTTACTACATAATAAACAGTCAATCCATTCAGAGATTAAAAACTAAGTATTATGTGAGAACTCTGTTTGGACCTTGATGCAAACAAATGAAGTGAAAATGGCATTTTTTAGGCAATGAGGGAAATATGATGGTGCACTGAGTATTATATAATACCAAAGAATTTTTGTTCCTTTCATTAGGTGTGATAATGGCATTGTGGTCATGTAAGAAAATGTTCATATTTTTTAAAATGCAAATTGAAAGAATGAAATGATAGGCTGTCTGGGGTTTGCTTAAAGATTCTGCAGCAAAGGAAAAAAGCATGTGACAATGAAGCAGTTGTAGCAAAAACCTGGTAACTACTGAATCTACATGAGCAGCACATCAGTTGCTTTTACTATTCTATTTTCACATAAGTTTGAAAATTTTCACAACAAAAAAAATTTGAGTGAATTACGTATCATAATTATCCTCAACAAATGGTTAGTGAGCACCTACTATGATTAAGACTCTGAATTAACCATTCTGCCCACAAAGTTGTAAAAGACATGGTCTGTACCTCTCAAACCACTAACAATCTGACCAGGAAGATCAAGCATATACATACAAAGATAAATGATATGCATTAGAGGCATTTACTCAATGCCTCATTTAGGTAGCAAGTGCAACAATTCAGAGGAGATATCACCTGCTGGGTAATTTCAAAGACTGAGACTTGAAACCTACTACAAAACTGTAGTAATCAAGATATGGTATGCTGGCATAAGGACAGACATATATATAGATTAATAGAATAGAACTAAGTCCTTACATTTAAGACCAATCAATTTTTAATAAGGGTGCCAAAACAATTAAATAGAGAAAGAATCATCCTCAACAAATAGTGCAAAACACCTGAATATCCATATGAAAAAGAACAAAGATATGCCTCTACCTCATACTATATAAAACTCATAGAGGAAACATAGGAATAAATTTTCATGACCTTGTATTAGGCAATAGTTTTTCAGATCACCAAAAGCATAAGCAATGAAAGAAAAATTAGATAAACTGGACTTCATCAAAATTAAAAACTTTTGTGCTTCAAAAGATACCATCAAGAATGTGAAAATACAACCAACAGAATGGAAGAAAATATTTACAAATCATACATCTGATAACCACCACTCGTCTGTCAGTTTGTCGTACACTGGTAGATTGTGTCTTGTGAGGCTGGAGGTTGACACCGATATAACAAATACCAGCAGGGTGACCCATGGCAGACAGGTTTCAGTGGAGCTTCCAGACTAAGACAGACTCAGAAGAAGGAAGGGGCCATCCACTCTCAAAGAATTGGCCAGTGAAAACCTATGGATAGCAGTGAAACACTGTATGATATATGACTGGAAAACTTTATGAATAGCCCCGAAACAGTGTCCGATATAGTGCTGGAAGATGAGCCCCTCAGGTTGGAAGGCATTCAAAATGCAACTAGGGAAGAGCTGCCTCCTCAGAGTAGACCCAACCTTAATGACATGGATGGAGTAAAGCTTTTGGGACCTCCATTTGCTGATGTGGCACATCTCAAGATAAGAAGAAACAACTGCAAACATCCATTAATAATTGGAACAAGAACTGTCCAAAGTATGCATCTAGGAAAATTGGAAATTGTCAAATATGAAATGAACACATAAAAATCCATATCCCAGGCATTAAAAAAAAAAAAATCCAAACTCACTGCTATCAAGTCAATTTCAACTCATAGCAACCCCTCCTTGGGTTTCCGAGGCAGTATCTCTATGGAAGTAGATTGCCCAGTCTTTCTTCTGAGGAGTGGCTGTTGGGTTTGAACCTCTAGCCTTCTGGTTAGCAGTCAAATGCCTTAAGCACTAAGCCACTAAAGCTCCTATCCTAAGCATTAATGGACTGGTTTTGGCCATTTTGAATCAAACCACATGATCTACCATGCTGGCAATGACAAATTGAAGAGGAATGACAAGGCATTCATTGACACAAAGAATGTTTCAAGATCTATCCTGAAATACAGTGCCAGCAGTGATAGGATAATATCCACACACCTACAAGGAAGACCATTTAATACTACCATTATTCAAATTTACGCCCAAACCACCAAAGCCAAAGATGAGGAAATTAAAGATTTTTACCAACTTCAGCAGTCTGAAATTGACCAAACATGCAATCAAGTTGTGTTGATTATCACTGGTGACTCAAAGGCAAAAGTTGGGAACAAAGAAGAATCACCAGTAGCTGGAAAATACGGCCTTGGTGACAGAAATAATGCTACAGATCACATGATGGGATTCTGCAAGATCAATGACTTATTCATTGCAAATACCTTTTTTCCACAACATAAATGGCAGCTATACACGTGGACTTCACAGATGGAGTACACGGGAATCAGTTCAACTACATCTATGGAAGGACGCAACGGAGATGCTCAGTATCTTCAGCCAAAACAATGCCAGGAGCTGATTGTGGAACAGACCATCAACTGCTCATATGCAAGTTCAACTTGAAGCTGAAGACACTTAAAAGAAGCCAACAAGAGCCAAAATATGATCTTGATTATATTCCTCCCAAATTTAGAGATCTAAATAACAGATTTGATGCACTGAACTCAATGACCAATCAGAGGAATTGTGGGATGACATCAAAAACATCATCCATCATCAATGAAGAAAGCAAAAGGTCACTAAAAAAACAGGAAAGGAAGAAAAGACAAAAATGGATGTCAGAAGAGACTCTGAAACTTGCCCTGGAATGGATGGCTGCTAAAGAAAATGGAAGGAATGACAAGATAAGAGCTGAACAGAAGATTTCAAAAAGCAGCTGGAGAAGACAAAGTCAATTATTATAATGAAATGTGCAAATCAGGAATTAGAAAACCACACGGGAAGAACATGCTCATCATTTCTCAAGCTGAAAGAATCAAGGAAAAAATTCAAGCCTCAAGTTGCAATAATGAAAGACTCCATAGGCAATATATTGAATGATACATGGAACATCAAAAAAAGATGGAAGGAATACGCAGAGTCACTGTATCATAAAGAATTGGTCAATGTTCATCCATTTCAGGAGGTGGCATATGATCAAGAACCAATGGTATTAAACGAAGAAGTTGAAGCTGCACTGAAGGAACTAGTAAAGAACAAGGCTCCAGGAATAGACGGAATACCCACTGAGATGTTTCAATAAATGGACGGCATGCTGGAGGAACTCACTTGTCTGTGCCAAGAAATTTGGAAGACAGCTACATGGCCAACTGACTGGAAAATACCCATATTTATGCCCATTCCAAAGAAAGATGATCCCCAGAATGTGAAAATTATCAAACAATATCATTATTATCACGAGCAAGTAAAATCTTGCTGAAGATAATTTAAAAACTGTTGCAGCAGTATACTGACAAAGAACTTTCAGAAATGCAAACTAGATTCAGAAGAGGACGTGGAACAAGGGATATCATTGCTGATGTCAGATGGATCTTGGCTCAAAGCAAAGAATACCAGAAAGATTTTTATTTGTGTTTTATTGACTATGCAAAAGAATTTGATTGTGGGGATCATAACAAATTATGGATAACATTGAGAAGAATGGGAATTCCAGAACACTTAACTGTGCTCATGAGGAACCTGTACATAGATCAGGAGGCTGTCATTCAAACAGAACAAGGAGATACTGCATAGTTTAAAATCAAGAAGGGAGTATGTCAAGCTTGTATCCTTTCACCATACTTATTCAATCTGTATGATGAGCAAATAATCCAAGGCGCTGGATTATATGAAGAATGAAGGATTAGAGGAAGACTCATTAACAACCTGCGATGTGCAGATAACACAACTTTACTTGCTGAAAGTGAGGATGGCTTGAAGCACTTACTGAATAAGATTAAAGACTACAGTCTGTAGTATGGATTACACCTCAACAAAAAGAAAACAAAAGTCTTCACAACTGGACCAATAAGCAGCATCACAATAAATGGAGAAAAAAATGAAGTTGTCAAAGATTTCATATTACTTGATGCCATAATTAACAGCAATGGAAGCAGCAGTCAAGACATCAGACGATACATTGCTCTGGGCAAGTCTGCTGCAAAAGACCTCTTTAAAGTGCTGAAGAACAAAGATGTCTCTTTGAAGACTAAGGTACACCTAACCCAACCCATGGTATTTTCAACTGCCTCACATGCACGTGAGACCTGGATAATGAAGACCAGGTCTCATAAGGAAGACCAAAGAAGAGTTGCTTTTGAGTTGTGGCACTGGCAAAGAATACTTAAGGTACCATGGATCTGTCCTGTAAGAAGTGCAGCCAGAATGTTCCTTGGAAGTGAGAATGGCCAGACTTCATCTTTGAAATTTGAAACATACCTTTGGTCATGTTGTCAGAAGGGATCATTCCTTGGAGAAGGATATCATGCATGGTAATGTGGAGGGTCAATGAAAAAGAGGGAGGCCCTCAATGAGATGGATTGACACAGTGGCTGCAACAATGGGCTCAGGTATAGTAAGGATTGTGAGGTTAGCACAGGACCAGACAGTGTTTTGTTCTGTTATACACAGGGTCGCTATGAAGCAGAGCTGACTCGACAGCACCTAACAACAACACATCTGATAAGGGACAACCCTGTAGTGAATTACATGGTATGGCTTTTCTAGCCATAGTCTTTGTAACTTCCACTTTGCCACGAGCAACTGAGTACTACTTGTTAAAGTCAAGTGGGGCAGCATGAAGTAATCTTCTGGGAAAGTTCACTCTCTCTCAGGTGTGTAGAACTCTGATGTTGGGATTGGTTAGTTATGCCACTCTGCCAGGCTTAAAATTAGCCCTCCAAGAGGCAGAGGGATAATCTCACTGCTGGCTGAGAGAGACACCCAGCTGAGAGATGGCAGCTGTGGAACCAAGAGGCACAGGACTGAGCATCAGGCTTACCTGGCCCACAGAGGCAGAGGCCAAGCTGAGCGGCCAAGGGCACAGCAGAAGGGAGACTGTCCTGATTGAAGAACTGTATCCTGAGCACATTCCTGAATTTGAATTGTAGTCTGTTGTATCCCTAATAAACCCCATAATCTGTGAGTTCTATGTGACCACTGTAGTGAATTATCAAACACAGCAGAGAGGGTCCTGTGAGAGGGACAGTTGGTGTTGAGGTTGGTAAGAGGGCTGGAGGGTGATGACATGGCTGGCCTCATAGGAGCAGACCTTGGGCTGCTGATGGTGATTCTGTCTTCCTCTTGTGGAGGTAGGGGAGATCAGAAGATGCCACCTCCTTGCCCCTTTGTTGTTGTTGTTGTTATGTGCTGTCGAGTGAGACCCGACTCATAGCGACCCCTCCTTGGGTTTCCAAAGTGGTATCTCTACAGAATTAGATTGCCCAACCTTCCTTCCGAAGAGTGGCTAGTGGGTTTGAACCGCCAGCCTTCTGGTTAGCAGTCAAGTGCCTTAGGCACTACACTACCTTGCCCCTTTAGCAGGGACTATATTAAGAATATATAAGAACTCTCACAATTCAACAATAAAAAGATAAATAACCCAATTTTTAAATGAGCATAGGATTTGAGTGGACATTTGTCAAAAAAAGATATCAGCTGATGACTAAGCATGAATAGATATTCAACATCATTAGTTTTAGGGAAACACGTATCAAAACCACAGCAATTTTATACTCACTAAAGGATTAAAACAACAACGACAGATAATACCAAGTGCTGGTAAAGATGTGGACAAATTGGAACACTAATACATTGCTAATAAGATTGTAAAATCTTTTCAAAAACCAGTGGTTTCTTAAAATATTAAACATAAAGTTACTATATGATCCAGCAGTTCTACTCCTAAGTATATATATATCCAAGAGAAATGAAATTTATGTCCACACAAAAACCTGTAAACAAATGTTCATAAAAGGATTATTCATAATAAACAAAAAGTAAAAACAATCCAAATGTCCATCAATAGATGAATGGATAAATAATGTATTTCCATACAATGAAATGTTATTCAGCTATAAAAAGCAATGAAGTATTGACACATGGTACAACATGGAAGAACTTTGAAAACAGTATGCTAAGGAAAATAAGCTAGTAACAAAAGATCACACATATTGTATGAATCTATTAATATAAAACATCCAGAATAGGTAAATCCACAGAGACATAATAAAATAGATTCGTGGTTGCCATGGACTAGAGGAAGGGCAGAATGAGGAGTGACTGCTAATAAGTATGGGGTTTCTCTTTGAGGTGACAAAAATGGTCTAGAATTTGATAGCGGTGATGGTTGCATAACTCTAAGAATAGATCATAAATCTCTAAATTATATACTTCAAAAGGGTGAGTTTTAAGGTATGTGATTATATCTCAATAGAGTTGATATTGAGGGGAAAACAACCTATATAGCCAAAACTAAACAAAAAATTGGTATGACTTGAATTGAGATTAAGAAACAAGTAAAACACAAATAAGTGAAGAGTAAGGTAAAGACACAGATCCAAGGAAGGAAAATTGGATGAAAATAGCATGAATAGGGGGTCAAAAGTAGAAATACACATGAAATGTTCAAGAGATAAATAAAGAATAAATTATTACATTCACTAGACCAGTGTGTTTGTATAGGGAAGTTGTAGCAAATAATACCATAGATTAGATTAGACAGATACACAGGTACATAGACAGACAGATAGATGAAAGAAAGAGAGACCTTTCCTCTTAGTCTGTCTCAGTCAGGAAGCTCTTCTGAAATCTTTTCACCACAGGTAACCCGCCTGGTATTTGAGATACTGATGGCATAGCTTCCAACATTATAGCAACATATAAGCCACCAGAGCAGGTTAAACTGACAGACAGGTGATGACTATATACATATAAATAGAATTAAGTATCACTGAACAATTTCCAAGAACTTATGCTTTCTATTCTGAAGATTAGAAATCAAATATCAAAAAAATATATTGAACAAATTCGTTAGCTTTTAATTTTAAACATACCAGATCTTCAGGAGTCGCCCGATGGACTGTTAGGTCATTCACAGTATTCTGCAAAAAGCAAAATGGTCTTCCTTAAAAAAATAATAAGTTTCCTTATAAAATATTAGCATATACTGCATTTTAATGGCTGAAAAGGGATTCAGAATTCTGGGACCAAAGAATCCATTTTTCCAGGAAACAGCATTCTTGATTTAAATATTAACACAGTACTTTTAAGTGTCTTAACAGAAAACAGTGAAAGAACAGACTACTTTTAAATGTCTTAAGGAGCTCTGGTGGCATAATGGGTAAGACATTTGGCTACTAACCAAAAGGTTGGCGGTATAAACCTACCAGCTGCTCCATGGAGGAAGATGAGGTAATCTACTTTCATAAAGATTTACAGCCTTGGAAACCCAATGGGATTTGTCACTATGAGTCAGAATCGACTTGATGGCAGTAGGTTTTTGGGGTTTTTTTAAATAATGAATTTAATAAGGTAGTATATAACTCAAAATGAGTAAGTTTAAGTCAAACTTTAGTTTTCAAAATTGTATTCCATGGAATTCCAGAATTCCATGAGGCAACTCTAAAGACTTCTAAACTAAAGTGTGGTCCCTCTAGCTCAAACCCAGTTGCCATTGAGTCAATTCCAATTCATGCTGACACCATATGTGTCAGAGTAAAACTGTGCTCTAGAGGGTTTTCAGTGGCTGAATTTTCAGAAGTAGATTGCCAGGCCTTTCTTCCAAGGCACTTCAAGGTGGATTCAAACATCCAACCTTTCAGTTAGCATCTGTTTTAGTTAAAGTTGTATGTCAGCTTGGCTGGGCCTGGTTGAGTGGCTGGGCAGCTGGATGTAGTTATTCCCCATGGGGAGACTGGTAATTAATTCCATGGGGGAATCTACCAGAGCAGCTGAGTAGCTGCTTTAGGGATGTGGGCTGCTTCCAGTATATAAGAAGCAACTTTGAGGAAGGTCTCCAGCTTATAGCACACTTGAACCCTCCACGTAGATGAATTGCTGTTCAACAGCCTGCCATGCTCTGCTGATCTTGGGACTTCTTCTGGACTTGAATTAGTGGCCTGCTGTGTTGTTTGGTAACACTGGGACTGTGCCTCTTTACTTGTTGACCTTGGATTTGTCAGCCTCAGCAGCCAGCGGCTGCCTGAGTGAAAAAAAGCCTCCAGCTTCAGTGGGCCAGAAGCAGGAGGCAGAGTTGAAGCCCAAGGTCGAGGGGCTTTCACACAGCCCCTAGAGCCTGATACTTTGAACTCAGACTTCTAGCCTCCCAAACTAGAAGAGAATAAACTCCTAGGTAACAAAAAAACAGCATCCGAGAGCACTGTTTGTACCACCCAGGGACTCCATGATCACAATCTGTGTCTATGCAAATACCTTAAGCATAGAACCCACCATAATGACGATGAGCTTCCACAGCATTGTATGGTCTCAAAATATTTGGAAATAGTCATTTAAGTAAAAAGACATTCAACCAACATGGCAGAACCACATTTCAAACTCCAGGAGGTGCCATTAACATCTTAGTAAATGCACAGCCTATACTTCTCTAAGTAGTGGGCCTGCAACTTGTACATTCCAAAATGACTTTAGGCATTTTGCTAACCAGATTTAGAAAGGTAGGAAATAAAACAAGTTAAGAGTTTTACTTCTAAGTGATGACAAATACAAAGAAAACTGAGTCTAGTGAAATAGCTTCTGAGGTGTTAAAAGACCAAACTCTTGGCCATAGTTTATATCCACCTCAAGTCTTTCCTACACTAAAACAGTAATTCTTTTTACACTTATTTATAAAAGGACAAGGTACATTTATACAGTAATGACAATTGTTTTTAGTAACAACCATAATAAAATCAGGCACATAAATAAGTGGCATGTTTGGAATGTGTTCCCATGAGTAAAGATATAATAATTTCATTAATATTACTTACAATGATTTTCTATAGAATTTCCTTTAAAGCTAATTTACAAGCCATTTAAGCAAGTATCTTGTACCAAACTAGTATTATTCAGCTTGATCTCTCCTTTGTCATTCACCAGACTTCATACCTTGTAACTTCTGACTACTTCCCAAGGTCAGTCTACTTTCAAAAAACAAAGATTTTTTTTTTTCCAGCATTGGTGAAAACAAACAGTAAATGAGGAAAACTAAGAATGCAATTTTAAATGATGGGCTTCAATTATACTCTGAGGAATGACAGCATATCAAAATAAATACTGACCTTCCCAAAGTGGCCACTGTGAAGGAAACAATACTTACCTTATTCTGTGCACTATTTTTTCCCTTTTAATCAGTCATTTCCTTAGAATCACACTCTCAAAATATTTTATAGCCAACTGGATGGCAACAAAACAATCTAAGCACAGAGAAGACCACTGACCCATTTCTAAATGCTAGCAGGTTACCAAGAACATCTGGCTAAGATGGCTGGCCACAACCTGGAAGGTCCCAAGTCCAAAAGAATCCCTGAGATACAAATTAGATCCTGACTACTTACTCTCCACATGAAAAGTAAAGGTACCTCCTTGTCTAAAACGAAGCACCAAGCTGCAAAAGATATAAATCCCCTTGGTAATACTGTGGGGTATTCAGGGCAGGAGTCAGGGATCGTATGTGCCAAAGGCACTTTGAAATGTGTGCTATTATCTTAAGAACCTTTGTACTGAAGTAAATCAGCCTCTAGTTGTGAAGAACAAACAATTCAAGGGGCAAGAAAGCAAGGATGACCCACTTTTTAAGCCAAAATGCCACTCACATAATTATGCTATCACTGATTGCTACAAGCAAGCCTACAAAAAAAACCAAACCCACTGCCATCAAGTCAATTCCAACTCTTTGTGACCCTGTACAGGATAGAGCAGAACTGCCCAATAAGGTTTCTAAGGCTATAAATCTTTACAGAAGCAGACTACCTCATTTTCTCCCGCAGAGCAGCTGGTAGGCCTGAATAACCAGCCTCTGGATTAGCAGCCAAATACCTTAACAATGACACCACCAGAGCCTACCAAAGTTAACAAAAATTTCAGATGTCAGTGATACAGGTTAGCTAAAATGGCCCTAAAGCAATGAGTTCTAAATCAAAGCTGAGATGGGGGTACGTTTTTTTTAAAAAAAGACAAACTTCCCACCCACTTACGATTTCAATTTCTCAGAAGAGGTAGGGGTGATAGCCTGGACATGTATATTCTGAAAAAGCTCCCCAAAGGATTCTGTTCGTCCCTCCAAGGCTAGAATGTAACTATGCTTGGAACCCATTCTGCCCTAATTACATGCCGAGACCCATTCAGAGCACTATTTGAATGACCAGGGCCATATTACCAGGTTTATTGCTCCAGAATACTGTTATAGTGTTATATTATGCCACCTAGACTTACATCCCATTCTTGCTTCACTGAAGATTTCTTCTTCTTTACTTTTAATGCTTTTCTTCCTCCTCCTCGGGGACAGTAACGGTTCACTCTGACAAATGACATCTAGAAGTAATAATGATATTAAATTATTAAAATACAAGGAAAAGTAATAATTAAGTATCACCAAAGGGGGAAAAGGGAGCTCTGGTAGCGTAGTGCCTAAGGCACTTGACTGCTAACCAGAAGGCTGGTGGTTCAAACCCACCAGCCACTCCT
>NW_006921771.1:6939773-6941022 GCF_000298275.1 Orycteropus afer afer
GAATTCCAGAACAGGAAGAGAAAAATAAAACCACTGAGAAAATTGTCAAAGATTTGTTGGAGGAGAACTTCCCTGATATGATGAAAGATGAGAATATATACATTCAGGAAGTCCAATGAACCCCAAAAAAGATAGACCTCAAAAGAAAATCACTGAGACATATCATCATCAAACTTACCAAAACCAAAGACAAAGAAAGAATCATGAGAGCAGGACGGGAAAAACAAAAAGTTACCTACAAGGGGCAACCAATAAGACTAAGCTCAGATTTCTGAACAGAAACCATACAGGTGAGAAGACAGTGGGATGGTATATATAAAACACTGAAAGAGAAAAATTTCCAACCAAGAATTATGTACCCAGCAAAAGTCTCCCTCAAATATGATGGTGAAAATAGGACATTTCCAGATAAGCAGAAATTAAGGGAATTTGTTAAAACCAAACCAACCTTACAAGAGATGCTAAAGGGAGCCCTTTGGACAGGGAAGCAACAACAGCCAACAACTGACCATTAACACACATGATGATATAACCCAGAAAGCAACCCAGCTATGGAAGTATCCAAAGTAAATAAGCCTACAAGATTGGGAACCAGAGATATCAATTGACAAATGAGGACAACTACAAACCAAAAAGAGGGGAAAAATTGTGTCACTCAGAACTTCTAGATGGTAGGGAAGTCAGGACAACTACAAGATAGAACAGATTGTTGTAAACTTAGGGAGAAAACTATAAATCACAGGATAACCTCAAAGAGAAATGATAAACCTTCACATCAAAAAAGAGGATAAGCATAAATATTCAGCAAGTACTAAAACAATAGCAATGAAGGAAGTGATAACACGATTCATAAACAAAACAAGCTCAACATAGAAAGTTATATGGAACAAAGAAATTGACACCACGAAAAAGCACATAACAAAATAATAGCAACAATTCATATTTGCCAATAATTATTTATCTGGCAAGGGACTTATCTCTAAGATTTATAGCAGAAGAGTGGATGACCAAACTATGGTACATACACACAATGGAATGTTATGCAGCACTAAAGAATAATGTAGAGTCTGCAAAACACCGCATACTATGGATGAACTTGGAGGACATTATGGTGAGTGAAATAAGTCAATCACAGAAGGACAAATATAGTATTAGTTCATTGTTGTGGAGGGTCAAGGAAAGGTTTATACACAGAGGGAAACTTTCTTTGTTGGTTGTCAAGGGTGGGAGGGGAGGGGAGGGAACACTG
>NW_006921771.1:6941722-6944892 GCF_000298275.1 Orycteropus afer afer
TGGACTTAAAGCCTCCAAATTGTAAGAATAAACTCCTGTTTGTTAAGGCCATCCCATTTGTGGTATATTCTTGTCAGAGTGGCACTAGGTAACCAGAACAATAACCGACTCCATTCACCTAGGACTGTACAAGTATTCACATAGATGATCATGATCAAAAGGTATGGTCTCCTCCCTTACTTTGCACTACCTCTTAGTGACCAGATGCATAGCTCGCCAAAACCCATCCACCCAACATCAGGTCAACTACTCCCCATTGTCAGTGTTATGGTGGTGATTACCCCAATGCTGCAAAATTAATGACCAGAGTAGCATACACACCCTGTTTTGCAAACAAAACAAAACAAAAAACCAGGGTGAAGCAAACCAACAATCAGCAAATGAACACAATAACACCACAATGTCTTGGAAGCAGGAGACAACTTCAGATCATACCAAAAAAACAGATGGCTCAAACAAGTGACCAAAATACAGGGCCAGAAAAAACTCCTGGAGGAAGAAATGCTGTAGGAACTACCTGATAAAGAATTCAGAAGATTTATACTTCAGTCCTTTCAGCAGTTTAAGATGTTAAGGAAACCACAGACAAAATCAAAGAAAACACAGACAAAACTCTGGAAGATTCATAGAAAAAGTAACAAGAACAAATTGACAAAATTAATGGAAAAGAAACCATACAAAAAAGCAAATAGAAATTCAGAAGATTAGGGCAACAACAAGATTGCATTTTGCTAATGCACTCTGTTCGATCCCTCTACAACAGGGACCCAGAAAATCTGAGTGAAACAGATACAAATAACGACCAAATATTTGTTTATTTCTCCTTCTTCATCTTCTTTTATGCAACTCTGAGCATCAAATGAGAGGATAAAGAATTAAATTGAATGCTGTTTTGAAAGGGTGAGGACAGTGACCAGGAAGAGCAAAGAAGCCAAGACTGACACAGTAAGGTCATTTTAAGTAACAGAGGCATCATATGGAGAAGAGGAGAAACCACCTTCACGGAATGCACATGGCTACAAAGACATAGTGTAAACAGATCTTCTGGAAAACCAGGTGAGCAAAATACATGCTGGAACTGGAAAAGGAAAATGCAGACTTCTAGTGCCATAGGGAGTCATGGACTGCAGTGGGAGACAGAGAGGGAAATGAAAGAACTCACCACTAGTAAACACTAGCCATTTGGGCTGAGGACCTATGTGAGAGGAAAAGCCTGTGTTGGGGTAGTTGGAGAAGCTAGACTCAGAACACTCTCTCACTAGATTGAACCAGGGCAAGAGCTCAATAAACAAGGATGTGTGCCCAGAATGGTGCCAGACCCACATCAGTGAATCCTGATGGGAGAACTGCATTCTCTGTTCTAACAAACACATCTTCCCAGTGAGGAGGGGTGAATCTTCTTCCTGCCTCCACAAACCTGGAGGTTAGGGAAGTCCAGCCCCCACCTTCCCAGATCCCTGGACACCTCCACAGCAGCCAGACACCCTTAGCAATATGCCTTAAACAGAGAAAGGGGCTGAGGTTCACCCTCCTAGTGCCTGTATCACTGACAGACTTTTACACACTGAATGTAAGACGCACACTTCCACAGCTTCCTTTCTTAAAGGTATCCACTCATGTCAGGCACTACCCACCTACATGGGCACATGCTTCAGTGGATCAGTGGATTACACCACAACCACCTACTACCAGGGCTGTCAGCTGACCATAATTAACAGATGCCCCTTTTCCTTTGCTTTTCTTTTCCCCCTTATCTTTAAAATTATTTTCCTTTCTTTTTGCCAATTTTTCTTCTTTTTTATTTGTTCATTTCTCTTTCTTCATCTTCTTTCATTTTTGCTAATTTTTTTTTCTCATCCACCCCCTTTTTTCCTTTTTCTTCAATTTTTAAATTTTCTCCTTATTACTATTTTTGTTTGTTTGTTTCCTGTCCCATTTAATGTGAGGAAGACATTAACTATCCATTAGTCGGCCATATCTACTGCACTGACCACCTCACCCAAAGGGCAAGCACCCCAACAACTCCTGCACCATTGGATCAATGACAGAGGTGGATGACAACTGCCCATTCCACCCTCAGCTCCTCTTCACAACAAAACAGAGACCCACGCCCACATTCCCTGTTGAGGAATTCCCTGTTAATTCTACCAACCTGGAAATGGCTAGGGAGTGCCCCAGTACAGCCAAAATAGCAAACAAAGAAGCATGCCTCCCCCATATGTCCAGACAAAGCAAAACAAAAAAGCAGAGTGGAACAAACAACACATAATCAACAAATAAAAACAACAACTTCAAAATATCTTGGAGCAACAGATAACCAATTCAAACAAAGAAACAGGGAAAAGTAGCAGAAACAAGTGACCAAGCTAAAGAATTAGGAAATTTCCTGGAAGAAGAACAGATAATAGATCTACCTGATAATGAATTTATATATATATATATATATATATATATATATATATATATATATAAAACCTTCCAGGAGCTCCAAGAAACTATAAATAAAAGCAAGGAAAAAACAGAAAATAAACTTGAAGAATTCAGGAAAATAATACAAGAACAAAATGACAAAATAAATAGACAATTAGAAATCATACACAAACAGCAATTAGAAATCCAGAAGATGACCAGTAAAATTTCAGAGATAGATAACACTTTGGAAGGCCAAAGAGTAGAATCAAATTTGCTAAAGAGCACATTATCCAGTTAGAAGACGAATCTCTTGATATCAGCTTGTATGATGAAAAATAAAGAAAAAAAAAATGAAGAAAACCTGAAAGTTATATGGGATGATATCAAAAGAAATAATATACATCTGATTGGAATTCCAGAAAAAGAGGAGGAAAAAAAAAAAAAAAAACCACCAGAGAAGACTGTCCAAGACTTGTTAGCAGAAAACCTCCCCAATATCATGAAAGTCAAAGAGATATCCATACAAGAAGCTCAACGAACCCCGTACAAGAAAAAGCCCAAGAGAAATTCACCAAGATATATCATAATCAAATTTTCTAAAACCAGAGACAAAGAAAGAATCTTGAGAGAAACTCAGGAAAATTGAAATGTTACCTAGAAAGGAAAGAAGGCAATGGGATAACATATACAAAACCTTGAAGGAAAAGATTTGCCAACCAGGAATTATATACCCAGAAAAAAAAAAAAAAAATATATAT
>NW_006921771.1:6944992-6952770 GCF_000298275.1 Orycteropus afer afer
AAGGTTGGGCATTCCTACTTCCGTAGTGATACTGCCTCGGAAACCCAAGGAGGGGTCGCTATGAGTCGGGGCTGACTCGATGGCAAATAACAACAACAACAACAACAAGATGAAGAGAAGGAGCACTGGTGATGTAGTGGTTAAGACATTTGTCTGCTAACCAAATTGTCAGTTGTTCAAACCCACCAGGTGCTCTGTGGAAGAAAGAGGAAGCAGTCTGCTTCTGTAAAGATTTATCAGCTTGGACCCAGTGGGGGTCACTTTGAGTCAGAAGCGACTCAGTGGCATTGAGTTTGATTTGGTGTGGAAGATGAACAGAAATTAAGGGGATTTGTAAAAACCAGACCAACCCAACAAAAAATGCTAAAGGAAGTCCTTCCAATAGAAATCAGTAACAAAAGACAGCAACTTAAGATTAAGACACATGATGACAACAACCAAAACCCAACCAAGAAAAAGAATTCTCAAAACTAAAATAAGCTTATAAAATGGAAAATACAGAACCAGAGGCATCAGTCTGTAAATGACAACAACTAAAAAGCAAATAGAGGGACTAGTTGGTAGAATTACAGACTCCCAAATGAAGAAGAAGTCACAATGATATAAATATAGAACAGATTGTTCTAAACTTAGGAAAATAAGAATTTACTATAGGGTAACCAAAAATAAATGGCAATGAGTTTGGTTTTGGTTTTTTGGAAGCAAAATAAGAAAGAAAAAAAATCACAAAGGCTGAATAAACACAAAATCAACAACAATGAAGAAAAGGAAAAGAAAACCTAATAACAAAAAGAATTCAGCATAGAAAAATAATCAGAGCAAAGAAACCATTAACACCACAATAAAAAACTTAAAATAATGATAGCAATACATTCATCCCTATATTAATTACACTGAATGTGAATGGATTAAATGTACTAGTCAAGAGAGAACGGAGTGGCAGTATGGATAAGAAAACAAGACCAACAATATGTGCCTATAAGAGACTCACCTTAGACACAAATATAAAAATAAATTAAAAATCAAATGGTGTGAAAAAACATATCAAGCTAATGGCAACCACCAAAAAAAAAAAACAGAGAGGAATGGCAATATTAACTTCTGATAAAATAGACTTCAAGGTGAAAACTAGCATAAGGGACAAAAAAGGACATTATACAGTGATAAAAGGATCAATCCACCAAGAAGACATAACCATAATTGATACCTATGTATCCAATGAAAGAGCCCCAAAATGCATAAAGTAAACATTAACTGAATTGAAAGGAGAAATATAATTCTACAATAGTAGTAGGAGACTTTAACACACCCCTTTCAATGAAGGACAGAATAACTACAAAGAGACTCAACAAAAATACAGAGGATCTTAAGAACACAATCAACAAACTTGACCTCATAGACATATACAGAACACTCCACCCAACATAAATAACAATATACATTCTCTTCCTGTGCACATAGATCATTCTCTAGAATAGACCATATGTTAGGCCACAAAACAGGGCTCTATAAATTTTAAAATATTAAAATATAATAAATCATCTTCTCTGATCACAACATTATAAAATTATAAATCAATAATAATATCAGGGGAAAAAAGATTAAATGCATGGAAAATGAATAACACCATATTCAAAAAATACTTGGTAACAGAAGAAATAAAGTGTGAAAAAAAAATTCATAGAAACAAATGAGAATGGAAACACAACATACCAAAATCTTTAGGATACAGTGAAAGCAGTACTCACAGGATAATTTATAGCAATTAATGCATAGATTAAAAAAAAAAAAAAACCATTAACATACCAACTCCAACAATTAGTAAAGAAGCAACAAAAGAAACCTACAGTCTCTAAAACACAGGAAATGAGAAAAGTAGATGATAAAGATTAGAGCAGAAATAAATGAAATAGAAAAGAGAAAAACAATAGAAAAAAATGAACAAGACTAGATGCTGGTACTTTGACAAGATTAACAAAAGTTATAAACCACAAGCAAATTTAATTCAGAAACGCAAAAGAAGATGCAAATAACACAAGTAAGTAATGAAATAGGTGATGTCTACATCAGAACCTACGGAAATAAAAAGGATAATAATAACAGAATACAATGAAGAGCTATACTCAACAAATCCAAAAACTTAGGACAATTTTCTAGAAACAAATGGCTTACCTAAACTAGCACAGATTGAGGTAGAAAATTTGAAGAGACCCATAACAGAAGAAGAAATTGAACAAGTCATAAGAAAACCACCAACAAAAAAGTCTTGGCCCAGATGGCTTAACTAGAAAATTTGACCAAACATTCACAGAAGACTTGACACCAATCTTACTCACACTATTCCAGAAATAGAAAAGGATGGAATATTCCCAAATGCATTTAACAAAGCAAGTGTAATCCTGATATCAAAATCAAGCAAAGACACCACTAAAACGAAAAATTACAGACCAATATCCCTTATGAATCTACCACTTGTCTGTCAGTTCGTTGCACTGTGGTGACTCATGTGTTGCTGTGAGACTGGAAGCTATGCCACCAGTATTTTGAATACAGCAGGGTCAGTCATGGAGAATGGGTCTCAGCAGAGTTTTCAGACTAAGACAGACTGTGAAGAAAGACAGGGTCATCCACTTCTGAAAACAATTGGACACTGAAAACCTTATTAAAGGCAGTGAAATACTCATATATTACTGGAAAAAATTAGGAAGACCAGTGAAACATTGTCTGTTATGGTGGTGGAAAATGAACCTCTCAGATTAGAAGGCACTCAAAATACAACTTGGAAGAGCTGCCTCCACAAAGCAGATTCAACCTTAATGATATGGATGGAGTAAATCTTCTGGGACCTTCATTTCCTAATGGGGCATGAATCAAAATGGGAAGAAGCAGCTGGAAACATTCATTAATAATTGGAACATGGAATGTACAAACTATAAGTCTAGGAAAATTAGACATTGTTAAAAATGAAATGGATTGATTACATAAAGATAAATATCCTAGATTAGTAGCTGAAATGCTTGGTGTTTGTCATTTTGAATCACAAAATCATATGGTCTACTATGCCAGGAATGACTAATTTGAGAGGAATGGCATTCATTGTCAAAAAGAACATTTCAGTATCTGTCCTGAAGTACAACACTGTCAGTGATAGGATAATATTCATATGCCTATGTTTGGGTTATTTTGTGCTGCTCTAACAGAAAAGTACCATAAAAGGGACGGCTTTAACAAACAGGACTTTATTCTCCTACAGTTCTGGAGGCTAGAAGTCTGAGTTCAAAGTGCCAGCTCTAGGGGCTGGCTGAAAGCCCCTCAGCCTTGGGCTTCAGCTCTGCCTTTTACTCCTAGCCCACTGAAGCTGGAGGCTTTCTTCAATCAGGCAGCTGCTCAGGCTAACAAACCCAAGGTTGACAAGTAAAAAGGCACAGTCCCAGTATTACAAACCACAGGGCAGGCCATAGATTCAAGTCCATTAAGAGTCCCAAAATCGGCAGACAGCATGGCAGACTGCTGAATAACGACTTGGCTACATGCAGGATTCAAGTGTGCCAAAAGCTGGAGGCCATTCCTAAAGCCTGAGGCACTTTACTGCTAACCAGAAGGCTGGCGGTTCAAACCTACCAGCCACTCCTTGGAAGGAAGGTTGGGTAAACTTCTTCCGTAGTGATACCACCTCAGAAACCCAAGGAGGGATCGCTTTGAGTCAGGTCCAACTTGATGGCACATAACAAAAACAACAACAACTACATTTATTGAAAATACAACTCTTTCACTGCATTACCATACCTTTGTAAAAAATCAGCTGTTCATATATGTGTCTGTTTATTTCTGTATTCTATTCTGTGTCGTTGATCTATTTGTCTATTTGTACACCAACACCATAATATTTTGATAACTGTAGCTTTATAATAACTCTTGAAATCAAGTAGAGTTTTTTTTTTTTTTAACTTTTTATTGTGATTTGGGTGAAAATTTGCAGAGCAAATTTATTTTCCAGTCAATGATACATGCACAGTTTGTTTTGTGATATTGATTGCAATTCTTTCAACCTAATAGCACTTTTCCCAATTTCTCCCTAGGTTTACTGCTGCTTCTATGGGTATTGATTATGGATCCAAGTAAAATGAAATTCTTGACAACTTCAATGTTTTCTTCATTTATCATGATGCTACTTATTGGTCCAGTTGTGAGGATTTTTGTTTTCTTTACATTGAGGTATAATCCACACTGAAGGCTTCTTTGATGTTCATCAGTAAATCTTCACTTTCAGCAAACAAGTTTCTGTCATCTGCATATTGCAGATCGTTAATGAGTCTTCCTCCAATCCTGATGCTGCGTTCTTCTTCACATAGCCCACCTTCTCAGAGTATTTATTCAGTATACAGATTAAATAAATATGGTGAAAGGATACAGCCCTGACACACACCTTTCTTGATTTTAAACCATGCTGTATCCCCTTGTTCTGTTGAAATAACTGCTTCTTAGTCTCTATAAAGATTCTGAATGAGTATAAGTGTCATGTCATTCCCATTCTTCACAATGTTATCCTTAATTTGTTATGATCCACATAATTAATAAAATACAGGTAACCATCTTTCTGGTATTCTGCTTTCAGCCAAAATCCATCTGATGTCAGAAATGCATAAGTTAGACCTCTCAATAACTACTAGTAGGAATGTAGAATGGTACAGCCACTTTGGAAAACAGCTTTGCAGTTTATTATAAAGTTCACTGCACTTCTATGTGATTCATCCATTATTCAAGAGGAAGGAAATATAGCTATTTCAAAGAAATATCCACCACTCATCTGTCATTTTCTCATTCTGTGATGCCTTGTGTATTGCTGTGAGGCTAGAAGCTCTGCCACTGGTCTTTCAAATACCAGTAAGATCACCCAGGTGGACAGGTTTCAGTGGAGCTTTAAGATTAAGACAGATTGGGAATAAGGATGGAATCATTCAATTCTGAAAAAACTGGTCACTGAAAACCTTATGAATAGCAGTAAAACACTGTCTGATATATTACTAGAAAACTTTATGAAGAGCAGTGAAACATTGTCTGATACCATGCCAGAAGATGAGCCCATCAAGTTGGAAGGTACTCAAAACAATACTGAGGAAGAGCTGTCTCCACAAAATAGAGGTGACTTTAATGACATGGATGGAGTAAAGCTTTCAGGGCCTTGATTTACTGATGGAGCACAATTCAAAATGGGAAGAAACAGCTGGAAACATTCATTAATAATTGGAGTGTGGAGTGTACAAAATATGAATCTAGGAAAATTGGAAGTTGTCAAAAATGAAATAGAATGAATAAAGATTGATATCCTAGATATTAGTGAGCTGAAATGGACTGGTAGTGGCCATTTTTAATCAGACAATCATATGATCTACTATGTCGGGAATGACAAATTAAAGAGGAATGGCATTGCATTCACCGTCAAAAAGAATATCTCAAGATCTATCCTGAAGTACAATGTTGTCAGTGATGGGATAATATCAATACAGCTACAAGGAAGACCAGTTAATATGACTATTATTCACATTTACACACTAACAGCTAAAGCCAAAGATGAATACTTTGAAGATTTTTACCAACTTCTATAGTCTGAAATTGACCAAAGATGTAATCAAGGTGTATTGAAAGGAGATCGATTCCAAGATGGTGGAATAGGCAGAAAGTCTGCACAGACCCTCTTCAACAAAGAAAAGAAAACCAATTAACACAGACACAAAAGATAATCCTGGACCCCTGAGCCTTGAAGGGAAGGATATAGAAGTGGACTAAACCCCAACTAGCAAAAGAATTTGCATGAAAATACCAAAAAAGGAGGCATATGGACCTGTGGTCTGGCAGCGATCCTGAGCGATTCTAACAACACAGATAGCTTGGAGATTCCCAAGTGGTGATAGGACCTAAGAATTAACCTAAAAATCTGCCCTGCTACCCAGGGACTGCTCAGAGGACTGCTCTGGTGGCTGGGAAATAGATGGAGAAGGCAAAGAGAAAGGCGGGCTAAGCTGTGGACTTTTGCCTGTTCGTCCGGAAGGTGCCGCCATTTTGAATGTTTACAAGCAGCTTGATAATTTTGAATATTTAAAGAGACAGTGTTCTCCAAGATTCCAGGGGCTTAAGAAGAGGTTCTGCTTTCCAGTAACCCCAAGGACACTCATGACCTGCAGGACTGAAAAGGTGAGACATTCCTCTTGTTACTCTTATACCCCACACTCACATGGTGAACAGAGGTGCGACCATCCCGCACTCTCACCCACCTTCTAGGCCTGCAGGAACTCCATCTGTCTGTGTGCTCAGATGGAGCCTGGGTGCCTTGCCCTGTCCTCTGCTGATTTTTTTATTTTTATTTATTTTCTTTTTCTCTTTCTTTTTTCTGGTGTTTAGTTCACTTATATTTGTCTGCTTTAAAACTACTATTATTATTAATAGTTTTCTTCTTTTTACTATTCTTCCCCTCCCATGTCCTAGTTTACACTTTTTTTTTTTCCTTTTCCCTGTTCCCGGTTTAAAAAAAAAAAAAAAATCCCCTTTTTTACTAGTGGTTAACCCCATTCCTTGTTTTTTTTTTTGGCATTCTTCCCATTTTTCCTTCTTTATTCTCCTTCTCTACCCTTTTTCTCCTAGTGCCTTATCCCCAGATTTTGCAGGTTTTCTTGTTTTTTTCTTCTTCTCTCCCTTTTGTCTTTTTTTGGTTACTGTTCCTGTATGATTACATGGTGTATTTTTTGTCCATGTGCGTTTAGTTTGTTGATGGTTATTCAATTGTAATTTTTGTCTAACTGAATGGGAGACAGCAACAGTGCCCATAAGATACAATTACACTCACACCTCCTGCAAATTCACTTACTGACCAAGAACCACCACCTCCTTTTCCACCAATGGGCCAACAATAAAAAAAACCACCAAGAAGAATCATCCTTGGCTTCCCTTCACAAACAGTTAACAGAGATCTTAATACAATACCACAATGTCTCGGAGAAAACAGACCATCACAGTACACACAAAAAAGAAGATAAAGTAGTAGAAACAAGGGAACAGGATACAGACCCAGAACATATACCTGAGGAAGAAGCAGCATTGGAACTCTTTGATAAGGAATTCAAAAGAATTATATTTAGGTATCTTCAAAGGACTGAGAGACAGACCAAAGAAAACAAAGAAAAAACCTTAGAAGAATTTTGGAAGAAAATACAAGAACAAAATGACAAAATAAATGAAAAATTAGAAATGATTCTAAAACTACAGACAGAAATCCAGAAGATTAATACTAAATTTTCAGAAATAGATAACATATTGGAAGCGCAAAGGAGTAGAACTGATGCAATGGAAGACAGAATTAATGAGACTGAAGACAAATACCAGAATACTTCTTTGGAAAAGGATCAATCAGAAAAAAATCAAAATAAAATGAAGAAAGCTTAAGGTTCATGTGGGATACCATCAAAAGGAATAATATATGTGTCACTGGAATTCCAGAACAGGAAGAGAAAAATAAAACCACTGAGAAAATTGTCCAAGATTTGCTCGAGGAGAACTTCTCTGATATGATGAAAGAGGAGAATATATCCATTCAGGAAGTCCAATGATCTCCAAACAGGATAGACCCCAAAAGAAAATCACTAAGACGTATCATCTCAAACTCACTAAACCCAAAGACAGAGACAGAATCCTGAAAGCATCACGGGAAAAACAAAAAGTTACCTACAAAGGACAGCCAGTAAGAATAAGCTCTGATTTCTCAGCAGAAACCATGTAAGCAAGAA
>NW_006921772.1:0-3627 GCF_000298275.1 Orycteropus afer afer
TTTTTTTTTTTTTTTTTTTTGTGGTAAGGAGTCAGAAATTAAAACTCAGGGCTGCTGAGGCAGCCTCCAGAGGTAGGATTCCAGAGACGAGGAAGTTGTAAAAAAGAATGGTCCCAGAAATCATTGTGAAGACCCTTTTTTCTCTTTGCTCTGAGCTTTGCAAGTATAGGTTGGGATTCTGACAGCAGAAAGCAGCTGCTGCAGAGCTAAGAACTGAATGGAAATACCAGAAGTCATCCAGTGCTAAGATACATTGGAGTTTTGATTCAGTCATAGTGAGAAGACTTCACTGAGTCATTAGTCATTTAGTTGAGAGCTCAGGAAGTCTACTCTTTAGGAAAAAAGAGTTCCTCTACATAAGTTCAATTTTATGTAGACTTGCCCAAATAAAACATAAAATAAAACCTGAAGGAGCAAGAGAATGAATAATCCAGTGATTTAATTGCTGACCTGAACAAAACACTACACCTTTGAAAGGAAGACAGCGTAATCCAAACTTCCTACAATATGTCATCCACAACATCTAGAATGCAATAAAAATTATTGTATATGCAAAGAAGCAGAGATAGAAAGCAGGCAAGAGGAAGAGATCTTGAGATGACACAGATTTTGGAGTTAGGATACACAGTTTTAAAAACAGTGATTATAAACAAGTTTAAGGATTCAGAGGAAAACCTGCACATAATTAATGTATAGGACGGAAATCACAAAAGAGGAATATAATCTATAAAAAAGGAAGAAATACTAGAAATGACAATTTTCTTCAATGGTTTAACTGCAGAAAAAAGGTCATTGGACATGAAAAAAATCAATAGAAAATATCCACAATGAAGAACACAGAGAAAATAGATTTTCAAAAATAAACAGAGCCTAAGTATCTTGCAGGGCAATATCACATGTCCCACATGTAACTGAACTTTCAAAAGAAAACAAGAGAATGGATCTAAACTATCTGAAGAATAACATCTCAAAATATTCAAAACATGGTGAAAATAATTGATCTAGAAATCTAACATACAGCAAGGATTTTGAGGATGGCACACAACTGGGCAGGTTTTTATTCTGTTGTATGTAGGGTTGCTATGAGTCAGAGCCAACTTGATGGGACCTAACAACAACAACAAACAACAGAAGTCTAAGGATCTCATAAAATGCAAAGCAGGATATCCCTCAAGGCATTCTTCAAGTGTGAAGGGTAAAAAAAGATATTTTCAGACTGAAATCTTTTTCAACAGTAAACATACACTATAAAAAATACTACATGAAAATTTATCAGGATGAAAATGAATCTTGAACTATAAGAAGGAATGCAGTGCATTGAAAATGGTAAATATGTTGGTAAACATAAGTAACTTTTGTCTTCTCATCTTTACATTTCTTTAAAAGACAATTGATTAGTTTAAGCCAAAAGAACAATAATGTATTGTGGGTTTTTTAACATATGTAATAGTAAAATATGACAAGAGCAAACAAAGTGGGAAGGTACCTGGGTGGTGCAGATGGTCTGCACTTGACTAGTAACTCCAAGGTTGCCTGTTCAAACCTACCCACTGGCACTGTGGATGGGCCAGACCTGGTGAGTGGCTTCTGTAAAGAATACAGACAACCTGGCTCCGAACCTTATGGAGTCTTTCCAAATTTTGTTTGCTAAGGAGCTCTGGTAGCATAGTGCCTAAGGCACTTGACTGCTAACCAGAAGGCTGGCGGTTCAAACCCACCAGCCACTCCTCGGAAGGAAGGTTGGGCAATCCTACTTCCGTAGTGATACTGCCTCGGAAACCCAAGGAGGGGTCGCTATGAGTCGGGGCCGACTCGACGGCAAATAACAACAACAACATGGATCAGCAAACAAACTGGGTTGGGTAAATGGAATTCTATAGATTTTTATACTTACATTAAATTGTACAATATTAATTATAACTAGTCTATGATAAGTTAATGATGTATATACTGTAATCCCAAGAGCAATCACTTATATCTATCTGTCTATCTATCTATCTATCTATCTATCTATCTATCTATCTATCATGTGCATGCAAAAGGTGGACAATGAATAAGGAAGACCAAAGAAAAATAGATGCCTTTGTATTATGACGTTGGCAAAGAATATTGAATATGCCATGGGATGCCAAAAGAACAAACAAATCTATCTTGGAAGAAGTACAGCTGGAGCGCTTCTTGGAAGCAAGAATAGAAAGAATTCATCTCAGGTACTTTCCTCCTGTTATCAGCAAGGACTAGTTCCTGGAGGAAGACATCATCTTTGGTAAAGTAGAGAGACAACGAAAAAGAGGAAGACCCTCAAGGAGATGGATTGACACAGTGGCTGCAACCAGTGGCTCCAGCATAGCAACAATTGTGAGGATGGTGTAAGACTGGATAATATTTGGCTCTCTTGTACATAGATTTAATATGAGTTGGAATTGACTCATCAGCACCTAAAAACGACAACAGCATCTAGCTAATCTATCAGTCTATCTGTCTATCTATCTATCTATCTATCGATCTATCTATCTAGGCAGGCAGCTCTCAGGTTATAAATGTCCAATTTATGGATAACTCCTACATGTCCTTTAAGCCTGTTCTTTCAAAGCCAATGAAGTAAAACAGGAACAGACCTGAAGTTTTGCAATTTGACATATTCAGTCAGTACCTGGAACAGGAAAAATTATGGGCTGAAGCCCTGAAATGGAAGACTCAGAAAGGCATAGTGAGCCCTTTCAGGAACCTACGACTTGAGACTGGCTTATTGGCAGGACTGTAAGAGAGAGATACACATTCAAAACAGTGCAGTTATTAGCAACTTTGAGTACAGTGCCACCGTATTTGAGCAGGGCAACACTGCTTTGGGCTGTGCTTAAAATCTGAGGGCAATAGATTTGTTTGGTAACAATGCATACACTATCTTTTTTCTCTAAGAGGGAGATTAAGTTCACAGAAAGGCTTCAACCCATAATTTTTCCCATTCTGGCTATCTTTCTAGTTCATGGTAACTTTAAAAATTCCAATTTGTTCCGGTGACACTTACTTGGCCATGAGTGACCTGGATAAAACTGGTTCGAAGCACTGACAAATTCTAAAACACACAATTAGGAACGGCTCTTGTTCAAATCCCAGGGACTGCCTGTATATATATTCATCTGCATATCACAAGTTGTTAATGAGTCTTCCTCCCATCCTGATGCTATGTTCTTCTTCATATAGTCCAGTTTCTTGGATTATTTGCTCAGTATATAGATTTCATAAGTATGGTGAAAGGATACAACCATGATGGATATTTCCTGATTCTAAATCACACAGTATTCCCTTGTTCTGTTTGAACCACTGCCTCTTGGTCTATGTACAAATTACTCATAAGCACAGTTAATGTTCTGGAATTCCCATTCTTCTCAATGTTATCCATAATTCATTATTATCTACACAGTAAAATGTTTTTGCATAATCAATAAAACACAGATAAACATCTTTCTGGTATTCTCTATTTTCAGCTAAGATCTGATCAGCAATGATATCCCTCATTCCACATCCTCTTCTGAATCCAGCTTGAATTTCTGTCTGTGTTCTGTTGATGTACTGCTGCAACCATTTCTTAATTATCTTCAGCAAAATTTTACCTCTGTGTGATAT
>NW_006921772.1:4022-5532 GCF_000298275.1 Orycteropus afer afer
AGGCCCCAAGCCCCCTAGAGCCAGGAAAGGGAGGGAGCAGGAGTGGCCTTGGGGACCTCAAGAGTGGCAGGATATCCAGGTAAAAAGGGGCAGGACGCAAGGCAGGCCCCAAACCCCCTAGAGCCAAGAAAGCAAGGGAGAGGCCAGGGACCACACAGAGGCAGATTCCAGGTAGGAATTAGGTAAGGGGAGGGCACAGAGTTTTCCAACAGCTAAGAGAGACAAATTTGTCTGTCAGTTTGTCATTCTGTGAGGCTTGTACATTGCAATGAGGCTTGAGGCTGTGCCACTGGTGTTACAGACATGAGCAGAGTTGCACATGGTGCACAGGTTTAAACACAGCTTACAGACTAAGACAGACTAGGAAGAAGGAGGAGGCCAGCCACTTCTCAAAAATTGGTAGGGAAAACCTTATGAAGAGCAGAGAAACACTGTCTGATACATTATTGGGCAACTTTAGGAATAGCTTGGAAACATTGTCCAACACAGTGCAGGAAGACAAGCCCCTTGGGTCAGAAGGCACTCAGTATAGGACTGGGAAAGATCTGCATCATCAGAGTAGAACGAATCTTAATGATATGGATAAAGTAAATCTTTCAGGACCTCCATGTGCTGACCTGGCACAACTCAAATTGAGGAGAAACAGCTACAAACATCAATTAATAATCAGGACATGGGATGTACGAAGTGTGAATCTAGGAAAATTGGAAGTTGTCAAAAATGAAATGGAACACATAAAGATTGATATCCTAGGCATTGTTGTTGTTGTTGTTATGTGCTGTCAAGTCAGCCCTGACTCATAGCAACCCCTCCTTGGGTTTCCGAGGCAGTATCACTACGGAAGTAGGATTGCCCAACCTTCCTTCCGAGGAGTGGCTGGTGGGTTTGAACCGCCAGCCGTCTGGTTAGCAGGCAAGTGCCTTAGCCACTATGCTACCAGAGCTCCCATCTTGATTGCATCCCACTTGAATTTAGAGACCATCTGAAGAATAGATTTGATACATTTAATACCAATGACTGAAAACCAGAAGAATTGTGGGATGACATCAAGAGCAACATCCATGAAGAAACCAAGAGGCCATTAAAAAGATGAGAAAGAAAAGACCAAAATGAATGTCAGAAGAGACTCTGAAACTTGCCCTTGAGTGAAGAGTAGCTAAAACAGATGGAAGAAATGACAAGATAAAAGAGCTGAACAGAAGATTTCAAAGAGCAGCTCGAACAGACAACCATTTACTATAATGAAATGTGCAAAGACTTGGAGTTAGAAAACAAAAAGAGAAAAACATGCTCAGCATTTCTCAAGCTGAATGAACTAAGGAAAAAAATTAAGCCTTAAAATTGCAATATTAATAGATTATATGGGCAAAATATTGAATGATGCAGGAAACATCAAAAGAAGATGGAAGGAATACAGAGTCACTCTACCAAAAAGAACTGTCGATTGTCTACCATTTCAGTAGTTTGCATATGGTCAAGAACCAACAGTATTGAAGGAAGAAGCTGAACC
>NW_006921772.1:33698-47536 GCF_000298275.1 Orycteropus afer afer
GAAACCCAAGGAGGGGTCGCTATGAGTCGGAGCCGACTCGATGGCAAACAACAACAACAACAGTTAAGTGTTGGAGACCAAGAAAAAGACCCCCAAAAGAACCTAATTGCAAGGAACATGTTCTAATTACAATTAAGAGATGGCAAGGCTTCTTTTGTTGTTGAATGTTTGCTTTAAGAGATGGCAAGGCCTCTCTTACGGTTGAATGCTTGGCTTCAGCTTTGTGTTCCTGGGGCAGAACATTGCCCCAGCAGAATGATTGCTAACCTGTCTCCCTGGAATAATGTTTTGCCCAAAGAATAATATATCTTAGAAACCATTCTTTAGAATCATGCACCCTAACAATCATATTATGTTTTAGAGTGATCTATCTTAGTGATTATTTGCTAATTCTGCAAGAGATGTTAACCTAATTAATTATCCAATACATTTGGACATGGGAAAATGCCTTTGGGTATGGGAAAGAGTAAAACTTTAGCTTTTAATTAATAACTGATTGTTACAAGGAAATATTTGATTTTACTGTAGAAGAATATTTGATTGAATAGTTGATTGTTTTAAAGAAATATCAAAAATAATGATGTAATCATATGCTTATGTATAAATAAAGCAAAGCAGATTCATCAGGGGTCATTCTCACAGAATATGCAGGGCGTCCGCCTGGCCCCCATTCCTTTATAAAAAGAAAACCGTTAATCCTTTCGTGTTGCTTCATTTCGTGACCTGTGCAGTTTTGCCATATGCGGCAGTTAAGAGTATTGGATTTCAGTCCAGGCCACATACTAGTTTTGCATTTTTGTGCAAATTATATAAATTCTCTGTGACTTAGTTTTTATATGTAAAATAGGGAAATTTATACCATATATGTCTCATGGTTATTGTTAAGATTAAATGAATTAAAATATATAAAGAATAGCACTGAGAATATGGCAAGAACTATGTAAGTGCTAGCTGCTATTAATGATAAAATGGTAAACAAATTAGGAAGATAATGAATTGCTTCACCAATGTTTTAAGGAAGTTGCTTATTCATTTTGAAAGAAATGCAGTTAAAAACATATCTTATACTATAACCAAAGAACTAAACATGTAAGTAATGTAGAAAAATATATTCATCAGCTTGGGGTGAAAAATCCTGTCTAAGCAAGATATAAAACATGAAAGTATGAAGGAAAGCAATCACATATTCAAATATAATTTTTTTTTTAAAAAAAAAAAGCTTATAGAAAAGACAAACAATATTAATAGATAACTAACAGCATGGGAAATGATTAACAAAGGATTAATATCAATAAGAGTCAATAGGGAAAAGACAAACACATTAATAGAAAAATGATTAAGTAATGTGAACAAGTAATTTACAGAAAAACAAATACAAATGTTCAATCAACCCTATAGAAATGCTCAATCTCATTGGCAATCAGAAATGTTAATTAATTAGATGCGTTTTCATTTTAAGAAGGCAAAATGATAAAACATTCCTTGGAGTGCCCTTTTTCAGTGTCTGTTGAGATAGAAACTGTCACTATTTGTTGTCTTAGTGATTCCATGTTTAGTTTATTCTAAAGAATACTTGCACATGCACGTGGGCACCAAGATCTTTATATAAGACCTAGCACTGCAATATTGTTTATGACAGTTAAAAATGGGAAACAATAAAATATTCATTATTAGAAGAGCAGTTATATAAATTATGACAAGATCACACTGCTGAATACCATACAGCTATTTAAAAGGATGAGACTGGTATATTTTTATATCTTTTGTAATACATGCATGAAAAGCTTTTCAAATAATAAAAGTTTCAGGATAATCTCATTTGGTATTTCACACACAAACACACATAAGTTGTATTTACATATAAATATGGAAGGACACAGAAAAAAGCACTGAAAAGAAAGTACCAAACTATTATCCCTGGTTAATTCTGGGCCTTGATAGGGATGGAGTTGGAGGAGGTAGATCATCATTTTAGAGACATTTTATGTCTTTACACTTAGATAGGTTATTGTTGTTCGACTCATAGCAACCCATATGACAGAGAACTGCCCCACAGAGTTTTATAGGCTGTTGTCTTTATGGGAGCAGATCACCAGATCTTTCACCTGCAGAGCCACTGGGTAGGTCTGAACTGTCAAACTTTTGGTCAGCAGTTGAGGGCTTAACAAGTATAATTTTAGCTACCTATAATGAAAGTGTGCTCATAAACATCTTTTAAAATAAAGAACAATAACAGTACTACTAAAGAAGTTGAGAAAGCAATAGGATGCAGATTATTTTCTTCGCAAATGCTCTTAACTTGCCAAGGAATAGCTAATTCTTATGATTTAAAACTGTTGTGGAGCAAAGACACGAAGTATTCTAATTCATTAAATAAGACTAACAATATTGACACTTAACCTGATAATGATAATACATAACAAATCTACAGTTCATACTCATTTATAAGTACAAATTCAAATATTTGAAATAAAATATCAAAAATTCTAGTAATATACCACAATGAGGTAATGCTTATTCCAAAAATACAAAGTTATTAAAATCATGAAATATGTCAATACTTTTCAAGTTTAGAAGAGACATAAAAGAAATAGAAGACTGCATTTCTTTCTGATTTCAACAGAAAATAATATTCTTATTGTGGAAAACTAGGAATATTTCCATTCAAGTCAGGAGCAAGATAATAATTCCTACCATGAAAGCTGTATTTAACAAGCTCTGACAAATGGAATACCATGGACTGCCAGAAGAACAAATAAATCTATCCTGGAAGAAGTGCAGCCAGAATGCTCCTTAGAAGTGAGAATGGCCAGATTTTGCCTCAGGTACTTCGGTTGTGTGGTCAGAGGGACCATTCCCTGGAGAAGGAATTCATACTTGGTAGAGTAGAGGGTCAGTGAAAATGGGGAAGGTCCTCAACGAGATGAATTGACACCAGTGGCTGCAATGATAGACTCAAGCACAGCAACGATTGTGAAGATGGCACAGGCCTCGGAAGTGTTTTGTTCTATTGTACATAGGGTTGCTATGAGTAAGAGCTGACTCAATAGCACCTAGCAACAACAAACAATGCAGTAGGACAAGTAAAAACAATGAGTCTTATGTATCAGAAATAAAAATTATAATATATGTTTTAATTATTTGTACATTTATACTGTTGTCCACCTATAAAACAGAGGATAGTTGAAAAAGTATATGGACGAAAAAGTTCAGTAAGGTAGCAAGTTACAAGAACAATATAGAGTTTTCCTATATAATAGTAATAATCAGATATAATATCTGATAGGAAAACGATGCCATCATAACAGTAAATATATATATGTTGTTGTTATGTGCCTTCAAGTTGGCCCCGACTCATAGCTACCCCTCCTTGGGTTTCCGAGGCAGCAGTATCACTACGGAAGTAGGATTGCCCAACCTTCCTTCTGAGGAGTGGCTGGTGGGTTTGAACCGCCAGCCTTCTGGTTAGCAGTCAAATGCTTTAGCCATTATGCTACCAGAGCTCCTATATATATATATAACACCTATGTATAAGCAGCAAAAAATGCATAGGACTCATAGTAAGAAAATGATAAAACTCTACCTGAGGATAGAAAAGAAGTCTTAGCCATGTTTCTAGAGGGAAATACTCCAAATTACAGAGATGCTAATTCTTCCTAAACTATTAATCTATAAATTCAATGTATTTCTAATGAAAAACAGAAATATGATTTTTGGGAAAATTTAGCATAAGATTCCTATTTAATAATTTAATGTTTTGATTTTATTTTTTGTCAAAGTCACACATTCATTTGTTTATATATGATTTCTGCCAGCCTACATCAGTAGTCCTCAGCTTCATGCTACCCTACTCCCAAAGTTTGATTCCTACTCACAAAGTAAACAGTTTGCAACATGCTTAGCAGTTTTTACTGGCATGTACATCCAATCCAAATAAGAGGATTTTTCTGCAATTTAAATTTTGTTTTTCTTTTTCAGTTTGGGATATTATCTATTGATTTCACATACATGGAAGATAAGGATTTAGTATTTTTGCTTCTCTCCCTCCCCAATTTCCTTCATACTACACAAATATAAACTACACAAACACACATAATTTACCTTCTTTTTTCAGCCTACCACTATTTTTGTTCTAGTGTTAAAATTAGTAGGTTTATATAAATATTATTCTCAGCTGAGCCTCTATGTATGTAATAATTTCCCTTCTTATATGACATGCTTTTCTGGAAGTTAATGTTTTTTTTAATTTTCAATTGGTCTCTTATTGATACATCAGAGTGAGTGTGTATGTGTGTGTGTGTGTGTGTGTGTGTGTGTGTGGAAGAGAGAGAGCTGTTTCTAAATGCTAAGAAATGCTGATATTAAAAAAACTTCCATTTTTTCATACAGATTGAAATAATTTGAGCTAGATTAGGTTGTGCCCAAATGGGTTAATTCTCATCAAATTGGTGGGTAAACCAAACTGTTACAACAAATCTAGTTTACAATTTTGCAAAGCTGTAAATTAACATTCCTAGGGAATATTTAAAATTAACCTGAAAATATTACAAGAAAGCTCTGTCCTTCTTAGCAAACAGATGTAGACAGAAACTCAACTGTTTGGTAACAAGATACAGAATAAGTATAATTTTGACTTTAATTTCTTGGTAATAGATATGCACACATTTGCTGTATAAAGTTGTAAGGGCTACTACAAGCAGTGAACAGACTCTCATTCTTTTAAATTTATTTGAAGTTTAAGATCTGCTTCTACTACTTCAATAGTATATTCTATCAAATAATCAATTAAAGAATATCTTTTAAAACTGGTGAAATATAATGAAACTGTCTTGTGCAAATCCATGGATTTAAGTATTTTTTTTTAAAAGAGAAAAAATGCTAATGGGAATCAGATAAAGAATTGTCAATTTGATATTTAATCTTCCTTTCCAATTGTATTCAGTAGTCTTGCTTTGGCAAAGCAAATTCTTGCCCCTTGGGGGAAAAAAAATCTTTATCTTGGAATTCAGACCAAATGACATTTGTTTTAGGATCAATTTGTCTCTCCTTGGAGTAATCTATGGCTACATTGAATAGATGAGATTGGCTTTATGGGGTTGGTGCACAAATGAGTAAGAAAAAAGTCAGGAAATCAGGAATTATTGATAATAGCAGTTGTTTTCAAGCTCTATGCTACTTAAGTTCTACAAAGTTAATCAAAGAAAATACTGTAATGAGTGCTTGCATGTTCCAAGTTAGACCAACTTTGAATTAAATATTTACCACCAGCATTTTTTTTTTTTTTTAAGTTTGTTCTTTGCTTCAGCTTTGAAACAACATGATTTTGGAAGATACTTAAGGAAAAAGGAGTTACATTTCCCCAATAACTCCTGAATTGAAGAGTATGCCTGAGAGCCCATTGCAATGTAAATTACATCTGGGACATTTCTAAGTCTTAGCTCTAAACAATTTTGGATGAAAATAAGCAGCAGAAGACAAGATGAGGATGATTTGACCCTTCACTGCTGCAAGATTAGTAAGCATGGTAGCGTAAAGTTGGCTCCCAACTCTGAGAATCAAAAAATCTGAGTTCTCATCCACTCCTGCCACCCACTGGCCATAGAATGAGTTCTGCAAAATTGGGATGTACATTTCTAGGGTTATGGTTTTCTCAATCTGTAACTTCTTTTCTTTTTCTATGACTCAACAGTTTCTACACTGAGCATCTGTTCTATTCAGTGGTGAAAAATTAACCTTGACAATCCATCATCAGTTTTGAGGGATGGAAGAAAGGCCCCTGAGTTGCATTGAGGTGTCAAATGGGGACAGTGTGGTCCCAGATCATCTCTTCTGTATGGCATTTGTTGTGAGATATGTGAGATACCCATCTGTGGTGATATACACAGATTCACACGTAGTCTTTGGTTTTGTGTGGTTCATGCTGTTGTGTCCCCTCATCATGGCTGCAAGCCTCCTTCAGGTCTACCAGCCTCCTCTACTAAATTCTCAGCTTTTAGGGTAACTTTAGGAAGATATCTTGTGCCTCTCTGGAACTGTGGGACACTGGGGAGGTGTCTTAACACCTCCCTGCTTAATATTTTCAATTAAGATGTTTTCAGCTACGAGTAATAAAAAAGTAATCTCTAACTCCCTTAAGGCAAATCAAATCATGTAAGAAGTGTTGTGGTGAGGGGGGGTTTCAGGATGATCCAGCAACTCAATGATGTAATTAATGACCTAGGTTCTCTCAACTCTGCCGTCTATAGTGGAACCTGGGTAAATGGTGGGACTTGGTATCAATTATGTTATATCAATTAAAACTAAAGTTTGATCCTGCACCACATCATTATGGTATTAATAGGGTGGAAATGGAAAAGAAGTGGGGTCAGGGGAATTTTTAGAATTTGCCAAAAGTAACAGTAAGAGCCATGCTAACACAGAAGAGAATAACAAAAATTTCCTACTAAAAGGAATATATTGTTCTTGTTAGGTGCTGTCATGCCTATTTAAAGCCCTAGCAATACCATGTGGCAGAACAGAATTGCCCCATAGATTTCGGAGGCTACCATCTTTACAGAAGTAGATCAACAAGTCTTTCTCCTGCAGAGCTTCTAGGTAGATTCGAACCACCAACCTTTTGGTAACCAGCTAAGTGCTTAATCATTGTGCCACCAGGGGTCCTTACAAGGAATATATGTAGTACTAAGCATTGCCTACCTTTAAGATATGTGGTATTTCTTTTCTTAATTTTGAGACAATTTTTAATGAATATACCATGATAAGCTTTTAGAAGAATGAGAGAAAGTCTTAAACATATGAGAGACGATTTTGAGATAGACTATTAGACAATAGAAAGTGGCACTTTGACAGATTGTGAAAACAGTTTTGTGAATGAGATTCAATGCTGCAGAAGCAGGAGTGAGACTTAGGGGATGAGACAGAGATTCTCAAAGAGGAGACAAATAATTATAGATAAGGAGCTAAAATTAATAGCTAAGTAAGACATTCATGCCTTTGCTATAGATTTCCAGTTTGGAACCAAGCAGGTATTACAGACAATTTAGCAATTTTACAACTATATTTTATAATAAGCCACAGCATACTAATATAGACTGAATTATTTAAAAATCTTGGAGACTTTAATTTATTCAGCTTAAGAGCTTAGTTGTAGGGAAAAAATAATAGAAAAGTAAACTATAGGATTGCTTTTCCTGAATTCTAAATTTAGCTCAAACATATTTCTAATCCTCTATGCTGGGGATATTTTCTTGAAAATTTATTTGAATTGTATAATCTGATCACCTTTGTTAATGCAGGGATTTAGAATGCCATAAACATGCTTATGACATTTTAGTGATTTGATTTTTAGCCCAGGTAATCCTGTAAATGATTAACTAATTATATTCTGTCTGATCATCAAGCTACTTAACTTAAATATAGTATGTTCATAAAAGAGTAGTAAAGCTTCGGTACCAATGAAGGTGATCTCACACACAGTTGCATTTGAGAAGGCAAAGGAACTGCACTCCACAACCACAGCACACACAAAATTAAATCCTCATTACATTGCTGACAGAAGCCAAAAAGGATCGATTTGTGTGAAAAGCACAAATTCAAAACCATTCTTTTGGGTCTGCAAGACTTAAAGAAAAACATTATTGCTCCCTAAGCAAGGTGGGGAATATTCTTTCAGTTGTATAAAATGTGTCTCTCCTTTTTTGTTGTTGTTAGCTGCCAGCCAAGTCAGCTCCAGATTATTGATGACTCCGTGTATAATGAACCCTTACGCTATATAGATTTTTCATTGGTGATTTCCAGAAGTAGACAAGCAGACATTTCTTGCTAGTTTGTTTTAGTCTGGAATTTCTAGTGAACCTTGTTCAGCATCATAATTATTATGGCAAAGGCATTATTATCTCTATTTTACAGATGTAGAAACTGGATTAGAGGTATATTACAATCTAGTTTAATTTCAAATTCCATGCTCCTCCAGTTCTTCCAGTTAACCTATTTTTTTAACTGCCTTATGGTGGAAAAATCAGAAACACAACTCAGTTTGGAGAAGGAAGAAAAATGGAATTTATAGCACATAAAAATGAAAAGTATAGACATTATCCTCCTTAATACCTTCTCTGCCTCAGATATGGTTGGAACCAGGGGCCAAGCAAGTGGAACTCTTTTTTGTGTGTGTCTGATTCTACTTTCCCGTGTAACACATTCATTAAGTCACAGGCTCTTTGTGGCTTCACCCTTGATCTTCCTAGTGTGAATTCTTGGAGAAAAAGATCTTTCAAAATTGGAATAAAAGTCTCAGTACTGAATCTCTTTGTCCTACTTTAGTATAAAAAAATTCTATCTGCATACTATAGGCAATTTGATAGAAAAAAGTGCAAGGCTAGCTGTTTTAGAAAATGTGAATTCTAAGTCTTAAATCTTTTGTATGTATGTTAAAATTTGGACTACAGAATACTTTCACTTTTTCTGAGATATTTTTCTATGTGGATCATGGCTATGACCAGACCGCTGTAGCAACTGATGCTGATAAAGAAGATTCCTTAGGTAAACATGGTCTTTACTACTGTTCATCCTAAGGGTCAGATAATTAATGAAAAGATCTTAACTACACTGTAAAGTTAAACATACAGCTTCATTAAAATATAGATGATAATATATTGCATTGTGTAGTTTACTTAAAATACATTTGGAAGGGAAAGGAGTCAACATTTATCAAATGGCTACTATGTAGACATTTTAGGCACTTTATATTCACTTTTTCATGACATAAATGATTGTCTAAACTGCACTGAACAATTTGGTAGGCAATAGTTACATATGAGCATTTAAATTTATGATTTAAATTAATTAAAATTAGACTAAATAAAAATTCAATTCCTCAGCTGTACTAACTACTCTTTAAAAGCTAAATAACCCATGTGACTAGTGGCTACCCTAATGGACAGTAGAGATAGAACATATCCATCATCATAGAAAGTTCTATTGCAAAGCTGTGGGTGTCTGCCTCAATTCTTTGTTTTTTCTCAGAATGTAATTTAGAAATCTTTAATTATGTTAAATGACATTATTAAGATATAATCAGACTGTCCAGAATGAAGTATTTTCTACAAGACTACTGATCTCAGCTCTTAGAAAAGTCAATGTCATGGGGAAAAAAGGGTGGTGGGGCAGGGAGAGGCTACTGTTTTAGATTTTAAGAGATTGAAGAGAGATAATTAAATATAGTGTTTGATCTTGTTTTTTTGTTTGTTCTTGGTATAAGGAGTAAATTTCAAATGGATTATGTATTAGATGATATTATAGAATTAAGGATAATTTTGTTAAGTGTGATAATAGTTTTGTGGTACCATTAGAATATGTTCCAACTTTTTGGAGATCCATGCTGAAGGAATTAGAAGTAAAACATCTTGAAAATTTAAATTTGCTTTGACATATAATAATAATAGAGAGATAAAGCAACTATGACACAGTGTAAACAATTTTTAAATCTAGATGGTGGGTACTATTTTTTTTTTTCTAATTTTGATATACCTGAAAGTGCCTAAAATGGAAAGGTTTTTATTTTATTTTCATGGCTCTACTTTTGGTTCATACTTAGAAAAGATTTTTTCAAATATGATTTAAAAAATAGTCACTGATTTTCTTCTAGTGTTTTTATGGGTCATTTATTTTAGTATTTAAAACTTAATCCACCTGAAATTTGTTTTGGTGTACTAGATTAGATAAAAATTGCTTTATTTTCAGCTGGTAGTGAACACACGATGTTTGTTTCCCTAACTCATTCACCAGTACTTTACAAAGAGCCTCTGATTTTCTCTCAAGGACACACACCTCTCTCATCCTCTGGACATGTGTTTTGGGTAGTACAGAAAGAGAAAATTATAAATCTAATATGCTATAATTTGTCCTTGGCTAAAAAATAACTTGAGCAGAAACCATAGCCGGGGACTACCTATACTTTTAGGTATATCACCACAGAAAGTTAGAGAGCTTCTACCTTCAGAATCAGAAAAATGAAGCAAAATTCTGATAGTCTTATGGTTCTTTGCAGCCCTGAGATGGACGAAATGTCAAGGGAACATGGAAGCCATTCCAGAAACTGACATCTGGAAGGCCCATGCTATGCCTTTTACTGCTGCCATTCAGAAAAGAAAAATGGCTTTTGCCTCCCTCCTGCCTCTCAAATATCATGGGAGTGTATTTGTATAATTGACCCAAAAAATGCACCCAGAATACATCTGGTGATTGTGTCAGAGAAATATACTTCTCAGGATTCCCACCTCTGTTATGCAAGGGAGAAATAGAGTTTGTAAAGTGAATTGAGCATCAAGAGACAAATCTATTAAAAGGGATGAAGAGATTTCCTATAATATTCAAGTGTTCATTTTAAAAACTCAAAGCGTTGTTGATTTGTTACCTTGAAAGCATACTCTGTTACAGGAAATTATATGTGTTAGAATATTTTTGAAGAAAACAATTTGAAGTTGCAGATCATGTTTACAATAAAAAAAAAAAAAGGTTTTTATCCACCAATTGGTAAGAATTAACTTAGTATGACATCTATCTAGCAGAGATTTCCACCTGTTGGGCCAACCAGCCCTAGGAGTAGCTATTGTTGTTGTTATTTGCCGTCGAGTCAGCCCCGACTCATAGCGACCCCTCCTTGGGTTTCCGAGGCAGTATCACTATGGAAGTAGGATTGCCCAACCTTCCTTCCGAGGAGTGGAGTGGCTGGTGGGTTTGAACTGCCAGCCTTCTGGTTAGCATTCAAGTGCCTTAGGCACTATGCTACCCTAGCTAGGGATGACTAAGTAGGACTAGTAACCAGAGAAGCCTTGCCTATTCTCTTTTTTTCCCCAGTATGTCATATAAGCACAACTATCCTTTCTACCACCTCTCCATTTGTTTGCTTTACTGTGGCAGCTTGTATGTTGTTATGATGCTGGAAGCCATGCCACCGAAGTTTCAAATACCAGCAGTGTCACCATGGTGGACTTCAGCAGAACTTCTAGATTAAGAAATTCAGCAGAACTTCCAGATTAGGAAGGAAAGCTTGACTATGTATTTCCAAAAATTAACTGGTAAAAGTCCTGTGGATCACAACAGAATATTGTTCAATATAGTGCTGGAAGATGAGCACCTTAGGTTGGAAGGAACTCAAAATACATAGTGACTAAAACAATGGACTCAAATATATCAATAATTGTAAAGATGGTGTGGGACTGGACAACATTTCATTCTATCGTACATGGGGTTGCCATGAGTCTGAGCTGACTTGATGGCAACTAATCCAACAAAAATAGCAATATCCTTTTCATTCCAGCTGGAATTAAAAATACCATTTTATCCAGCAATCTCATTACTAGAAGTGAGAAAAGGTATAATAATAATAAAACAAAAGACTGAGAAACACTGAATTTTAGTAAATAATCTGTTATTTTAGTGTGAATGATATTCTTGAGTATGAAAGCTCCAAAGTAAATTAATGTACAGGAAATTTAATGAAGATTCAAAATGGCATCTGGTCAGTAGTCCCCATGTTAATTCCCTCTAGCATCTTAGTGCCTGAAAAACTAGGTGCAGCACTTTGAAATAGGGATTCTGGTGCTCTGAACAGCTCACTGAGTCAGAGTGCAGCAAACTCAGAGGACTAGCATTAGAAAAGAGAAAGGGACAGGGGGAAAAAATAACAAAAACAGGGGAATCTACCCTGCAGAGCACCAATCAGCAGGTGAGAAAGGCCATCAGAGACCTTCCTGGGGAAGCTCCAACTGGCAGGAAAATCATTCAAGAACAAAATAACAAGATTAATGCACAATCAGAACTCATACAAAAACAGAGCTAGAAATCCAGAATATGAATACCAAAATTGCAGAATTACACAATACAGTAGAAGGACAAAAGAGTAGGATAGAAGTGGCTGAAGAATGCATTTCCCAACTAGAAAACAAATCCCTGGACACCAGCCTGTATGAAGAAAAATCAGAACAAAGATTTAAGAGAAATGAAGAGAACCTAAGTGTTATATGGGACGACATGAAAAGAAATGACATATATGTCTCATTGGAATTCCAGAACAAAAAGAGGGGAAAAAGAAAAAAAACCACTGAGAAAATTGTGGAAGACCTGCTAACAGAAAACTTCCCCCATATCATGAAGGAAGAAAAGATATTTGTCCAAGAAGCCCATAGAACCCAAGAGAAAAACACCGAGGCATATTATAACCAAACTCTCCAAAACCAAAGACAAGTGAGGGCAAAATCAAGGCATTCCCAGACAAATAGAAATTAAGGGATTTTGTGAAAACCAGACCAACCCTACAAGAAATGCTTAAGGAAGTCCTTCCAATAGAGAACTCACAACAGAAATCAACAAAATCAGGATATGTGACATCAACACTAAAGCCATATCAGAAATAGAAACTCCAAATAAGACCATAAAGCATTGTACACTAAAAATCAAGGAAGCCAATCTGCACATGACAACAGCAACTAACCTATTAGAGGGAATAAAACTTCTAGGTACAAACTTCCAAATGGAGAGGAAAACAGGACAATGTCCCCATAGAATGCACTGTTCTAAAAATGTCAAGACAAGAATTCACAAAGGTAACCACAGAGAAAATTAGCAATCCCCCTAAGCAAATCCAGTAGGAAGGAAAACATATGGGTTTAATAAGCACAAAACCAACAATAAAGAAGAAAAGAGAGGAAGTATTTGACAACAAATCAAACTCAGCACAGAAAAGTATATGGACCAAGTAAACACCAACAACATGACAAAAAACAATAGAACAACAGCAATCAATTCATATCTATCACTAATTACACTCAATGTGAATGGATTAAATGCACCAATCATAAGAAAGAGAGTAGCAGACTGGATAAGAAAAGAAGACCCATCAATATGCTGCCTACAAGAGACCCACCTTAGACACAAAGATAAAAACAAATTAAGAGTTAAGGGGTGGAAAAAAAATATACCAAGCCAACAGTAATTAAAAAAGAGCAGGAGTGGTAATATTAATTTCTGATAAAATAGACATTAAGGTGAAAAATATAAGAGACAAAGAAAGATATTATATGAAAGCTGAAAGGGTCAATTGACAAAGAAGACATTACAATAATAAATATTTATACAACCAATGAAAGTGCTCCAAAATACTTGAAGCAAATATTAATTGAATTAAAAGGGACAATAGACAACTCTACAATAGTAGAAGGAGACTTTAACCCATCACTTTCAAAGAGGGACAGGTCAACTAGAAAAAAACTCAACAAAGACACAGAAGAACTCAATAATACAATCAACCAACTCAACTTCATAGACATATACAGAGCATCCCACCCAACAAAAGCACAATTCACATTCTTCTCCAGTGCATGTGGATCCTTCTCCAGAATAGATCATATATTAGGACATAAAACAAGCCTCAATAAATTCAAAAGCATTGAAATACTAAAAGCATCTTCTCGGACCACAATGGTACAAAATTAGAAATTAATAATAGGAAGATCAAGGAAAAAATATCAAATGTGGAAGCTGAATAATCCACTGCTCAAAAACTACTGGGTAATAGAACAAATAAAAATTAAAATAAAAAAAAATTCCTAGAAACAAATGAGAATGAAGACACATCACACCAAAACCTATGGGACACAGCAAAACAGTACTCAGAGGACAGTTTATAGCAATAAATGCATACATCAAAAAAGAGGAAAGAAACAAAATCAACACTCTAACTCATCAACTCCAACAACTAGAAAAAGAAAACAAAAGAATCTTACAGTATCTAGAAGTAAGGAAATAATAAAGATCAGAGCAGAAATAAATGAAACAACAAC
>NW_006921772.1:51056-51530 GCF_000298275.1 Orycteropus afer afer
CATCAAAAGAAGATGGAAGGAATACACAGAGTCACTGTATCAAAAAGAACTGGTAGATCTTCATCCATTTTAGGAGGTGCCATATGATCAGGAAGGAAGAAGTCAAAGCTTCGTTGAAGGAATTAGCAAAGCACAAGTCTCCAGGAATTGATGGAATACCCATTGAGATGTTTCAAGAAGTAGATGGCCCACTGGAGGCACTTACTGGGTTATCCCAAGAGATCTGGAAAACAGCAACCTGGCCAACTGACTGGAGGATATCCATATTTGTGCCCATTCCAAAGAAAGGTCATCCCACAGAATGTGGAAATTATCGCACAATATCATTAATATCGCATGCAAGTAAGATCTTACTGAAGATAATTAAAAAACAGTTGCAGCAGTATATTGACAGAGAACTTTCAGAGGTGCAAGCTGGATTCAGAAGAGGATGTGGAACAAGGGACATCACAGCTGCTGTCAGATGGATCCCAG
>NW_006921772.1:52441-60801 GCF_000298275.1 Orycteropus afer afer
GGGATCTACCACAAGCAGCTGAGTAGCTGCCTTTGGGTATGTGGTCTGCTTCCTGTATTTAAGGAGAAGCCTTGGGAATGGTCTCTAGCTTATGGCATGCTTGGACCCTGCATGTAGTCATGTTGTTGCTCAGCAGCCTGCTATGCTCTGCCAACCTTGGGACTTACAATGGACTTAAGTTAATGGCCTGCCATGTGGTTTGGTAACATCAGGTTTGTGTCTTTTTACTTGTCAACCTTAGGGCTTCTCAGCCTCAGCAGCCAGCAGCTGTCTGAGTAAAAACACACCTCTAGCTCCAGTGGGCCAGGAGCAGGAGGCAAAGCTGGATCCCAAGGTTGAGGGGCTTTCACCCAGTCCCTAGAGCCTGGCCCCTTGAACTTGGACTTAAAGCCTCCAAATTGTGAGAATAAACTCCTGTTTGTTAAGGCCATCCTATTAGTGGTATATTTCTTCTCAGAGAGGCACTAGGTAACCAGAACAGAATATGGTACCGAGAGAGTGGGGTGCTGCTCTGACAGATGCTTAAGATGTGGAAACAGGAGTGGAGTGTGTCCTTGACCTGAGACCCTGGCAGAGAGACCCCAGTATGCAGCATGACTGATGGCAGGAACAGGGCAAGAGACTGGCATGAGAAACAGCAGGAGCAGAGCCAAGAGAATGGCATGAGACAGTGACAGCCTTACTATCTCATGGAGGAAAAAGCTTGATGCCTTTGGTTAGGCAGCTTCCTGGTGGAGTAGGTTGCCTTCAGGCATTAATTGGTAGAAGAGACTGGCTTGAAATGGAGTAGCAGGTTGGCCGGGCCACGGAGCTAGAAAGCTAAATGTCCTTTGGGGCAAGAAGATTCCTGGTAGAGTGGGTTGGCCTTGAGCATTAAACAGCAGAAGCGGAGAGACCAAGGAAATGGAAGCAGAGCTGCCTCAGCCTGAAAGGCTAGGACCATGGCCTTTGGGGGTGGAACGATCACAGCCCCCTAGGTTTCAAAGAGCCAGGTCTTCACCAACTTGGTTCTGGAGTGTGAGGCTGCTTGTTCCTGTGAACAAGTGGGATGGAGCCATAGCTGCTGCCCAAGAGTGAGGGGGTGGGGCTGCCATGCCCAAGAGGGAGAGGAATGGGGCCTGCCAGGCCAAAGGGGTGAGGTCACCACTTAGAGGAACTAGGGAACTGGAGCTACCCGGTGGAGGAGATCTGTACAGATGCCACCCAATGAAAATCCGTACAGATGCCAAGTTGACAAGGGGTGGAATTGTGGTGGTTATGTTTGTGTGTCAACTTGGCTAGGCCTGCTTGAATGGCTGGGCAGCTGGTGGTAGTTATTCTCCATGATGAGACTGGCAATCAACTCCATGGTGGGATCTACCACAAGCAGCTGAGTAGCTGCTTTTGGGTATGTGGTCTACTTCCTGTATATAAAGAGAAGCCTTGGGAATGGTCTCTAGCTTATGGCATGCTTGGACCCTGCATATAGCCGTGTTGTTGCTCAGCAGCCTGCAATGCTCTGCCAACCTTGGGACTTACAATGGACTTAAGTTAATGGCCTGCCATGTGGTTTGGTAACATCAGAATTGTGTCTTTTTACTTGTCAACCTTGGGGCTTCTCAGCCTCAGCAGCCAACAGCTGTCTGAGTGAAGAAATGCCTCTAGCTCCAGTGGGCCAGGAGCAGGAGGCAGAGCTGGACCCCAAGTTTGAGGGGCTTTCACCCAGTCCCTAGAGCCTGGCCCTTTGAACTTGGACTTAAAGCCTCCAAGTTGTAAGAATAAACTCCTGTTTGTTAAGGCCATCCTATTTGTGGTATATTCCTGTCAGAGTGGCACTAGGTAACCAGAACACTGGTGAAGAATGATGACAGTACCATGGACTGCTAAAAGAACTCACAGATCTGTCCTGGAGGAAGTGCAGCCAGAAGGCTCCTTGGAAGCAAGAATGGCCAGACTCATCTACTTTGGTCATGTTGTCAGAAGGGACCATTCCCTGGAGAAGGATGTCGTGCTTGACAAGGTAGAGGGTCGACGAAAGAGGGGAAGGCCCTCAACGGATGGATTGACATGGTGGCTGCAATGATGAGCTCAAGTATAGCAAGGATCATGGAGCTGGCGTGGGTCTGGGCAGTGTTTCGTTCTGCTGTGCATAGGGTTGCTATGAGTTGGATACAACTTGACAGCACCTAACAACAACAAAAGATTGCAAGGGCACTACATGAATAGAAGAACCTACTTTGTTCATGGATAGGTAGACTGAATATTGTGAAAATGTCAATACTACCTAAAACAATCTACACATTTAATGGAATCCCTATCCAGATACCAACAAAATTTTTTAAGGACATGGAAAAACCAATTACTAACTTCATATGGAAAGGAAAGAGACCTCAGATAAGCAGAGCACTTTTGAAGAAGAAGAACAAAGAGGAGGTCTCACTCCCAGATCTTAAGAAGTACTCTATAACCAAAGTAGTCAAAACAGCATGGGATTGGTAAAATGATAGACAATGGAACAGAATTGAAAGTCCTGATATAGACCCATCCATCAATGGACAGCTGATTTTTGACAAAGGTCCAAAACCCATTAAATGGGGAATAGACAGCCTCTTTAACAAATGATGCTGGCAAAAGTGTATATCCACTTGCAGAAAAATGTAACAAGACCCATACCTCACCCCATACACAATAACAAACTCAAGCTGGATCAAATACTTAAATGCAAAACCCAAAACTATAAAATTCATCAAAGATAAAATAGGGGCAAATCTGTGGGCCCTAATTTATGGCATAAATAGACTATCAAGCATAACCCAGAATGCACAGGAGGTAGAAGAGAAGCTAGATGACTGGGACCTTTTAAAAATCAAACTCTTAAGTGCATCGAAAGACTGTCAAAAGGGTAAAAAGAGAACCTACAGATTGGGAGAAAACATTTGCCTATGACATATCTGATGAAAGACTTATCTCCAAACTCTATAGAAAACTTCAACACCTCAACACCAAAAATACAAATAACCCAATTCACAAATGGGGAAAAGATTGAACAGACACTTCACCAAAGATGATATACTGTCAGCCAACAAACACATGAGAAATTGCTCATGATCATTAATCATTAGAGAGATGCAAATCAAAACAACGATGAGATATCATCCCACCCCAGCAATAATAGCATAGTTCAACAGGCTCTCTCAGCCCAATAGTTAACAGATGTACATGCAGACCACTCAGCCCAGGGTGAAGCACCCACATACTCTATGGAAATACATCCCTTAGAGCTATAGCCACGGGTCACCAGAGGGGCAACATTCACACGGAGGAAATGCAGGACAAACAGGAGTGCATAACTATGAGGGGCACAGGGGGAGGGTAACTGGACAGGGAGAGGAGGAGACTGGATTAGGGCTGGGCATGGTAAATGGGAAGTGAAACTAAATGTATGCATAACATTGAATGTAAAACAAACTCATAAAATAAAATAAACCTAATGAAAAACTCTCCTTGGGCATTTGCTCTTCACTTGTATGCACACATCATGACCTTACCAGGCTGTAACTCTCAGGATATAAAATTAATATTCCAGAGCATAATGTTAGATAAATAACAAAGCAGGCTGATAGAAATTCCCTGGGTTTTCAGAAAAATTGAGGACATGATTAATTAATTCTTTGTCTGAAGTTCCTCTTTCCTTTCTTTGCTTTGATAGGAATGAGATAATTATAATCATAGAAATAAAACTGCATCTCCTGAGAGCTGAATTTGTGCAACTCTGTTTGTGTAAACGTATTAATTGATTTTTTAAAAATTAATATCCAGAAGATTCTAATCTTAAAATAGTTGTCTACTTAGAAAAGATAATTTCCAAGTGGAAAGTGAAAATCCTCCACTGAGTTACAAAACTTAAAAAAAAAAAGTGCTTATTATTTTTGAGAAATTACTACACACCATGACATCTCTTGGTGCTTGATACATGTTAGTAAACAAAATAGGCAAATATCCCTGCCTTTGAGATGCTTATAGTCTAGTGGGGGAAGACAAATAACAAACAATAAACATAATGAATAAATAAATTATATAAGATATGAGACAGTGACACATGCTATAAAGGAAAGACAAAGTAGGGCATGTTAAAGGGATCAGGTATGCTGGAGAGCAGGGATGGGTTGTGATATTGAATAGGAGGACTCACCAGAGAAGGCAAAATTTGGGTAAGACACAAATGTTGGTGAGGATATGGAGAGATTAGGACTCTCATACCCTGCTGGTGGGACTGTAAAATGAATGATACAATCACTGTGGGAAGAAGTATGGTGATTTCTTAAAAAAATGGAATTAGAAATACCTTTTGATACAGCAATCCCATTACTAGGTATATATCCTAAAGAAGTGAGAGGCTGGACAAAAACAGATAGATGCACACCCATGTTCATCACAGCACTATTTACAATAGCAAGAAGGTGGAAACAACCTATGTGCCCATCAACAGAAGAATGGATAACCAAAGTATTTTACATACACACAATGGAATACTGTGCAACACTAAAGAATAATGTAGAATCTGTAAAACAGTGCATAACATGGATGAACTTGCAGGACATTATGCTCAGTGAAATAAGTCAATCACAGAATGACAAATACTGTATTAGTTCATTATTGTAAAAGTCAAAGAAAGGTTTATATACAGAATGAAACTTTCTTTTTTGGTTATCAGGTGTGGGAGAGGAAAGAAGGGAACACTGCAAAAATGATAATAATAATATACTGCAAAAATATGTAAATAAAATAAGCGACACTCAAAAAAAAAAAAAAAATTGGGGTAAGACATAAAAGTGAGGAAGCAAACAATGCACTCCAGAATAAAGAATAGGGAGGGCCCTAAGGTGGAAATGTCAGGTATGTTCAAGGACAGCAAGAAGGCCAATGAATGGTGTGAGCAAGAGGAACTCAGTAAGAGATAAAAATCAGAGTATTTGGAGAGTTTGGTGGATGCCATGGTGTATCACAGGTCCTCTTCAAGATGAAGAAACTAATTTTCATAACTGCAAGGGTTGTTGGCTACAGATGAATTTTTCACTTGGAATTGCCATCAGCAGGAGAGAATTCCTTCACCCAATGTTGCACCACGTCCCAGAGAGTAGCTCATGTCCAATGACTGGTAAATGGGAAGGTGGCAAATTCTGAAGGGCCTGTTTTCACTAAATTGTGTTTCACTCTTCTGCCCAATTCTATGTCTCTTACCCCCTTACAAATGTTATTCCTGATAGCACTCCTCAATAAATTTCTTGCACACAAATCTCCATCTCAGAGTCTTTTTCCTGTTGAATCAGACCTAAAACAGGGCCATTATAAAGACTTTGCATTGGCTTTATGAAGGAAGGCCACAGGACTTAGAGCAAGGGAGAAATATGATCTAATATATGTTTTAAAAAGACCTCACTAGCTCTTGTGTTTAGAATGATTGGTAGAGGCACAAGGACAGAAGCAGGGATATCAATTAGGAGATTATTGCAATTACTTAGGAAAAAAATAATGATGGTTTGGAGTAGAGTGGTGAATATAGTTCAAAGGTAGAGCCTATAGGATTTGTTGATTGTTTGAATGTGGAGTGTGACAAGAAAGAGCAACTCAAGGATGACATCAGAGTTTCTGGCCTGAGCAAATGGAAAGCTAGAGTTGCCACTTACTGAGATGGGAAGATTACAGGAAATAGAGGCTTTGGGGAAAATTGCTGTTAGTTGCTGTTAGGTGCCATTGAGTCTGCTCTGACCCATAGTAACCCAATGTAGAGCAGAACGAAACACTGCCCCATCCTACACCATCTTCACAATCCTTGCTATGATTGAGACCATTGTTGCAGACACTGTGTCAATCTATCTCATTGAGGATATTCCCCTTTCTTGATCTCTGCTTTACCAAACATGATATCTTACTCCAGGGAATGATCCCTTCTGATCACATGACCAAACTAGGTGATACAAAGTATAGCCATTCTCCCTTCCAAGGAACATTCTCACTGCATTTCTTTCGGGACAGATTTGTTCATTCTCTGGGCAGTCCATGGTATTTTCAGTATTCTTCACCAACCCCACAATTCAAAGGCATCAAGCTTCTTCAGTATCTCTTACTGATTGTGTAGCTTTCACATGCACATGAGGTGATTGAAAATACCACAGGTTGGGTCAGGCACATCTTAGTCTTCAAAGTGACATCTTTGCTCTTCAATACTTTAAAGAGTTCTTTTGCAGCAGGTTTGCCCAGTGCAATAGGATGTCTGATTTCCTCACTACTGCTTCCATGGAAATTGATTGTAGATCCAAGTAGAATGAAATCTCTGACAACTTCAGTCTTTTCTCCATTTATCTTGATGTTGCTTATTGGCCCAGTTGTGAGGATTTTTGTTTTCTTTATGTTGAGGTGTAATCCATACTGAAGACCGTAGTCTTTGATCTTCATCAGTAAGTGCTTTAAGTTATCTTCACTTTAAAAAGGCAAGATTGTGTCACTTGCATATCACAGGTTGTTAATGAGTCTTTCTCTAATCATGATGCCACATTCTTCTTCATATAGTCCAGCTTCTCAGATTAGTTGCTCAACATACAGATTAAATAAATACGATGAAAGGATACAACCCTGATGTACACCCTTCCTGATTTTAAACCATGCGGTATCCCCTTGTTCCATTCGAGTGATGGCCTCTTGATCTATGTACATATTCCTCATGAACACAATTAAGTGTCCTAGAATTCCCATAGTTCTCAATGTTATCCATAATTTGTTATGATCCACACAGATGAATGCCTTTACATAGTCAATAAAACACAGGTAAACAAACAAACAAACAAAAAAACATTTGCTTTCAGCCAAGGTCTATCTGGGAGCTCTGGTGGCATAGTGCCTAAGGCATTTGACTGCTAACCAGAAGGCTGGCAGTTCAAACTCCCAGCCTATCCCTGAAATGAAGATTGGGAAATCTACCTCCATAGAGATACCACATTGGAAACTCAAGGAGGAGTCACTATGAGTCAAATTGACTCTAGGGCAGTGAGTTTTTTTTTGTTTTTTTTTTTAAGGTCTATCTGATATCAGCAATGATGTCCCTCATTCCACATCCTCTTCTGAATGCAACTTACATTTCTTGGGTGAAATTAAGAGCTGGATTTGAACACATTAATTCTGAGATGCCCTTTGGCAACCAAATGGAGATGTCCAGGAGGAAGTGGGGGAGATATGAAGACTGGAGATTTGGTTTTAGGAGTGGTCAGCATATGAATGAGTATTTACAGTTCTTGCCTGGATGAGATATTATAGGGAGTGACAACAGATACAAAAGAGAAGTAAGACACTTCATTCAATATTTGACAGATGAGAAGAAAAAAAGATTCTTGAGAAAAAGAAACTAGAAAGATAACAGGAAAATGAGACAACTAAAGTGTCTAAATCAACTCAGTGGCACCTAAAAACAACTATATGGTATCCTGGAATCTAAGTAAAGAAACATATTCAAAGAGGAGGGCAAATGTTTCCAATTTAGGGTATTACAATGGGAGTGAGTGTCTGAGGTAGGGTACAGGCTGAGGTCATAGGCAAAGAGGAGATCCAGGAACTGAGAACCTAGGGTTACTGGAAAAAGCATCCATAAGAGGATACTAAAATAATCAAGAACTCAGAAATAACATTGGAAAGAGTGACAGGGACCTATTCACCCACCTACATTGGATCTCCACTGGACCATTCCCAAAAGTGTATGAGAATAGTAAATCCTCCCACCTTGAAAGCCCTTTTTTGATCCTACATTCCTTTCTAGTCAAAGCCTCATTTTTCTGCTATAATTTAGAGCAAAACTTGAAAGAGTTTGGCAACACTCTGTCAAATACCTCTCTTTCCATCATGAACCTTCTCCAAATAGGCTTTCACCCAGTACTCCACTGGAGAAAGAGACTCCACATACGACACTTGTAAAACCAAATAGCCCAGAAGTATTGAATGTGCAATATATGCACAATAGAAAAATTGATGTGACCCAGGACAGTGTTATCCTAAAATGTAATTTAATTGAATGAGATATGCTTTTTCCTCCACTAATTAGTCTGTATGAAATTATCTGATCACTCTGCTTGTCTTTTCTATTTGTATTATTTTCTGAATTAAAATAGAAATAACTTGTTAAAACCAAAAAACCAAACTCACTGCCATCGAGTCAGATCCAGCATAGTGACCCTCCTTGGGTTTCTGAGGCAGTATCACTATGGAAGTGGATTGCCCAATCTTCCTTCTGAGTGCCTGGTGGGTTTGCACTGCCAACCTTCTCATTAGCAGTCAAATGTCTTCAGCACTATGCCACCAGAGCTCCCATAACTTGTTATTGTTTACTTTTAATT
>NW_006921772.1:66166-67806 GCF_000298275.1 Orycteropus afer afer
AGTGCATTGATTTACTGGTTCTGAGTAATGCTGCATAAAGCTTTAGATGTGCCATCCTCAGTTGTTATCAGTTAGTGTCCGTGATAGCTAAGGTTGTATGTCAACTTGGCTGGACCATGATTCTCAGTGGTTTAGCAGTTTTGATGTAGTCATCCTCCATGATATGATCTGATATAATGTAATCACCTCCACGATAACATATGCTATGAGCAGCCAATCAGTGGAAAGGAAGTTTCCTCAGAGGTATTGCCTACTTCCAGCATATATGGATGTCCTGGCAAAAGTCTTTGGCATTTGCTTAAGCAGGAACTAAAGGCACAAGTAAGTAGCATCAGGAAGTGACCCAAATGTCCATGGTCTGCACTCCTGTCACATTACCTTGCTTCTCCCAGTCAGCACCTAAGGCCTCATGGGGAGTTCCTTATGATCAGTTGACTGAGGAAGAGAAAACTTGGCCTGGTTTACTTGGCCTGCATGTGGGTTCTGTGCCACATGCAGGCACCACTCATATGTGGACAGTGGTTCCTTTCTGGAACCAAAGGGCAAAACTTTAACCAGAGCATCTGGTTGTTCACTTTGCTTGGAAGGAGAAATGAGAAATGTCCAGCTATGAGATTGTGTATTGTTTCATGGGCTGTGGCCTGTGCTTTGACTAGGTTGTTAGGGACTTCAAAAGATATGGTTGGAAAATTGGTGACAAAGTGGTACAGGGAAGTATGTGGATAGACCTCTCTGAAGGTCACTAAAGAGTGACCTCAGCAGAGGAGGATTTTAACAATAAAGTGGATAATATGACATGTTCTGGGGTTACCAGTCATCCTCTTTTCCTAACCATTCTTGTCATTGCCCTATGGGCTCATGAACAAAGTGGCCATAGTGTCAGGGATAAAGGTAATGCACAGGCTCAGTGAGATGAAGTGCCACTCACCATGGCCAGCTTGGCTACAGCTACTGCTGGGTGCTCAATTTGCCAGCAGCAGAGACCAACACTGAGTCCACAATATGGAATCATTCATTGGGGCAATCAGCCAGCAATATGGTGGCAGGTTGATTACACTGGGCCATTTCCATCATGGAACGGGTAGTGTTTTTTCTTACTGGAATAGACACTTACTCTGGACATGGATTTGCCTTACCTGAATGCAATGCTTCTGCCAAAATCACCATTTGTGGACTTATAGAATGCCTCATGCACTATCATGGTATCCCACACAGCATCACCTTGGCTCTAAAGGCTCACTTCACACCAAGTGAAGTGCAGCAATGGTGTCATGCTCATGGAATTCACTGGTCTTCCATGTTCCTCATCAAATGTGTTAGCATAGAACTGTGCTCCATAGGGTTTTCAGTGGTGGTGATCTTTCATAAGTATATCCAGGTCCCTTTTCCAAGGTGCTTCTGGGTGGATTTGAACTTCCAACCTTAATTTAATGAGTTTACTGTACCACCAGTGTCTCTCAACTTGGCATTCAAACCAAACTCCACTGCCATTGAGTCAGTTCTGACTCATAGTGACCCCTCTTTGGGTGTCCAAGGCAGTATCTCTATGGAAGTAGATTACCCAATCTTCCTTCTGAGGAGTGGCTGGTGAATTTGAACTGCCAGCCTTCTGATTAGCAGTCAAATGCCTTAGGCCCTAC
>NW_006921772.1:68141-74394 GCF_000298275.1 Orycteropus afer afer
CCTTCCGAGGAGTGGCTGGTGGGTTTGAACCTCCAGCCTTCTGGTTAACAGTCAAGTGCCTTAGCCACTATGCTACCAGAGCTCCCAAAAAGATGGCAGCCGGCTACCTGGCAGGGAGTGGCTGGTGGGTTTGAACCACCAGCCTTGGGTATGGCAGGATTAGGGTTAGGGTCCTGAAAAGGTTGTATTTGAATGTACTCTTTAGAATGTGAGCCAATTAACATTTACTCTCCTTGACTCAGAGGTTAAAGTACAATTCCCAAATAGGTGGAAAATACCATTCACCAACCTGCTGTATTTGCAAGAGGCCTAACTCATTCACAATACTTTATTCTGTACAGTTTACTGGCTGTGTAGCATCCATTTCCTCTTCCCAATGACACCCTGATTTATGTTCAAGACATTTCCTCTTGCCACTTTCTTATACTCTTGGAAGGGTGTTGTATCAGTATTCTGCCTACCTATGGAAGTTAGAAGAGCCAAATCTTTCCTGTTGCTTCAGGACAGTTCAGTCAAATGACTGTTACTTTGATCTTTAGAGCATGATGTGAGGACTAAGGAAGGAAATGAGTCAAGTTCATTAATCTCAGCAGGGACAGCCTGACTAGGCTGTTTCTGCTCTGAATCACAGCTTTGATTCTTCATTCCTACTCCAAAGAGGTTCCTGCTCATTTTCAACTTTGGTCCCACAGCTGCCACCTCTTCTGGAGCTCTTCGGTAACTTCCTCCAGTTTTGGGTTTATTAAATTAGTTGGGATTAACTTCTGTTACTTGAAAACAAGAACTTTGACACCATAGGCATCTGTAATGCAAACAAAAGGAGATCACACTGCAGGAAACGTTGGCTTTTTCTGATACTCATGTGACTGCCACAGTCATCTTCAGTCATCTGTAACTTTCTTCCCACACATAGTCGTGAGAGTTCTCATTATATAGAATTCTTAAATTTATTGATTTCAGATTGGAATAGACTTACTCATTTGTGTCAAATGTTACACTTAAAAAAGAAGAATGTTATGAAAATATTCTTCACTTTGTTTTTATCATTTTCTAGTCTTAGTGTAGAAACAATGAAGCATGTTTCCTGTTAAACTACCCCCAAGCATGATACCACTCCACAGGAAGTCTACTTTTACAAAAACATCATAGAAGGACATGCTGTCAGCTCAAAACCTGTCCTAAGCATAGCTCTACACCAGGAAATATATCAGCAGTGTTTTCACAGATTGTAAGTTCAGATATATTAGGGAGTCATAAAAGCAGTTTATGGGTCATGATAAGCATTTCAAAAAAAATAGAAATAGATTAAAATTTGCTACTTAATCAAAGTATAGTCCAAGAAACAGAAGTATGCCCCTTTGAGTTTGTTCCAGGTTCCAGCCCAGATACTGAATCTGTATCTCATTTTAACAAGAGCCCAAGCTGGTTAACGTAGACATTAAAGTTTAAGAAGCATTGAAATGGGAAATATCATAGGGCATTACATATGCAAGAGTAAGTATTGCTTCATGAAAGTGGTTTCAATTGCATACTTAGTAAGATTTGAATTTTGCCAGGATGAAAAATGTACTTAATGTTGATCACAGTAAAAAAAAAAAAAAAAAAGCAATCCCTCCTTGGGTTTCTGAGGCAGTTTCACTATGGAAGGAGATTGCCCAACCTTCCTTCCAAGGAGTGGCTGGTGGGTTTGAATCTCCAGCCTTCTGGTTAGCAGTCAAATGCCTTAGGCACTATGCTACCAAAGGAGATTAAAAATATGCACCTAAATTCTGATATAGTGTCAACACCTAACTTCTAATTTCAAGTGCTGTAAATACAATTTCCATCATTCACTGTTCTATCTCCTCTTTTCCTAATACCATTAAAAATTTTAAATACCTTTTGAAAACTTTAAAGTTGGACAAGGGTTGTCCTTCTGAAGAATGTATAAACAAAATCTAGGACAAGGGGAAAGAGGGAGGCTGAGGAGACACTCTTAGGCCAAGAACTTTACCTTTCCAATCTCTCAATCTGTTGGCTGAGAACTATGATTAAAAATACAATCCATTCCAACTCTTACTCTGTCCATATCATTAAGGTCAGTTCTACTCTGAGGAGGCAGCTCTTCCCCAGTCATATTTTCAGTGTCTTCCAACCTGAGGGGCTGACCTTCTGGCACTATATTGGACAATGTTGCAGGGCTATTCATAAAGTTTTCCAGTAATATATCACACAGTGTTTCACTGCTATTCATAAGGTTTTCACTGGCCAATTGTTTGAGAAGTGGGTGGCTATTTCCTTCTTCTGAGTCTGTGTTAGTCTGGAAGCTTCAATGAAACTTCAGTGAAACCACAGGTGACCCTGTTGGTATTTGAAATACTGGTGGCTTAGCTGCCAGCCTCGCAGAAACATGCAAGGCACCACTGTAGACAATAATGGACAGATGAATGGTGGACCTCCCTTTGCTGATGTGGCATGATCAAAATGAGAAGAAATAGCTGCAATCATCCATTAATAATTAGAACGTGGAATGTATGAAGTAGGAGTCTAAGAAAATTGGAAGTTGTCAAAGATGAAATGAAATGCATAAAAATTGATATCACAGGCATAGTGAGCTGAATGGATTGGTTTTGACTGTTGTGAATCACACATCCATATGATTCATTATGCCGTCAATGACAAATTGAAGAGGAATGGCATGGCATTCATCATCACAAAGAATGTTTCAAGATCTATCCTGAAGTACTATGCTGTCAGTGATAGGATAATATCCATATGCCTGCAAGGAAGACCAGTTAATACTACCATTACTCAAATTTACCCACAAACCACCAAAACAAAAGATGGGGAAATTGAAGATTTTTACCAATTTATAAAGTATGAAATTGACTGAACATGCAATTAAGATGTGTTGATTATCACTGGTGATTGGAATGAAAAAGATGGAAACAAAGAAGAATCACAAATAGTTAGAAAATTTGGCCTTGGTGATAGAAATAATGCTGGAGATCATATGATAGAATTTGGCAAGACCAATGACTTATTCATTGAAAATACCTTTTTTTCAACAACATAAATGGTGGTTATACACATGGACTTCACCAGATGGAATACACAGGAATCAGATTGACTACATCTGTGGAAAGTGGTGATGGAGAAGCTCAATATCTTCAGCCAAAACAAGACTAAGAGTTGACTGTGGAACACACCATCAACTGCTCATATGCAAGTTCAAGCTGGAGTTGAACACAATTAAAACAAGCCCACGAGAGACAAAATATGACCTTGAATATATCCCTCCTGAATTTAGAGATCATCTAAAGAACAGATTGGATGCATTGAACACCAGTCACTGAAAACCAGAGGAATTGTGGGATGACATCAAGAACACCATCCATGAAGAAAGCAAAAGGTCATTGAGACAGGAAGGGAAGAAAAGACCACAATGGATGCCAGAAAGGACTCCTAAAATTGCCCTTGAATGGAGAGTAGCTAAAGCAAATGGAAGAAATGCCAAAATAAAAGAGCTGAACAGAAGATTTCAAAGAGCAGCTCAAGAAGACAGTCAATTATTACACTGAGATGTGCAAAGACCTGGAGTTAGAAAAGCAAAAGGGAAGAACACAGTTGACATTTCTCCAGCTGAAAGAACTGAAGAAAAATTTTGAGTTGCAATACTGAAAGATTCTATGATGCAGGAAACATCAAGAAGATGGAAGGAATACACAGAGGCACTGTACCAAAAAGAATTGGTCAATGTTCATCCATTTCAGGAGGTGGCGTATGATCAAGAACCAATAGTACTGAAGGAAGAAGTCAAAGCTGCACTGAAGGAAATTGAAGAAGAACAAGGCTCTAGGAATGGACAGAATCCCCATTGAGATATTCCAACAAATGGATGCTGCATTGGAGGCACTCACTTAGCTATGCCAAGAGATTTGGAAGACAGCTACCTGGCCAACTGACTGGAAGAGATTCATATTTGTTCCTATCCCAAAGAAAGGTGATCCAACAGTATGTGGAAATTATTGAACAGTATCATTAATATTACACACAGGTAAAATCTTGCTGAAGATAATTCAAAAAAGATTTCAACAGTATATTGACAGAAAACTTCCAGAAATGCCAGCTAGATTCAGAAGAGGATATGGAATGAGGGAAGCTGTCACAAGGGATATCATTGCTGATGTCAGATGGATCTTGGCTGAAAGAATAAAATACCAGAAAGATGTTTACTTGTGTTTTATTTACTATGCAAAAGTATTCGATTGTGCTGTTGTTGTTGTTATTGTTGTTATGTGCCGTCGAGTCAGACCCAACTCATAGTGACCCCTCCTTGGGTTTCCGAGGCAGTATCACTACGAAAGTAGATTGCTCCATCTTCCTTCCGAGGAGTGGCTGGTGGGTTTGAACCGTCAGCCTTCTGGTTAGCAGTCAAGTGCCTTCGCCACTATGCTACCAGAGCTCCCATTCGACTGTGTAGATCATAACAAATTATGGATAACATTGAGAAGAACAGGAATTCCAGAACAATTAATTGTGCTCATGAGGAACCTGTACATAGTACAGGAGGTTGTCATTCAAACAGAACAAGGGGATATTGTATGGTTTAAAATCAAGAAGGGAGTGTACCATGGTTGTATCCTTTCACCATACTTATTTAATCTGTATGTTAAGCAAATAACAAGAGAAGCTGGACTATATAAAGAAGAACACTGCATCAGGATTGGAGGAAGACTCATTAACAACTTGCAATATGCAGATGACACAACTTGGCTTGCTGAAAGTGAGGGTGACTTGAGGCACTCAGTGATGAAGACTAAAGACTACAGTCTGAGTATGTATTGCATCTCAACATAAAGAAAATGAAGATCCTCACAACTGGTCCAATGAGCAGCATCACTATAGATGAAGAGAAGATTGAAGTCATCAAGGATTTCATATTACTTGGTTCAATCAACACCAATGGAAGCAGCAGGCAAGACATCAGACAACATATTTCACTGGGCAGATCTACTGGAAAAGACATCTCTAAAGTGCTGAAGAGCAAAGATGTCTCTTTGAAGACTAAGGTGCGCCTAACCCAAGCCATGGTATTTTCAATCACCTCTTATGCATGTGAGAGCTGAATAATGAGTAAGGAAGACCAAAGAAGAGTTGATACTTTTGAGTTGTGGTGTTAGTGAAGAATACTGGAAGTACCATGGACTGCCACAAGAGCTAACAAATCTGTCCTGGGAGAAGAGCAGCCAGAATGCTCCTTGGAAGCGAGAATGGCCAGACTTCGTTTGACCTACTTTGGTCATGTTGTTAGAAGGGACCATTCCCTGGAAAAGGAAACCATGCTTGGTACAGAGGAGGGTCAACAAAAAAGGGGAAGGTCCTTAATGAGATGGACTGACACAGTGACTGCAATGATGGGCTCAGGCATAGCAAGGATTGTGAAGCTTGTGCAGGACTGGGCAGCATTTCGTTCTGTTGTTCATACGGTTGCTATGAGTTGGAGCCGATTCGATGGGACCTAACAACAACAACATTCCAACCTTGTCAATATTTGTCTAGTGGAAAGAGACAAAGCTGTATTTACCCAAGAAATGCTAAGACCCCTGAGCAGAGATTCTAAAAAAATTCAAACTGTACAAAGCAGGGTTTCAAGGTCCTTTGGGAAAAAGTGATTGAACAAAGCACATTGGTGAAATTTGAAGGGGTATCAGAATAAGAATTGATAAATATAGCCACAAGGTAGGTGAAATACTGAAGAGAGCATGGACTTTGAAATCAGAATGCAGTGAAATCTGTCCTGCTTCCATACTCATTAGCTATGTGTTCATAGGCAAGATAGTTTACTCTCTGAGCTTCATTTTCTATAAAGTGAAAATAAAAAAGGTACTGCTTTTTGTTGTCAGGATTGAATAAAGTCAAGAATGTTAAACTTCTACCATATTTATTAGTTAATGCTCTGCAATTCTCCCCCCCCCCTTTCTTTAAGTGGGAAGGAATTAAACTGTGATTTATTGCTATAACTAAGCAAGATTTTAAGTTAAAGATTTAAAAACATGATTTGAGAGCACAAAGGGAAAGAAGTCATAAATGAGTATAAGAAGCCAAACTTGTTTGCTAAGAGGTAGACCTGCTAGACAGACTTAATTCTCTTTATTGGAAATATCACTGTTGGTGTTACGTGCTGTTAAGTCAGACCCGACTCATAGCGACCCCTCCTTGGGTTTCCAAGGCAGTATAACTATGGAAGTAGATTGCCCCATCTTCCTTCTGA
>NW_006921772.1:75359-77093 GCF_000298275.1 Orycteropus afer afer
CTTCTGGTTAGCAGTCAAGTGCTTTTAGCCACTATGCTACCAGAGCTCCTATCCAACAATAGCACCATATAAATTCTTTTAAGCCATTTGGACTATTCACCAAGAAAGACCATAAGTTTACAGAAAACAGGTCCCAATAAATTTTAAAGTACTGAAATCATACAGAGTGTGCTCTCTCACCACAGCAAAAGCAAATTATAAAGTAATAACAGAAAGACATCTGGAAAATTCCCAAGCATTTGGGGGTTAAGTAATATATTTCTATATGATCTATGGGCCAATGAAAAATATAGAAATTTGTGGGACACAGTTGAAGTCATGCTTAAAGGGAATCTAAATTTAAATGCTTATATTAGGAAAAAATAAATAAATAAAAACCAATGATCTAAACTTTGACCTTAGCAAACTAAAAAGATAAATAAGAGAAAATTAAGATTAAATCCAAAGACTGTAGAAAGAGGGATATTATATAGATAAGAGTTGAAATCGATGAAATAGAAAATGTATAAGCAATAGGAAAAAAAGAAATGAAACAAAGGCTAGTCTTTGAACAGGTTTTTTAAAAAATTGATGAACTTACCTTGTTGTTGTTAGTGCCATTGAGTCAGCTCCAACTCATAGTGACCCTATGTACAACAGAACAAAACATTGCCTGGTCCTGCACAACCCTCACAATCCTTGCTGTACCTGAGCCCATTGTTGCAGTCACTGTGTCAGTCCATCTCACTGAGGGCTTCCCTTTTCATGCTGACCCTCCACTTTACCAAGCATGATATCCTTCTCCAAGGAATGGTCCCTTCTGACAACATTAATTAAAGAGAGAAGGCCCAAATTAATAAGATCAGGTGTGAGAGAGGTGATATCTTTACAGATCCTATAGAAACATTTTATATCCTGTAGATAAAAAATTGTTATGAGAATGTTATAAATAAGTTTATGCCAATAATTTTGACAACTTAGATTAAAAAGACAAATTCCATGAAAGACCTTAAGTACACAAATTGATTTGAAAAGAAATAAATACTTGAATACCTTTAAATCTATTTTTTAAAAAATTGAATTTGTAGTTTGATTCAACCTTCCCAACCAACAACAAAACAAATACCTAAAAACTCCAAGTTTGGATAGCTATATCCAGAGGTGAATTCTACCAAACATGTAAGGAAGAAAAGAGTTAATACCAATCCTACAGAAACTTTTTCAGAAAGGAATAGAGGAGAGAACATTTCTCAACTCATTCTATGAAGCCTACATTCTGCTGATACAATCTCCAATAGAGAGATTACAAGAAAATAAAAATATAAAGATTCCTCATCAGTATAGACACAAAAAGACAGGACAAAACTCAGGTGGTCCCCAACTTATGATGGGGTTCTTTTCTAGCAACTCTATTACAAGTCAGGTTTTTGTTTTGTTTTTTAATTGTGATTTGGGTGAAAATTTACAGAGAAAATTCACTTTCCATGCAGCAGGTCACATATACTTTTTCTCATGTCATTGACCATAGTTCACCACAATGCAATAGCTCTCCTCCCACTTCCTCCCCATAGTTACCTCTTCCCAATGTCCAACCCTCCATACACTCCTGCCCTCTGAGCTGTCTCCCTGTGCATAAGCAGCCCTTATTTCTCCCATGAGTGTTCTCTCCAAGGAGTGTATCTACTTGAGGTAAATGTTTAACTCATATGCCTGTATTTTGTTTGGCTGGAAACCACAGGTGTGGGTTCAATTCCA
>NW_006921772.1:78566-80578 GCF_000298275.1 Orycteropus afer afer
TTGTTATTGAGGTGTTGGAGTTTTCTATAAATTCTAGAGATAAGTCCCTTGTCAGATATGTCATTACCAAATATTTTTTCCCAATCTGTAAGTTCTCTTTTGTACAAGTCAGTTTTGATGTAAGCTGAATACTTCATTGTTTGGCTGGAAACCACAGATGTGGGTTCAATTCCACACCTGAAGGGCAGCTAGGGGCCATAGTCTTTTTTTTTAGGTTTCATTATAATTGCCTTCTATTATCAGTTATCTTTATAAATTTGATCTTTGAACATCTGCAAATGAAAATCTAGAATGATAACTTCAGCAACATTGTGTTATTGTTGTTGTTAGGTGCTGTTGACTCTGACTCATATTGACCCTATGTGCAACAGAACGAAACCCTGCCTAGTCTTGTGCCATCCTCACAATCTTTGCTATGCCTGAGCCCATCATTGCAGCCACTGTGTCAATCCATCTTATAGAGGGTCTTTCCCCTTTTTCTCTGACTCCCTACTTTACCAAGCATGATATTCTTCTCCAGGGAATGATCCCTTCTGGCAATATGACCAAAGTAGGTGAGATGAAGTCTGGCCATTCTCACTTAAGGAACATTCTGACTCTACTTCTTACAGGACAGATTTGTTCATTCCTCTGGCAGTCCATGGTATTTTCAGTATTTTTCACCACTACCACAATTCAAACACATCAATTCTTTGATCTTTACTCATTGTCCAGCTTTCACATGCATATGAGGCAACTGAAAATACCATGGCTTGGGGCAGGCGCACCTCAGTCTTCAAAGTGACATCTTTGCTCTTAAGTACTTTAAAGAAGTCTCTTGCAGCAGATTTGCCCAGTGCACTAAGACTTCTGATTTCTTGACTGCTGCTTCCATGAGTGTGGATTATGGATCCAAGTGAAGTAAAATCCCTGACAACTTCAACCTTTTCTCCATTTGTTGTGATATTGCTTATTGGTCCATTTGTGAGGATTTTTATTTTCTTTATGTATAACCCATACTGAAGATTGTAGCCTTTGATTGTCATCAGTAAGTGCTTCAAATCTTCTTCATTTTCAGTAAGCAAGGTGTGTCATCTACATATCACAGGTTGTTAATGGGTCTCCCTCCAGTCCTGATGCCACATTCTTCAGAATATGTTCTGTCGTACATATTGCTAACGATAAGATGTACAAAACACAAAAAGATGGTGGTAAGTACAGTTTGTAGTATATTATGAAAAATATGTCATAAGTCAGGGACTACCTGTATTAGCAAATCAAATCCAAAAGTACACAAAAAGTATAATACTTGTTGACCAAACAGGCTTTATCTTAGGAATGCAAGGTAGGTTTAATAATAAAAATCGATCAATTAACAGAATAAAGGATAACAGCTATACAATCATTTCAATTGGTACAGAAAAACATTTAACAAAATTCAACAGCTATTTGTGGTAACAACTCTTAGTGAACTAAGATTAGAAAGGAATTATCTTGCCAATAAAGATTATTTATGAAAAACCTAAAGTTATATTCTACTTAATGATCAAAGGCTGATTGGTTTGCACTAAGTTGAGGAATACTTCAATGGTATCCACTCCCATCACTTTTATTCAACATCCTAGCCAGTGCAATAATGGGATAAAACAGCATCAAGACTGGGAAAAAAGAAGCAAACCTGTCTTTATTGCATGTGAAAATCCTAAGGAAATTTAAAAATGAAACTACTGGAACGAGTAAGTAAATTTAATCTATAGCAAGCTCTGGTGGCATAATCCCTAAGGCATTTGGCTGCTAACCAGAAGCCTGGCAGTTCAAACCCACGAGCCACTCCTTGGGAGGAAGTTTGGGCAATATACGTCCTTAGTGATACAGCCTTGGAAACGCAAGGAGGGGTCATAGTGAGTCGAATCCGACTCAACAGCAGTGAGGTTTTTTTTTTTTTTTTTAACACAAAATTGCATTGTATTTCTCCATACTAGCGATGAACCAAGGAAGATGGGGTGATCTACTTCCGTAGTGATACTGCCTCG
>NW_006921772.1:80738-111764 GCF_000298275.1 Orycteropus afer afer
AAAAAATTTAAAGAAGATCCAAATTAATGAAGAGCTATAAGATGTTCATGGATTGGAGTATTCAATATTGTTAAGATATCAGTTCTCCTTAAATTGGTCAATAGCTTCAAGCACTCTCACTCAAAATTCCAAATTTTTTTTTAAAAAACATTGAGAAGCTAATTCTAAAATCCATATAGAAGTGCAAACAAACTAGTAGATCTAAACAAATTTTAAAAGAAAAAAAAGTTGAAGGACTTACTATACTCAGAATCTAGTAAACCTACTGTATTTAAGACAGTGTGGTATTGGCAAAACAATAGAAATATAGATCAAATGAACAAAATAGCAAGTCCAGAAATAGACCAACTCATGTCTGATCAAATGATTTTCAGTAAAGTTGCTAAGGTTATTCAATGAGAAAAGGACGAACAAATGTTGCTGGAACAATGGGATATTCATATGGAAAATAATGAATCTCAGCCCTTACCTCATACTATACATAAAAATGAACTTCAAATAGATCATAGATAGAAGCATAACAGCTAAAACTATAAAAATTTTATAAAACTATAAAACTTTTAGAAGAAATCATAGGATAAAATCTTTATGACCTTGGAGTAAGCAAAGATTCTTATGTAAGACATAAAAAGCACAACCATAAAAGAAAAAAAGATGATAAATTGGACTTCATCAAAATTAAAAACTTGTGCTATTTAAAAGCTGGCACTAAGAAACTAAAAAGGCACAATATGGACCGGGAGAGCATATTTACTATACACTTATCTGACAAAGACTTGGTATTCAAAATACATAAAGAACTGCTACAACCCAATAAGAAGAAGACAGATAACTGGATAAAAAATTGGGCAAAAGATTTGGACATTACATCAAAGAACAAATGACACACAAGCACATGAAAAAATGATTATCTTTGATGGTCACCATCATAAATTTTTAGGAAAATGCAAATTAGAACCACAATGCACCCAACAGAATGGCTAAAACAAAACAAAAAAGCCAAGTCTGACAAGGGGGAACAGTGTTTATACATTGCTGGTGAGAATGTGAAATGATGCAATACCTGGGAAAACAGTTCAACAGCTTTTATTATACAGTTAAACACTCACCATGTTGTTGTTGCTGTTCAGTGCCGTTGAATTGGCTCTGACTCTGTGTGCCCATGTACAACAGAATGAAACAGTGCCTGGTCCTCAGCCACTCTCACAATATTTCCTGTGCTTGAGCCCATCATTGCAGCCACTGTGCCAGTCCATCTCATTGAAGGTCTTCCCCTTTTTCTCTGACCCTCCACTTTACCAAGCACGATATCCTTCTCCAGGGAATGGTCCCTTCTGACAACATGACCAAAGTACATGAGACGAAATCTGGCCATTCTCACTTCTAAGGAGCATTCTGGCTGCACTTCTCCCAAGAAAGATTTGTTTTTTCTTCTTGTAATCCATGGTACTTTCAGGAACCTTTGCCAACACAATTCAAAGGCATCAACTCTTCTTTGGTCTTCCTTATTTATTGCCCAGCTTTCATATGCATATGAGGCTATTGAAATTACCATGGCTTGGGTTAGGTGCACCTTAGTCTTTAAAGTGACATCTTTGCTCTTAAACACTTTAAAGAGGTCTTTTGTAGCAGATTTGCCTAGTGCAATATGACATCTAATTTCTTGACTGCTGCCTCCATGAGTGTTGATTGTGGATCCAAGTAAAATGAAATCCCTGACAACTTGCATCTTTTCTCCACTTAATGTGATGCTGCTTATTGGTCCAGTTGTGAGGATTTTTGTTTTCTTTATGTTGATATGTAATCCATAGTGAACACTGCAGTCTTTGATCTTCATCAGTTAGTGCTTCAAGTCTTCTTAACTTTCTGCAAGCAAGGTGTGTAGTCTGTATGTAGCAGGCTGTTAATGAGTCTTCTCCAATCCTGATACTGCATTTCTTCATAAAGTCCAGCTTCTCAGATTATTTGCTCAGTATATCGATTGAAAAAGTATGTGAAAGAATACAACTCTGATGCACACCTTTCTTGACTTTAAACCATTCAGTCTTCCCCCTATTCTATTCTTGGTCTATGTACAGATTCCTTGTGAGCACAATTAAATTCTGGAATTCCCGCTCTTCACAGTGTTACCCATAATTTGTTGTGATCTGCACAATCGACTCTCTTTGCATAGTCAATGAAGCATAAGTTAACATATTTCTGGTATTCTTTGCTTTCAGGAAAGATTCACCTGACATGAGCAATGATGTCCCTCATTCCATACCCTCTTGTGAATCCAGCTTGAATTTCTGGCTATTTCTTTCAATATACTGCTGCAACCATTTTTAAATTATCTTTAACAAAATTTAACTTGCATATGATATTAATGATATGGTTCAATAATTTCCACATTCTGTTCGCTCAACTTTCTTTGGAATGGGCTGAAATATGAACACCTTCCAGTTGGTTGGTCAGTTGGCTGTGTTCTAAATTTCTTGGCATAAGTGAGTGAGCCTTTCCAGGGCTGCGTGTTTGCTGGAACATCTCAGTGGATATTCCATCAATTCCTGGAGCCTTATTTCTTGCCAATTCCTTCAGTGCAGCTTGGACTTCTTCCTTCAGTACCATGGGTTCTTGATCATATGGCACCTCCTGAAATGGTTGAATGTCAATCAGTTATTTTTAGTACAGTGACTGTATATTCCTTCCATTTTCTTTTGATGCTTCCTGCATTGTTCAATATTCTGCCCTTACAATCTTTCAATATTATAACTCAAGGCTTGAATTTTTTTTTTTTCAATTCTTTAAGCATGAGAAATGCAGAGTGTGTTTTTCCCTTTTGGTTTTCTAATTACAGCTCTTTGCACATTTCATTATAATACTTTACTTTGTTTTCTTGAGCTGTCCTTTGAAATCCTGTTCAGTTCTTTTGTTTCATCTTTTCTTCCATTCATTTTAGCTACTTTCTTTTCAAGAGCAAGTTTCAGAGTCTCTTCTGATATCTATTTGGGTCTTTTCTTCCTTTCCTATCTTTTTAATGACCTTTTGCTTTCATCATGGATGATGTTCTTGATGTCAACCCACAATTCCTCTGGTTTTCAGTCATTGGTGTTCAATGCATCAAATCTATTCTTCAGACAGTCTCTAAATTCAGGTGGAATATAATAAAGGTTGAATTTTCATTCTCGTGGACTTGTTTTAATTTTCTTCAGCTTCAACTTGAACTTACATGTGAGCAATTGATGGTCTGTTCCACAATCAGCTCTTGGCCTTGTTCTGACTGATGATGTTGAGCGTCTCCATTATCGCTCACAAATGTAGTTGATTTGATTCCTATGTATTCCGTCTGCTGAGGTCCACATGTAGAGTCACCATTTATATTGTTGAAAAAGATATTTGCAGTGAATAACTCATTGGTCTTGCAAAATTCTAACATGTGATCTCTGGAGTCATTTACTTCACCCCCACTCATCTGTGTGTTTATCATACTATGGTGGCTTCTGTGCTGCTGTGATGCTAGAAGCTATTCCACTGGTATTTCAAATATCACCAGGGTCACCCATGGTGGACAGGTTTCAGTGGAGCTTCCATACTAAGACAGACTGGGAAGAAGGGCTGGGCCATCCACTTTTGAAAAAATTGGCCACTGAAAATGTTATGAAATACTGTCTGATATATTGTGTGACATATTACTGGAAAATTTTATGAATAGCAGTGAAACATGCTCTGATATAGTGTTAGAATATGAGCCCTTAAGGTTGGAAAGCAGTCAAAATACTACTGGGGAAGAGCTGCCTCTTCAAAGTACAGTCAACCTTAATGACATGGATGGAGTAAAACTTTTGGGACCTTAATTTGCTAATGTGGCAGATTCCAAATGAGAAGAAATAGCTGCAATAATTCATTCACTAATAATTGGTATGTGTAATGCATGAAATATGAATCTAGGAAAATTTGAAGTTGTCAAAGATGAAATAGAATGCATAAAGATCAATATCTTAGCCATCAATGACCTGGGATGGACTATTCATTTTGGCTGCTTTGAATCAGACAATCATATGGTTCTACTATGCCAGGGATGACAAACTGAAGAAGAATGGCATTACATTCATGGTTAAAAGAAATATTTCAGGGACTTCTGGTAAGATGATGGAATAAGCAGACAAGTTACACAGACCCTTTTCAACAAAGAAAAGAGAAACCAATTGACACAGATACAGAAGATAATCCTGGAGCCCAGAGCTGTGAAAGGAAGGATACAGAAGTGGATTAAATGCCAACTAGTAGAAGAACCTGAATGAAAACAATGAATAAGGAGACAAACAGAGCTGTGACTGTCAGCTATCTTGACAGCACAGACAGCCTGAATATTTCCAAGTTGTGTTACGACCTGAGAATTAACCTAAAAATTGGCTCTGCTTGCCAAGGGTTACATGGAAAACTGCTCTGGTGGCTGATGACTAAAAAGGGAAACAGTAAAGAAGGAGACAAACTGAGCTGTGGACTTTTGGCTGTCCAGAGGGTGCAGCCATTTTGAATGTTTACAAGTGGCAGCCATTTTGGATATTTAAAGTGACAGCATTCTTCTTCAGATTCCAGGGACCTAAGCATAGGCTCTGCTTGCCAAGGATAGCAAGGATATATGTGAGGCTGATGACTGCAAAGGAAACAGGTGGCAAATGCAGAAGTGCTGCCAACTAGCAAATAGAGAAGCACAGTACCCTGCTTACTCAGAAAACAGCTAAAAATAAATAAATAAATAAAATGAAAATCTTGGGTGAATCACTCCAACATACAATCACCAACTAAATATAAACATAAAAACATCACAACATCTCAGAGACAACATACATCACAGTCCACACAAAGAAGCAAGATGAAACAGAAGAACAAGGGACCAGGATATAGACCCAGAACACATCACTGAGGAAGAAGCAGCATTGGAACTCCCTGATAAGGAATTCAGAAGAATTATACTTAGGTACCTTCAATGGATTGAGAGACAGATCAAGGAAAACACTGACAAAATTGAGGAAAACACAGACAAAACCCTAGAACAATTTTAGAAGACAATACTAGAACAAAATGACAAAATAAATGAAAAATTAGAAATGATACAAAATCTACAGATAGAAATCCAGACGATTAATACTAAATTTTCAGAAATAGATAACACATTGAACAGTCAAAGAGTAGAATTGAATCAATGGAAGACAGAATTAGTGAGATTGAGGACAAATACCTCAATGCTTCTTTGGAAAAGGATCAATCAGAGAAAAGATCAAAACAAAATGAAGAAAGCCTAAGGTTCATGTGGGATACCATCAGAAGGAATAACCTACATGTGATCGGAATTCCAGAGCAGGAAGAGACAAATAAAACCACAGAGAAAATAGTTGAAGATTTGTTGGAAGAGAATTTCCCTGATACAATGAAAGATGAGAATATATCCATTCAAGAAGTCCAACAAACCCCAAACAGGATAGACCCCAAAAGAAAATCACCAGACGTACCATCATCACACTCACCAAAACCAAAAACAAAGAAAGAATCCTGAAAGCAGCACGGGAAAAATGAAAAGTTACCTACAAAGGGCAACCAATAAGACTAAGCTCTGATTTCTCAGCAGAAACCATGCAGGCAAGAAGGTGCTGAGATGGTATATATAAAACCTGAAAGAAAAAAAAAATTTCCAACCAAGAATTATTTGCCTAGCAAAACTGTCTCTCAAATATGATGGTGAAATTAGGACATTTCCAAATAAACAGAAATTAAAGGAATTTGTTAAAACAAGACTAACTTGACAAGACATTCTAAAGGGAGTCCTTTGGACAGAGAACCAACAACAGCAAACAACAACTGACCATTAACACACATGATGATATAAACCAGAAACCAAGGCACTTAAGGAAGTATCCAAAGTAAATAAGCTTACAAGATTGTAAATAGGGAACTAGAGACATCAATTGGCAAATGAGGACAACTACAAACCAAAAAAGGGGAAAAATTGTGCAGTTACAGAACTTTTAAATGACATGCAGAGCAGTTCTTTAAAGCTGTCCTCTAGTTTTGAGCAGAAAGCCATGCTGTTAAAGCACCAGGCTTTTGCCATCTTCAGTGAGGAATTTGACCAGTATCACCCTTACCCTCCACTGATACAAGAACCCTGCCAGACAGTCTCAGAGTTGGACAAACATCCATAGTTGCTGCTCAGATGTTTCTGTTTTTCAGAGTTTTGCTGCTAAGAATAGCTCCTCAACATTTGACTTCATTGTGACCAATAATGGTCTCTGAATTGATTCAGATATTCACACAGCTTGAAGATCTGAAAGAGGGAGATGAATCACTGAGTTATATGTAGACATTTGTTTCAGAAGTGGACACAAAAGTTCCTGCCTTCCTGTTACATCTAGAGAAGAATCATCAAGAATACAAGCCCCACATTGTTAGGGTTCTAGAACTTCTAAAGTTAAAATATGAGGAATTATCAGCCCTGATGGGATAACTGTGAATTTGCTCTTCTGTGCCAACATTTTGTTTCAAGCATCAGGCAACTGATGCCATTCTTCCAGACTCTAAATTGCACTTTCAAAAACCAAAGTAAACTTCCTGCTGACCCCCCAGGACCTCCGTTCTTTAGAGGATGTTGTCACAGATAACTGAAGGGTTGTGGAACAACTGGAAGAAGTGTTGAATATGATTTTTTGGAGGATCTGGAGTGCTAACTTTATAAGACATAATTTGTTTAATACATTTATTGATATTTCATCAAAAACCAAGATATATTTTAAAAAAGGAAGGAGCCAGTATTGTGCTTTTAACTGGGCCTATTTCAATTTTGAAAGTGAATTTCAGGTAATTTTCTATTTGTCAACAAAACACCTCCGTAAATGCTTTGTAATATATTGAGATCTGATTATATGTTTCTTCCCCCATTTATGTAATGAAAATAAAATTAATATATCATCTAATTGTAGCACAAAATTTGGAATATGAAGTAAAGTATGGAGAAAATGAAAAAATACATATTTCAAGATCTATCCTGAAGTACAATGCTGTCAGTGACAGGATAATATTCAAATGCTTACAAGGAAGACCAGTTGATATTTCTATTGTTCAAATTTACACAGCAACCACTAAAGCCAAAGAAGAAGAAATTGAAATGTTTGCCAAATTCTGCAGTGTGAAATTGACCAAACATGCAATCAAGATGTATTGATATTTATTGGTGATTGGAATGCAAAAGTTAGAAACAAAGAAGCATCAGTAATTTGAAAATATGGCCTTGGTGAGTGAAATGAGCTTAATGAATGGATAAACAATTTGTAGTATGCTCATACAATGGAATAATATTCAGCAATAAAAAAGAACAAACTGCTGATGAATGCAAGGGCTGTGATAGACCTCAAAAACATGCTGAATGAAGGAAGACAGACACAAAGGAATACACACAATATGTGCCCAAATGTATGAAACTCTAGAATGACAAATCTAACCTACAGTTACAGAAAGCAAATCTGTTGGTCAGGGATGGGATGAAGTGGGGGACTGACTTTAAAGGGGAAAGAAGGGAACTTTCTAGGGTGATGGAAATGTTTATTATCTTGATTGTGGCATAGCTTCAAAGTGATTCAGCCTGGTTCAATCATGGCTGATGAGGCAACACCAAAATAGACCTGAATTTTCAAAATGTGGGTGAACTGGCAAAGTGAGTGACCATCACAATAACATTAAGAAAAAGGAAGACAGAGAGAGGTGCACAAGATGTATAGACAAGAAGGATAAAAACTTTTACATATACCATACTGCATTATCAGTCATAACTGACATTAATCTACAGGTTTATACATAGGTAGACAGGCTAAATGATCAGGTATGTCTAAGCAAAAGAGAATATACCCATGACCATATATAAATATGGCAGATGATATTTCTATATATATATTTGTATGTGCTATAAGAATGTCCATATATAGAATAGAGCTAACAGAGGAAAGTTATAATAACTTTTTAGCTGCAGCCAAATACCCTGAAGGAATGATTCACTGGGCCCGTGGGCATGGGACCATGGTCATGGGGGACATCAAGCTCCATTGGCATAACATACTACACAAAAACATTGTTTTACATCATACTTTGGTGAGTAGTGACTGGGATTTTAAAACTTATAAGCAACCATCTAAGATGAAGCAATAGGTTTCTCCTCATCTGAAGCAAAGAAGAATGAAGAAAACCAAAGACATGTGGAAAAGGGACTAGAGGACCATGTGAACCTCAGCCTACATGATCCTGAGACCAAAAGAACTAGATGGTACCCAGCTACCACTGTCAATCACTTGGAAAGATCAAAATAGGAGATCCTGGATAGAGTGGGAGAAAAATGTGGAACAAAACTCCAAAACATAAAAAAGACGAGTCTGATAGCAACTGGTGAAATCCCAGAAGACTATAGCCTCTAGTCACCCTTCAGGCCTGGAACTGAACTTAACCCATGGCTTCCGGCCAAATGGTAGACAGGCTTATGTTGTTGTTAGGTGCCACCAAGTCATCTCCAACTCATAGGAACCTTATGTACAACAGAATGAAACACAGCCCAGTCCTGCATCAGCCTCAGGATTCTTGCTATACCTGAGCTCATTGTTGCAACCACTATGTCAATCCACCTTATTGCGGGCCCTCCTCTTTCTCATTGACCCTCCACTTTACCAACCATGATATGCTTCTCCAGGGAATGGTTCCTTCTGACAACATGACCAAAGTAGTTGAGATGAAGTCTGGCCATGCTCACTTCCAAGGAGTATTCCAGCTGCACTTCTAGGACAGATTTGTTGGTTCTTTTAGCAGTCTATAGTACTTTCAGTATTCGCTAACACTACAACTCAAAAGCATCAACTCTTCTTCAGTGTTCCTTATTCATTGTCTAGCTTTCACATGAATTTGAGGTGACTGAAAGTACCATGGCTTGGGTTAGGTACACCTTAGTCTTCAAGGAGACACCTTTGCTCTTCATCACTTGAAAGAAGTCTTTTGCAGCAGATTTGTCCAATGCAATACATCATCTGATGTCTTGACTGCTATTTCCCTTGGTGTTGATTTTATGAACAACATGAAGTCTTTGATAACTTCAATCTTTTCTCCATTTACTGTAATGCTGCTAATCGGTGCAGTTGAGAATTTTTATTTGCTTTATATTGAGATGTAATGCATGCTGCAGACTGTAGTCTTCAATCTTCATCAGTGAATACTTCAAGTCATCCCGACTTTTGACAAACAAAGCTGTGTTGTCTGGCTATCACAGGTTGTTAAAAAGGCTTCCTGCAATCCTGATGCCACATTCTTCTTCATATTGTCCAGCTTCTCAGATTATTTGCTCAGCATACAGTTTGAATACGTATGGAAAGGATACAACCCTAACGCACTCCCTTCCTGATTTTAAACCATGCAGTATCCCCTTGTTCTTTTCGAATGACAGCCTCCTGGTCTATGTACATGTTTCTCATGAGTACAATTAAGTGTTCTGGAATTCCCATTCTTCTCAATGTTATCCATAATTTGTTGTGATCCAAACAATCAAACGCTTTTGCATAATCGATAAAACACAAGTAAACATCTTTCTGGTATTCTTTGCTTTCAGCCAAGATCCATCTGACATCAGCTATGATATCCCTCATTACATGTCCTCTTCTGAATCTAGCTTTCATTTCTGGAAGTTCTCTGTCAATATACTGTTACAACCATTTTAAAAATTATCTTCAGTAATGAATAAGTCATTGGTCTTGCCAAATTCTATCATGGGATCTCCAGCATTATTTCTATCATGAAGGCCATATTTTCCAACTGCCAGTTTCCAACTTTTGCATTCCAATCACCAGTGATAACCAACACATCTTGATTGCATATTCAGTCAATTTCACACTTCATATGTTGGTAAAAATCTTCAATTTCCTCATCTTTGGCTTTGGTGGTTGGTGTGTATATTTGAATAATAGTAGTATTAACTGGTCTTCCTTGTGGTTGTGTGGGTATTATCCTATCACTGACAACATTGTACTTCAGGATAGATCTTGAAACATTCTTTGTAATGATGAATGCCATGCCATTCTTTTTCAATTTGTCATTCCCAGTACAGTGGATTATATGGTTGTGTGATTCACAATGGCCAAAAACAGTCCATTTCAGCTCACTAATGCCTATGATATTGATCTGTATGTGTTCCATTTAATTTTTGACAACTTCCAATTTTCCTAGATTCCTACTTTGTATATTCCGTGTTCTGATTATTAATGGATGTTTGCAGCTGTTTCTTCTCATCTTGAATCATGTCACATCAGCAAATAGAGGTCCCCAAAAGTTTACTCTATCCACATCATTAAGGTTGGCTCTACTCTAAGGAGGCAGCTCTTCCCCAGTGGTACTTTGAGTGCCTTCCAACCTGGGGGGCTCATTTTCTGCACTATATCAGACAATGTTCCAGGGCTATTAATAAAGTTTTCCAGTAATATATCAGACAGTGTGTTACTCCTGTTCATAAGCTTTTCACTGGCCAATTCATTGAGAAATGGATGGCCTTTTCCTTCTTCTGAGTCTGTCTTAGCAACCATCATAGTACAACAAACTGACAGACATCTTCCTTAGTTGTTCCAACTGCTCAGCTCACTTCCTGACAGGCCTATAGGGTGGATATTTACATTAGGTAGTATTCACTCCTTAAAATAATCAACCATGTGAGATAAGGAGGGTATTATTTGCACAGGGAAATAGCTCAAAGGGCAGGAATGCATAGGAAAGTAGGACACAGGAAAAAGGTAACCACAGGGAGGAAGTGGGATGAGAGTTTTTTTTTATGGGGATTGGAATCAGTGTCATGAAATAAAATGTGTATGAACTATTGTATGGAAAATGAATTTGCCCTGAAAACATTCACCCAAATCACAATAAAATAAATACATTTAATTAAAAAAAACTCATAAACACCCAGAAATTGTTTCTTTTCAATTTTATAGGACTGGAAAAGAAACCACTTTTTCTGATTTGCATTTTTATTCAAATTATGTTCAGATTTGTACATATACTATTTGAACAAAGATATGGGCAAAATTCACTTCTTAATGAAAAAATCTAATGTCAAAAGAAAAAATGTGGGTGAACTAGACTGTTAATTGGAACAGGAAAAACTACAGATCAAAGCCCTACTAGAAACTTAAACTTAATCTGCCTCTTAGAAAACAAGGGCAGTCTGAGTGTTGTATAGCAACTACATCTCTCATCCAGCAGAGTTGAAAACAATGGTGTCTGTCTCAAAGATGGAGGCCCAGTGCACTGCTTCTAATGTGTGTTGCTTTCCACAGTCCTGGCATAATCCAATGTAACCCGTCAGACTCCTGAAAGGATTCACTGTGCTTCTTCTGAGTCTCCCATTCCAAAACTTCAAATCACTGAATTAGCATTCCAGATCACTAAAATTAAAAAAAGAAAAAAAAAAAAAAAATCAAATCTGTTCCAGTTTTGTTTCATCAACTGTGACTTAATCAGTTTGAGTCAGTTTGAAACCATGGATTGTGGTAATGGTTACATGGGTGTGTATACTTTTCAAAACTCATCAAACTGTAAACTTAATACAATACAATGAATGTAAATTATGTCTCGATAAAGTTGATTAAAAAGTCAAAGGAAAGTGGAGCAACTGGGTTACATAAACCATAAAGCAGCATACCTTTGGGGAATAAGTGACACAAACGAATGACCAATTTCTTTAGAACACTGCCATATAAATCAATCAGTCTAGATTTATTTGTCCTTGGGCTGCTCTGATCAAAGTACAAATTCCTGGCAGAGGGGGCTTGAGGAACCTAGCTTAGGTCAGGTGTCCACTCCTGAACAGGGAAAAGCTGGCGCATCCTAACTGACTTTACCATCCAGATTACACTGAGTAAGCCAGAGGCAGTCCTGGAAAGAAAAGTGGAAGTATTATTACCAAAGGAAGTAGCAATAATGCCTGGTGAACAAATAAGAGTCTTTCTTGTGTTGTTTTCTGGGGAGAGCAAGAATGACGATTGTGGGGCTTCAATATATCCATGTTCATTCATCCATTCATCCAAGCTTAATTTTGAGCACAGACTATTTGCCAGCTATTGCGACTGACTAGGATGCATGTGTATTTGAGATCTGTTTTAAAAAGAAAGAGTTTATATTAAATTGAGGAGCAGAAGCCCGCAGGAGAGGATCACTTTGTGTGGGTGTGGGGCACAAGGCTTTTTTTTTTTTGAAAGATGCTTGGAATAGAATTCATCTCAATTTAAGAAATAACTTTCCAGAAGTTAGAGTGGAGCGGTCTCCTTGGTCACTCAGAGGTGGAAAAAATCTTTAGCAGGGAAGAGGAGGGTGGACAATCCAGAGGCAGATTCCAGAGTCCATGTCCTGCCCAACCTCAACGGGGAAAGGCGGTTTTATCGTTTTAAGTCTTTGTGTCTCCCTCGGCTTCCTCTGTAAGTCGGCAGAGGGAGCTATTCCCCAACAAATATCTGAGCAAGGCCTCAGAGGGCCTAGGGGAATTTTGCACGTCGTGTGGGGAGTCCCCTCTGGGCCCCGCCTCGATAAAGCAGCTCTCCCTACTCCCTCGCCCCACCATCCCGAGCACTTTGCAGCATCGCACACTCTGGCACGACTAGGACACCCATCCGTCTCCGTCCCACATTTATGCCCCCTTCCCTAGCACCACTGCGGACGCGCCGTCCACGCTAGCCCGCCCCTGTGGTGCAGGCTCCCTTATCCCATCCAAATTTTCGCTGAGGGTCTAGAACCCCTCGGGGAACTCTGACCAGGGGGCTCTCACTGAACGTGAGTCTCACAAGGGTCCTCCCTACTCTGCACAGACGAGTGGCCACTTCGCCATCCCTTGGCCCACTAACTAAGGTGACCTCAAGGTTCGGTAACTTTGTGACCTAGCCATTGGCAGGGTCAAACCAGGAGGTGGAAGCCTTGCAGGGCAAGTGCGACCCGCGAGCTTGGCGCAGGACCCAGGCAGGGAGGGTCCTATAGCGAGTATCCGGGACCGTGCGCGGCGCCAAACACCCCCCCCTTACCCCCCACCGGCCACTGTCCCGGCGGCAGCAGCTGCAGCAGCGGCAACTGCTCGCATCCAGTCCCGGCTCGGGTTACTCCCCACCTCCTCCAGCATCTCGGGCCACCCCGGGAAAACATTGTTCAAGTTTGCCTCAAGCATTTTCCTTGTGCTCAAAACTGGGAGGGGGTTCGTAAACACGTTAAGACCTGCCTCCTTCTGGCGTATCCACCTAAACCAAGACTCCCAAGTATTGCTCTCCTCTGGGACGCTGCTGGTAGGCTGACTGCGCTGTTTGGAACAGATTTTTTTTTTTTCTCGGCTGGAGTTGAGCGAAGACCGGGGAATAAAGGTTGTGCTGCGAAATCTCAGCATCTGAAGACTTAGGTAAGAGTTGGGTAAACTCAGTCTGGCGGTCACTGGACCTTGGTCAGACGCAGGACGGTTTCTTACCTGCGGGGGCCACATTTTTATTCGCGGGGATAAGAGATGGGCTCGGTCCAGGTTGTTTACGTGCGCCTCAAGGGTTTGTTGTGGTTGTTGTTTGTATTTGGTTTTGTTACTCTGGGCTATGTAGGAAATTCCTGGAGCATTTTCCATGGGGATAAACCTCCATTATGCGTTTTAATTTGCATATTTTCTGCCCTTGTATTGCCTTGCCTGTGTTTGTTCCGTGTTGTTGAGTGATGTAGCTGGATGTAGGGAGGGAGGGTTAGGAGAAATACTGAGAATGTAAAGCAGTTCCAGGCTCTGTTCCTTCCAAATCAGCTTCGCTTCAGATACTGTTTTCTAAACTTTTCCTTCTTCTGTTACTTACCATTCGAGTAGTGCAGGTAACTTATTTCATTTGCAGGATTTTTCCTCTTACTGTGTTCTCAAGGTCATTTAGGGGTGTAGGGTGGCTGACCTACTTTGTTGATTAGATCAGAGGGGTGTTTTCCTTGTCAGAAGTGCTTTTTCCTCAGGCAATGTTGGAAGGGCTGGATCTTCACACCGTAGTTACTTATTCAATAAAGATCCATCCTGGGTTGGTTTTCTTTTCAGGTTCTTTCGCTTAGGGAATTATCTTGTCCTTATTTTTCTTTCTGGAAGTATTTTCCTTAATGATACCTTAATGAGCAAAAGAAGCATAGCGATATCTTTGTTACTTCTTTAGAAAACACCCTTCTCTGCTCAAAAAGTGAAAGTTTGGGATTTTATTAGCCACAATGTTCAGGGAGAACCATGCTAAACCAAGGCAGAGAAGAATGGCATTCCTTCTTGGTTCTTCTTGCCTTTCTCCTTTTATCTCCTGGGTTTCTTTTTGTGCATGACCTTCCCAGCCAAGAGATTTCATTCTTTATGGACGCAAATGCTGGGATCAAATGAATTTTACAAGAGATGTCATCTTCCTGACACTTTCTGATATGGGCTCTGAGAGGTCACTTTGTTAGTACTTTCTGTTTTGCTGTTAAAAGGTCATAGAGTTCAGTGGCCTAGAGTGCCAGCTCTGGGACCAGGCAGCCTGGGTTCCCATCTCAACTTGACCACTTTCCAGTTATATGATTTTGAGCAAGTTACTTAATCTCTCTATCATCATCTGTAAAATCAGAGTGATAATAATGGTCAGTGGGTTATAAAAAGGGTTAAATGAGTCAATGCATGTGAAGTACTTAAACTCATTGCCTTTGAGTCAATTCCAACTCATAGTGACCCTATAGGACAGAGTAGAACTTCCTCATAGGCTTTCCTAGGCTGTAATCTTTATAGAAGTGGACTGCCACCTCTTTCCTTTCTGAGCAGCTGGCGGATTCAAACCACCAACTTCTCAGTTAGCAGCTGAGCTCTTAACCATTGTGCCACCAGGGTTCGTTAGTTGAGTGGCAGCTATTGTTATTATTGTGTGGGGAACATTGGTGTTCAGTGGTAGATTCTTGCCTTGCATGTGGGAAATGTAGGTTCAATTACCAGCCAAGGCACTTCACGCGCAGCTGGCAGCACTCTTCCAGGCAGCATTTTTTTATTCTGTTGTACGTGGCCTTGCCTTGAGTTGAGGGCCCAGCTTGACTATAGCCCAAAACAACAACATTGTTATTTTTCTACGGCTAACAATGTAAACTATTATCATATAACTTTAATCAGCTATTAGTAAACATTAGCCATTGTTCTTATTTAGATTGGCTTTGAAAGCTGAAGCTTTGGGCTTCACTCCCACCCAGGGTGTAATATATTGTCTGCCTTATGTCAGACATGATCTTTATATTGCTCTCTGCCAGGGCATTTCTGTAGAAAGATGCATGTGACTGTGCTGGAATTTGTGGCTGGGGTGGGGGTCATGAATGGGCACTAAATTGTGCTTGGGTCTGGCTAGCAGGTGGGAAATGTACACTCAGTTCACAACCTATAAACTGCCTTAGAAAATCCTTACATCAGTATGCTTCCTTTAACCTATTATGAAATACCGTTCAATAAATAATTATTAAGCTCTGGTGGTGCTGTGGTTAAAACATTAGACTGCTGACCGAACAGTTGGAGGTTTGAATCTCTCAGCCGCTTTGTGGGAGAAAGATGAGGCAGTCTACCTCTGTGAAGATTTACAGCCAGTTCTCTTCTGTCTTATAGGGTGACTATGATCAACCTGATGGCAGTGGGCTTGGATATTGGTTATTGTATCCCAGAAAATATTTAAGGTTCTATCTTATTTAAATAATTACTGGCTTTAAAATGGGTATGCAAGAGTATATGCTTTATGCCTCTTCTCTTTAGAGTTTTATGTGATATTGGCATGCTGTAAATTAAGCCCCAAATACTTTTTAGCTATAATGATTTCAATACGTGTTCAAGTATTAAGGAATTGAACAAAGTGCTTAGTATGACCTCAAGCCGATGACATCTCCAGTTAGGGGTCAGTTTCATCGTGTGTAAACTTGTGTTGGGAGGTGGGGAAGGAACTGGATAATCTCTGGTGTTCTTGTGGCCCTAAAATCCTTACATTTTCTACTTTACTGCCTTGGTGGTTGTTTATGACGTTTGTTTCAGGTATATAACTTATGTCACTTCCATCTTTGCATGTGAATCAAAATAAGTAATGATACTCATGATTACTAAAAAGGAAAAAGCATTTAGCTCTGCCTCCATTGCATCAGCTAGTCTCACTCTTTGATGTACATCCATTTCATCAGGAGGGTTGTTAAAAATGTTGGGTTGAACTGTAAGAATTTGTTGATATTGGACCTTTTTTGACCCAAGTAAAAGGAGAATTTCACGTGGTTCAACCTGACATAAATCTTAATCTCTGCCCTGATTCAGACTCAGTAAGTCTTGGGTGGGATGTGAAAAGCTTCTATTTTTACAAGTTCTGCAGGTGACTGTCATGCAAATATAAGTCCTGTGCTCTCTTGGCAGCAATGGATTTACCTTCCTCATGATTGTTTAATAGCATATTTCTAATATAAAAATGTGATTACATCATTCCCTTGTTTGAAAATCTTTGGTGGCTGTCTAGATGGTATCAGTGTCACCCGGGTGCTTGCTAAGATGCAGGTTCTAGAGCCTCACAGATAAGGGGAATCTGCATTTTAAGCACATCCCCGATCGAATCTGGGTAAGGCAGGCTCAGTTCACTTTTGGAGAAGCAGTGACTTACAGCATAAAGAAGCCCAGCCTCTTTTACATGAGGCACAAGACCACTCTGCACTGTCTTCTCCTGGGTCTCTTCTCTGTTCGCCAGCCTTTTAACCCCATTGATCTTTTTTGTTGTTGTTAGATGTCATCAGAGTCAGTCACATTGTGATCCATAGGGTTTTAACTGACTGATTTTTTGGAAGTAGATTGACAGGCCTTTCTCCCTACTCTATCTTAGTCTGAAAGTTCCCGTTCAGTGTCACAGCAACATGCAGGCCTCCACTGACAGATGGGTGCTTGCTGTGCATGAGGTGTAATCACCAGAAATCAAGCCTGGGTGTCCCACACGGGAGATGAGAATCCGTATTACTGTTCAGCGTAGTGCCTAAGGCGCTTGACTGCTAACCAGAAGGCTGATGGTTCAAACCCACCAGCCACTACTCGGAAGAAAGATGGGGCAATCTACTTCCATAGTGATACTGCCTCGGAAACCCAAGGAGGGGTCGCTATGAGTCGGGTCCGACTCCACGACTCCACGGCACATAACAACAACAACAACAACAAAAAATACATTGCACCCTCCACTCTAACAGCTATCTCTGCTAGCTTTTTTTTTTTTTTAAACAAAGTACTTACAATCCATTCATCATCCAAGATACAGCTCAAAAAACCCTCTCTCTGAAGCTTTTCCTCATTCTTTCACATAAACTTACGGAATTCCCATAAGTTTCCACTGTCTTTTTGGATAGCTTTAATATATCATCTATAGCATTGTATCAGCTATGTTTGTTACTTGAATGTCTTGTCAACTAGATGGTGAGTTCATCATTCCTTATTCTAAGCCTTTATACGAGTGGCTGGTAGGTAGTAGTTACATAATAAATGCCTAAAGAATGTATGGAAGAATGAATGAATGATAGCTGGCATCTAACAAAAGTGAGCATAAGTGGTTGAGGACAGTCATGGAGGGCTGTGGGGAAACTAGTCAAGATTTTACAATTTGGCTTATAGACATTGTCTTTAATGTTAATAACCTGCAGTGGATAAAAGACAATATAGAATATCCTAAGCTGACTTCTAAAATAACAAGTGCCACTGAATAATGTGGCATGTTCAACATTATGGCAGGCATTCTGACGATGTTTGGCTAATACAGGAGCTGAGTTTATCTTTTGCGATGGTTTCAGTTGTGCATGGCTGTGTCTGAGTGTTGAAATGGAAGCTCCAAGGCTAACAAAAATAATCATTTTTTGCCCTGTGTTTTTCAGTTTATAAAACACTTTTGCATCTTTTTTTGTATTTGGTCAGGAACGTGGTGACTGGCTCAATCTTACTCTTACTCCTACTTTGGTAAAGTGTGCATGCCTGAAAATAGATCCAAAGACTGTGCAAAAGCTTACATGTCATAAGGAATGCCGGTGTTAGGAAGCCAAACATAATATAAAATCTCTAATTATATCTTGGGGAGCTCTGGTGGCCTAGTTCCTAAGACATTTGACTGCTAACCAGAAAGCTGGCGGTTAAACCCACTGCTAACCAGAAGGCTGGTGGTTCAAACCTCCCATCCACTCCTCAGAAGGAAGTTTGGGCAATCTACTTCTGTAGTGATACTGCCTCGGAAACTCAAGGAGGGGTCACTATGAGTTGGATCACAGCATTCGGTATATATAGGTAGTCCCTGATTTATGTCTTATTCATGTTACCATGAGTTACCGTAATTACCATCATATTTATTTGTTTATTTTTGGTATAGCTTATCCTTAGTAGTATGCACTACATGCAGTGTTATGGTGTGTAATTTGCTGATGTTATCATTCTCATGCCTCAAACAAATAAAAATCAGATTTATAAAGGTATGATAATAACAGGCAGAAAAAAAAAACCTAAAAAAGGAGGTATTTTACTTATGTCAGAACCGATTTACCATGAAGTCGAAGGACTAGAAACCCCATCGTAAGTTGAGGACTACCTAGACTCCTGCCATTTCATTAACTTTCTTTAATTTTGGTCATTTCTTTCATAATTGAGCAATAGTTGACCTGTTCAAGTCCAATAAATGTCTGATTCAGACAAAAGAATTGCCAGTTTTGGCATATCTAACAATTTCATCTTTGTCTCATTATATGAAGTTTATGAGACATATATTTCCCATAATGCTATTAGGCTTTTAATTTTCCCATTTCCACTCATTTTTTTAAATAATGGAAATATGTAATAAAATCTGAATAAGTGACCAAACAAATTCTGGAGTAATGCAAAGACGGCGATGCATTAGAAATTTAACTAGCTCATTTCTTGCCAGGACTTTTGCAACAATCTGTTGACTGGTTTCCTATCCTTATTCATTCAGTCACTCATTCACTCTTTGTCTCTGTCTTTCTTACCTTTCTGTCTGAATTTCCCAAGGTTTTATATCTATCTTGTCTCTCTTTTCTTCACCATTTAAGGTTATTTTTTCACTGTGATCATTGTGACTCCTTTTTAAAAATATTTATTGCAGAGGATTATATTACAGCACTTAATAAAAGACTTTCTCATACTACAGGGAAAAAATGAGACACAAACCATTGTTATTTTATTTAGAAGAATTTCATTTGTAAACTGCAGGTCAAGGTGTGGCTGTTATTTGGGAATGCATACTGTGTGCTATTAGCCAGTCTGGGAAGTGTGAATGTGATAATATTATTGCTGTTCATTTCTAGTGATTTCCTCTCCTGTTTCATTTCCAATGATTTATACTCCTAGATAAAGAAACTATGTAAAGCATTTAAACTGCCTCAATTTCCTACTCAGAGGACAATAAATTGTATCCCCTCTGTTCCAAGACAAAGAAAATGCTATTTCAGTATAGAAAGCCTCCTCTTGGTAGGTTACATGTGCAGGCTATTAGTATCTGTTAAAGACATCTTATCTTTGGGAGCAAGGAGGCCCCATCCTAGAGGAAGACTCAGTGTCTTGCTGTTAACATCCTGTTCTACTCGACCTTATGAACTGTATGGATTCAGTTAGTTCTAAAATCTAGCCTCAGGTGGTCATTCCCATGATGGATTTTTTAAATACCTTCTGGTAAAAAACATTTGTCTTAAAATTTTTTAATAGCAAATTGAAAATCAAGGCACACAAATTTATCTTATTTCTCATGGGACAGAATGAAACTATGAAATATTTGTTTTGGGCCCAGGAGATTAATGCTACGAACAAAACAGACAAAATTTAAATATGTACCTTTCCACATTGATATCTTAAGAAAGGCTTTGTTCTGTTTTTTTTTTTTTCTTTCTTTCTCTTTTTTTGACATAGAATTGATGATAAAACTTTTGTTCTTTAAAAAAGTAATTGGTTTGTATTTTATTTTTGCTCAGATATATATTAGGTATGCATGGGGATGAGAACTTGTGGAATTATCAATAATTGTTTGCCTTCCCAGAAAATCTATATTGAAAAGACACTGGCCATGTAAAGTTGGGTGTAGTAAGGATCACGTGGGCAGTTTTGGGGCGCTGCTCTGAGTGCTCCCTCAGGAGCAGGCTCTGTGGGCTCTACTGAGGTTTCCTTGAGGGGCCTTGTGGGAGAGGGGACTTGAGTGGAACGGGTAGTTTAGGGAAGGAAATGGACTGAGCAGGAATTGAAAGATGGTTTCAAGAAGCAGTGATTAAACCATCTGGCAGCAGTGGTCAATTAATGTTTGAAAATCATTTATGACAGCCAGGGACGGGGCTGGCTGTAGGAACAGACTCTGCCTGCTGCCATAGCACTATGTGCATTAAAGGAATCCATTGAATCAAACTGTTATTATTTTATTATAAACACTAGATGTGGTTTGGGTACCCTACTGAGATTCAAGGAAAACTTGACTGGCACTCCCATTCTGTGGGAAGATTAGAGATGAGAAAACTGTTATTCCTTTCAACCACTATGAGGGTTCTTGGGGCTTGGGGTGGGGACGGGGCTCGTGTTTTTTTTAATATTGTCTGGATCTGAATTCATGTTTTCCCTGAAGACATTTAATTTAAAGACTGTTTTTGCCACACCACTATACTATCCCTTTTAGTATGAAGTCACCTGCTGTGGATATCACTGTGACTCCTTAATTCTAATCATGTGGCTCTGAGCAGTTGACTTTTAAGGTTTGGAACTGTGGAGAAAGTTTACATCTTAAAATTTAAGATTAAGTATTAAGCATGCTTGTTTTTTAAGTCATTTTTTTTTTATCCCACCACTGGAACTTTATTCCTACTAGTTTTCTGAAAACTACAACTTCTGCCAGATTGCTTCAGTCCCTGCCTTCCACTCTCTTGTACTTCCTCTCTTCTTTCTTGTTGCCAACCTCACCCCAAATTCCTATTTTGAACAGCTATTATTTTTTAAAACTCTCCATCTCTTTCCCCACATACCTTGTTGCCCTCCTTTCTCACCTGCCTTTTCTCCCCATACTAAAATTTGACAATATCAAGTATTTGTCCTTTCAATATCCTGTCCATTTCCCATAGGTCCCTTGAACAGATGTGCAAAATTAAGACCTTCGTGATGTTAGAGATGTTGAAAGCATCTGTTCAGCCTATGTTCTCAAACTTTATGGGCAAGAGAATCACTTGCACATACTGGTTACATTTTCTGTAATTTTTGATTCAATAGGTGTATATGGGGCTCAGGGATGAGCCTTCTTAGCAAGGTATTCTGATGCAGGTGGACCATGGATGCGCTATAAGCCTTGTTAGGGTGTAGTGCGCCATTCAAAATGCTTGGCCTTCTTTTTTTAAATATTTTAGTGGTTTGGCCAGAGGGGGTCATGGAGAATAGCTGGTCTGTGAGAACCCATGCTTCTCTGTCTCTGCCTTGAAGGGACAATGGCTGTAACACAACGCTGTTCATGTGACAGCTGGAGAAAGAGGCCCATTGTTTGAGGTTGGCCGATGCTCCATTCGGCTCCGGCCAGCCGTCCAGCAGAGCTTGGTAGCCCCAAGGAAACAGACACACTTGAATCAGAGAGACAAAAAAAGGAGGTCAAGGCCTTCCACAGTTAAACTACTTGCAGCAATGTGTCGGAGGTAGGATTTGGTGAAGGAAATAAGTAATTCTGTGGAAGCATCATTAATCTGCTGGTTTTAGAGTGTGACACATGGCTTTAGAAGAACACAAGTGTATTAGAATTCCCAGTTTATCTTTGACCAAAGGAGAATTGTTTCCTCCGATGGTTCCCTGACTTATGGCAGTGTTTTATTATTGATTTTAAAAATAAAAAAGACTCTTCTCTGTCCTTGATAGGCAGAGGCACATATCTCAAGTTCCTCTTCCCAGGCTCATCAAAGACAGATACTGATGTGAAAGCCCACCTAGCTTAAGCCTGATGGACTCAGAATAACTCTTTGTTCTGGGAAATGGTCACCATGATGTGATTATAATTTCCTTCCAAATCTAGATTCAGACAGCACTTTAGAAACAGAGAAGTTTTTGAGTTTGAAAGACAGTTAAATCCTTTAGAAAGGTGTGATTTATTTGGACAGTTATAAAATGTCGCCCCCAACTTCTAAACTGTGTTCTAGCCCTAGAGGGAAAGGGCTGCAAACTTCCTATAAAGATATAATTCTGAGTTTAACAATTGGCTACATTCTCTGTTTTAGAAGAAGATACAAATTCAAGGTCACAGCCTTAGCAAAGGTCATAGACTTTTCACACACGATTGTTCTTTTAGCCTGATTACTCCTTTTATGAAAAAGTATGTCATTCATTCAGCCTGTGCCTCTGGGTACCTCTTTCAAAGAGTCCTTTAGTCCTTAGTTCCTGTGGATATTTGTAGGTTTTTTTTTTTCCCCCAGTAAGGCACGGGGTACAGATTTGAGAGGCAGAATGGGGAAAGCCTTTTCTGGATGTAATGGGTTCTGGAGAGCCCATTTACACTGAATTTTCAGACAGCTGGTGCCCATTGTCCAGTAGGAATCCTTTTGTCTCTTAGATAAGAGGTTTCCTGACTGGAAGTATTTAGTTTAACAGGGTTTGTACCCAGGAGAGGGCAATATATGCTTTGCTTGTGGTCACTTAGAGTTCCTTGTAATTAAGTCTCCCATTGTACCTTGATTATAGATTATCATTTTAAATCCATTAAAGAAAGGTAAGGCTGTGAATTGCAGAGAGGCAAGTGGCTTTATTTTCTTCATTATGTTACCACTCTCCGCCCCCCTTGCAGTTTGTTTATACTTTACTAAGTGGATATTTGATTTTGCCAATGATGTAGATGCCTTTGAAGTGGAGAAGAGGAAGAAGAGACTGTTCTTTGCAGGTGGCAAAGGGTTGTGTTAAACAGTCTCCTGATTAGTTAATTAAATTTCAATTCATTGTCATTAGGCCTGTTCATTTGGCACTATTTGTGTTTTAGAGAGGCCACCCCTCAATCCTATGAGGGGTGGAGGGTTTGTCAAAATACAGAGAAATTATATACTGTCTTTTGCTGTTGCTCATGTTGAAAATAGTACATTTAATACTAAATGCTTTTTTTTTTTTTGGCATAAGATACTTGCTGAGACATGATATTGTATCAGAAGTAAGGAGGGTTCTGGAATGTTGGTAATGTTCTCTTTGTCCTGGTGCTGGTTCCATAAGAAAATTTATTGAGCTGTGCAATTTTGATTTTTTGAATCAATAACAAGTTCAAAAATTGAAGAAAATTAAAATTTAAAGCCCCATATTTAATATAGAATTAAAGCTTTAGCAGTGATAGAAACCTCAGCTGTCCCATAATTTGGATACCTGGGAACTTTAAATATCCATTAATTCACCCTTACTCTCATAGTAGGAAGAGCTGTGCACCAGAAAGCAATGAACTACCACCCTCTTAGATAATTGTTTTACTTTTCTAAGCACCAAATGAAATGCCTGTAAGGTCAACAGTGTAGGCAGTGCCCCACTCTTTAGAATCTGAAACAAAAGTATCACTGCAAGTTGCCCAATTACAAAATCTTCTTATTCCCACTCTCTACCCTCTTATTGAAGCTCTGGTGGCTCAGTGCCTGAGGCATCTGACTGCTAACTAGAAGGTTGGTGGTTTAAATACACCAGCCACTCCATGGAAGCAAGACTGGGCAATCTGCTTCCGTAAAGATTTACCACCTCGGAAACCCAATGGGGGGTCACTGTGAGTCGGAATCGACTCGATGGCCATTGTAATCCATTAGGAAAAATCTCTGGAGAAGGAACATGGACTTTTATTCTGGATCTTTAGGTGACATCTCTTCTGAAGTCTAACACTGGAATGCTTTTATGTTTGTCTCCCATTTTCCTACCTGGGACAAACTTGTGTGAGATGTGGGGCCTCTGGCTCATCACTTTCCCTTCTTTCATCTGTCACCTCCTTAGCTCCACAGTGAGCGCCAGATGCATACCATTGAAGGTGGGAATGATCCTGTCACAAAATGAAGCTTCTGACACCAGTGTAACCTGCTAGCTCTTTCTAGCTAGAGAGCCTCTGTCATTACTATGGGGCTGGTAGATTGTAGTAGTATGAGTCATTGTACCTGGAGCACATCCCAGGTTGCATTTATAATATGGAGTTAAAAAATCAAAAAACAAACTCACTGCTGTTAAGTCGGATCCGACTCATAGTGACTCCTCCTTGGGTTTCTGAGGCAGTTCAAACCAATCAGCCACTCCTTGGAAGAAAGATTGGACAATCTACTTTCATAGTGATACCGCCTCGGAAACCCAAGGAGGGGTTGCTGAGTTGGGATCAACTCGATGGGAGTGTGTTTGTTTTTTTGTTTTTATCACTACAGAAGTATATTTTCCTTCCGAGGAGTGGCTGGTGGGTTTGAACTGCCAGCCTTCTGGTTAGCAGTCAAATGCCTTAGGCACTACACCACCAGAGCTCCTACTATGGAGTTGGGAGATGCAAATTGAGCAAATAGGTGCAATTTTTTCTTTTCACAAAAAAGTTATTTTAGGTCCTTGGCTTTGAAATGATTATAGCATGGTTGTGGGAGGTCTGAGTATCCATTATGTACACTTTTCTTGGGCATTATTCTTAAAGGTTAAATATTGATTTACACAAATAAATGCAGTTAAAATCATGAGCTAAGAGGCAAGAGTTTGACTACAAGGGTTGTACTGCTGGTTCCATCATTTATGTTATTTATGTATGAAGCCTGACAACCTGGCTTCAGGTTGAGATCCTGGTTGAGGTAGGACCTGGTTGAGATCCTACCTCTATCACTTAAAGCTTCATGACTTTGGAGAGGCAACTTAAGTTGCCTAAGCATCTTTTTCATCACCTGTGAAATGGTAATGATAATATATACTTCAAAGAGCATTGCATTTATCAAGATGCTAGGCACATAGTAAGCTCTCAATAAATACTAGTTTTATTGTTTAATTATTTTTATATTTAGGTAGGATGTATCTACATCAGTTGGACTATCTCTATCCACTATGTATCTTCTATGAGCTAAATTATTTACTGCATGGCGGGAAGAATAATGTTAAAATAGGAAAAAAATAATTACCATATCTAGGAATCAAGTCTGCCAAGCTTCTTATGAAATAATTGTTCAAACTCTAAAATAAAATCCTATTGAAGACAGTAATTAGAAAGTGTAGTCTCTGATGCAAATATAAACTATAAGGAATTAAAAATATTCTGGGATACAGTTTACTCATGGGCAGAGTTTATTTTTTAAAAATGAAGATCATATTTTACTAAAAGAAAGATTATTGATCTTGCCTATCATATCTAGGGGAACTCTGTGGCATAATACCTAAGGCATTTGAGTGCTAACCAGAAGATACTGCCTCAGAAAGCTAAGTAGGGATCGCTAGGAGTCAGAGACGACTTGACGGCAGTGAGTATCATATCTAGACTACCAAACCAAAAACCAAACCCACTGCCATCAAGTTGATTCTGACTCATAGCAACCTCCCCATTGGGTTTCTGAGGTGGTAAATCTTTACAGAAGTAGATCGCCCACTCTTGCTTCCATGGAGTGGCTGGGGGGTTTGAACCACCAACCTTCTGGTTGGCAGTCAGTTGCCTTAGGTACTGTATCACCAGAGCTCCCCATCTACATCACAGGATGAAATTATTAGTTAATGAATTTGTTCTTCCTTAGTAAGATATCAGCAGATATTTTATATTTGGGTGAGATGTATCTTCATCGGCTGGTCTATCTCTGCTCATTATGTGTCTGCTATGAGCCAGGCCGTTTACTGCATATTGGGAAGAATACCTAAAAGGACCAGGCATGGCCCCTGCCTCTGCAAATTTCATTCTCTTTTTGAAGACAGGAAAGGATAAGGAACCACATCATGTGTTCTAGGTGAACCCATCTCAGATGAGAAAGATGCAGTGTCAAATTACCCAACAAGCAATATAAATACAGGTTTGCTTAGATTTACTATTCTGCAGTGAACAAGTTCACATTTTTTCACCACATCAAAGATTCTGCTTCTAGGTGTGGCTAGCATCTCTCTCTCTCTTTCAACTCCACAACATCTTTCTACAGAATCAGAACCTCTTTTCAGATTTACAGTCCGTAACAGGGATGGAGTACTCAGTAATGAGTTAAGCCTGGGCTCACTTAAGTAAGCATAAGTAAGCCCATCTTTACCTCACTTGCAGAGTACATTGTTCCTGAGGAAGTGTCTGTTGATTTGGTGACCAGACAAGGCTTCCTGGAAGAGATGAGACTTTGATAAGTGACTTCAGACAAATAGCAAAGAGAAAGGGAGTACCCCAGTTGGTAGGAACACACATGACCAGGGTAAGGTAGGGAGAGTGGGACAGGCAGATGACCAGAGGGTTTATATACTGGAATATCAAGAAGTAAGATTGGAAGTATAGATTGGAGCTGTTGTTGTTATGTGCAGTTGAGTCAGACCTGACTCATAGCGACCCCTCCTTGGGTTTCTAAGGCAGTATCACTACGGAAGTAGATTGCCTAACATGCCTTCCAAGGAGTGGCTGGTGGGTTTGAACCACCAGTCTTCTGGTTAGCAGTCAAGTGCCTTAGGCACTACGCTACCAGAGCTTCCAGGTTGGCACTAAGCTGTGGCAATCCTTGAAAGCTGTCTGACAGTGCTTAAATTAACCAGGCAGTGGGTTGCAAAGGATTATCATTGATGATAGGAGTGGAAAAGAAATAAAAGTGGAGGAGACGGTAAGGAGGCTATTGCAACAATTTCAACAGGTCTAATACAATTTATCAGGAACTCTGGTAGTGTAGTGCCTAAGGCACTTGACGGCTAACCAGAAGGCTGGAAGTTCAAACCCACCACTCCTCGGAAGGAAGGTAGGGCAATCTACTTCCACAGTGATAACACCTTGGAAACCCAAGGAGGGGAGGGGTCACTATGAGTTGGGTCCGACTCGATGGCAAATAACAACAACAGCAATACAATTTATCATTTATTCATTCAATAAATATTTATTGAACACCCGTTATGTTCCATGGAGTCCCTGTGTGGTACAAACCATTAATGCACTTGGCTGCTAACCAGAAGGTTGGAGATTGGAGTCTACCCAGAGATCCTTGGATGAAAGGCTTGGTGATAATATTTCTGAAAAATCAGCCATTGAAAACCCTATGGAGAACAGTTCTACTCAGACACACATAAGGTTGTCATGAGTCAGAATTGACTCAGAAGCAATTGGTTTTTATTATGTTCTGTGTGATCTTCTGTGCCTTGGGATAGATAAGTTTCTACCCTCTTTGATTTATATTCTAATGTCCATTTCAAGCATTTATTGCTATGTCCAGTGGGCAGTTCAAGTTGGAGTTAAGGCACAGAGGTGCTATATTGTAGTGGTTTAGAGTGTGAGTTCTAGAACCAGACTTCCTGGATTTGAATCCTACTTCACTCTGTCTCTTACTAGATGTATGACCTTGGACCGTTACTCAGTTTTTTCTTCAGTAAAATGAGGATTATAATGATACTCTCTGATAGGTTTATTATAAGGATTAATTGAGAAAGTGAATTAAAAGAATTTAAGGCAGTGACTGGCATATCATAAATGCTTAAACCAAAAAAAAAAAAAAAAACCAAACTCACTGCCATCAAGTCAGTCCTGACTCATAGCGACCCCTCCTTGGGTTTCTGTGGCAGTATCTCTATGGAAATAGATTGCCCAGTCTTCCTTCCGAGGAGTGGCTGGTGGGTTTGAAATGCCAGCCTTCTGGTTAGCAGTCAAATGCCTTAGCCATTATGCCACCAGAGTAAGTTTTATTTATTTGTTTGTATTTAATTAACTGATCAAAAGATTTGTCTAGATCAATTCTATTTTTTAATTCAATGAGTCTCTTCCAGAATCCTGGCCTTTTATATCTCAGTTCTAAGCTTTCTTTAATATGCTGCTATATTTTGGATATTGAGCTTGTTGGATTAATTAGCGTACAAACTCTGCCCTCACCATTCAGGAAAGTATCACAGTTTTGCTCCTTAACAGACCACAGCTCTGACCTTGGTTTGGGTAGAAGCTCCAGACAGTGGTCCTTCTGAATCAAGAAGCCATTTTAAACAGCCTGGCCTGACAGGTAATACCCCTTCAGTACTAGGAACCTGATGATAAGGAATGTGGTTGATGCACATCCAGCCCCCCTTTGGAAACATAGACACAGTTTGAGTTTAATTTCTTCGTGTAGTCTCATCATAAGCTCCACAGGGCACTTCAGTACTCTGAGTCCCTCTGTCCCTTTCTAGGAATTGATGTGAAATAGCCAACCATGGCATCAGGAGGTAAATTTTTGAAGTGTACCTCAGAGTTTGTGGGAAGAGACTGCAAAACTTTGAGGGCCCTTCTACTTCTAGCATGAATTGATGCTAGAATAATGTAAGCTTCTTATTTTTCTTTCCATCTCCAAATGGTCAAGCATCGGCATTAAAAAAAAAAAATGGGAACTTAATATTTGCTGACCTAATTTCAAGATTCTTCAGGGTTGTGAGGACATAGGAATAACCTGAAAAACTGAACCCGACCAGTAATCCTAATCCTCACTTAAATGGATAATATTGACCTTGTCTCCTACCGTGTGCCAGTGAGATCAGAAAGTAGCACCATTGCTTGTTTAAAACTTCCTCAAGGCCCCAGGTTTCCTCTAGTAAGAGTGCTAGTAGACAATGAAATAGTCAAAAGCTGGTGAGAACCATTATTGGGAGGATATAAGGTAAAGGAGGAGCCTGAACAATTTATCCTGTGGACTTCTAATTTTTGAACAGTTGGCCTCCTAGCTAATCTGTCATAGGATGCAGCCAGATTGGATGAGGTGAGGGTATAAGGGGAGAATAAGTAGTGGAGGCCAGGTAAGTACTTTTGCATAGGGCAGGAGAGTTGAGGTGGTTCCTTACACTGGGGAGACGAGCTCTTCCTTCCAAAAGTGTGTTTACTGGGCCTGAGCCCAGCCAAGGATTCAGGGGCAGAGTTCCTTGATACAGTTAAGCCAGATGGTTTACTTTTATTTTGGTGAAGACCAACCTGCAGTAAGGGCACTTTTCTTCTGGCGTTACAAACAAAAACAAAAACAAAAACAAAAAGCTTGTGATGTGGAGCTCTGCCAAACTAGAACAGAAAAAAGAACCCCTTGCCTTTCTTTCAAAGCCGTATATAAATGGTGCTTTGTGATTTTGTTTCACAGCCACTAGAGACTGTTCAGAGATCCTTATCACACGCAGCCCATCACTGCTGTTGTTGTGTTGTTGTTATGTGCTGTCCAGTTGGACCTGACTCATAGCGACCCCTCCTTGGGTTTCCCAGGCAGTATCACTATGGAAGTAGATTGCCCAACCTTCCTTCCGAGGAGTGGCTGGTAGGTTTGAACCGCCAGCCTTCTGGTTAGCAGTCAAATGCCTTAGGCACTATGCTATCAGAGCTCCTATCACTGCTGCAGAGTTAAATTTTTATTATGGTGATCATCCTGTAAGCTAACTCTGCAGCTCCTGTTGTCAACATACAGCAAAATGGCTTTTGGTTGAGGGTGTTATTGTGTTATTATGAAATCCAAAGATCTTCTGAAAGTGATCACCTAAACTAGCTTTTGAATTTCAAGCATGTACGGATATATAGTTCTTTCCATAAAGGGCAGAAAGCTGATCTTTCTGGGTTTTCCAGAATTCTGGTGTGGCAGTCAAAGATGTTAACTCTGTCCATCCAAGGAGCAGTGGTTATAGCTTGACCTAAGGAAATTCCTGCCTAGACAGGGAATTTGGAAGAGCATTTTTTAGTTCTTGGTCAGGTTGTACTGTTTGTGAAAAGGAGGCCCTGTAATTAGGATCTGATGATGTGTGCACTTGTTCACTGGCATGTAAGAGAGACCACAATGTTTTGATTGCTGAATGGCTGCCGTGCTTTGCCTATTTCCTCTGATGGTAAGTTTGTCTGTCCCTATCACTGCTGAAGGCTAGCAGGCCAGCCCCAAAAGGCAGATTTCCAGACAGAAAGTGAATGAAGAAAGGGCTGTGGAAGCCAGGAGGGCTTTGTTACTAAGTTCTAAGAAACAGTTCTTTAAAACAAAAGCAGCTTCTCAATCTCTATAAGTTGGACTAGCAACAAGTAAAACTCCAGACAAAACAAAACTCCTGTAGTGTGTGTTGGGAACCCCAGTGTGGTTTCTTCTGTGGTGCCCTTTTGGAGACATGAGGAGACACCTATCTTTGCTTCACAGTACCCTCATGAAGGGAGCTCTGGTGGCGTAGTGCCTAAGACACTTGACTGCTAACCAGAAGGCTGGCGGTTCAAACCACCAGCCACTCCTTAGAAGGAAGGTTGGGAAATCTACTTCCATAGTGATACCACCTTGGAAACCCAAGGAGGAGTCACTATGAGTTGCATCCGACTCCACGGCAGTGGGTTCTTGGATTTATGCTCATGAAAGGAGCTCTGGTGGCGTAGTGCCTAAGGCATTTGACTGCTAACCAGAGGCTGGTGGTTCAAACCCACCAGCCACTCCTCGTAAGGAAGATTGGGCAATCTACTTCCGTAGTGATACTTCTTGGAAACCCAAGGAGGGGTCGCTATGAGTCGAAGCAACATGACGGCAGTGAGTTTAGGTTTTTTTTTTTTTAATGCTCATGGAGGAAAAGCCACAGGCAGTGGGTGTTCATCCATTCTTTTTGTCCCTACAATTGTTGGCAATTGAGCAGCCAGGAAAAGTGAAGATGCTTGTGGGAGGTCAGTGTCAGGCCATGGAATCATGAGTGAAAGGCCAATGGGAAACACATAGTGAAGTAGAGGTGAAGCAAAGCTACTTAAGGAGAGGTTCACTTTTGGGAAGTTTCACTTCATTGACTCTATTCAAGTTTTATCTGGAGGTAAGGTGGTAGAATCACTCAAGTTTGAAATTCCAGCATTACTCATGAGCATAACTGCCTGCTTTCAAAATTACATTGATTTGAGGTAAATATATATA
>NW_006921772.1:112814-124307 GCF_000298275.1 Orycteropus afer afer
TCCTACAGAGATCCTGTTCCAAGTGGTTGACAGTAGTAGCCAGGCACCATCTAGTTCTTCTGGTCACATAGTCATATGGGCTGCAGATCGGATGGTGTACCAGTCGCTAGGACTAATTGTTTCCATGAATTTTGGGTTTTCTTCATTCTTCTTGGCTCTGGACAAGGAGAGACCCATCACTGCATCTAGATGGCAGTTTGCAAGAGCTTGCTCTTTCTACTTCCTTCTATGCCCTGGAGAAACTGAGTATGAGTTTTGGGGCAGCTGTTTTCCTGAGGGCTCTTCCTTTTTCTTGACTCACAGTTAGGGCATAGGCCTAACACTGACATGTAAAACTCTTTCCTGTTGAAGTATGACTTAGCCAAGTCTCAAAGTTTAGCCACAAGTAGACCAAATTGAAACCACTGTCTTCTATCCATGAAATACACATTCTCTTCCACCTCACTTTAACAGATCTTTGGGGAAATGTGTAAAAATGAATTGCTCTCTCTTTCTCTTTTTCGAACTTATATATAAATTTTTAAAGATGAATGTGTTAGCTTTTTTAAAGTTGGCAAAATCTGATAATCTGCTTCTGTTGTTGTTGTTGTTATGTGCCATTGAGTTGGACCCAACACATAGCGACCCCTCCTTGGGTTTCTGAGGCAGTATCAGTACAGAAGTAGATGGCCCAACCTTCCTTTCGAGGAGTGGCTGGTGAGTTTGAACTGCCAGCCTTGTGGTTAGCAGTCAAGTGCCTGAGGCACTACGCTACCAGAGCTCCTCAATCTGCTTCTAGTCCCCATGAAAACAGACTGAAAATAGAGTGTCAGGTGGTGGCACAGGGCCATGGTTCAGAAGTATGGTTGTAAACCTGTCCTGCCCAGTAGGTAACAGAGCACCCATCCAAAAATCCATTGCCATTGAGTTGAATCTGACTTATAATGACCCTATACGACAGTGTAGAACTGCCCCATAGGGTTTCCAAGGCTACAAATCTTTACAGAAGCTGACTGCCACATCATTCTCCCATGGAGTGGCTGATGGGTTCAAACCGCTGACCTTTTGGTTAGCAGCCCGGCAATTAACCACTACATAACCAAGGCTCCTTAACAGAGTACCAAAAAAAAAAAAAAAAAAAAAAAAACCAACCAGACTCACTGCCATTGAGTTGTTTCTGACTCATAGTGACCCCCATTGGGTTTCCAAGGCTGTACATCTTTACAGAAGTAGATTGCCCTATCTTCCTTCCTCAGAGCTGCTGGCGGGTTTGAACTGCTGACCTTTAGATTAGCAGTCAAGTGCCTTATCCACTGTGCCACCAGAGCTCCTTAACAGAGTACCAGGACTCCCTAATCCATGCCACATATGGTTACCCTAGCAGACCCTACAGGAGAACAGAAGTCTTTCTGTCTTTTCAGAGAGCAGTTGCTCAGAATCCATTGTACAGCTGTGGCCTGCTTTGTTGGGAAGTACAGCGTAACTTGATCTTTTAATCTCCTTTCTCCCTAGGTTGTTGTTGTTGTTAGTGCTGTCGAGTCGGACCCGACTCATAGCGACCCCTCCTTGGGTTTCTGAGGCAGTATCACTACAGAAGTAGATGGCCCAACCTTCCTTCCAAGGAGTGGCTGGTGACTTTGAACTGCCAGCCTTCTGGTTAGCAGTCCAGTGCCTCAGCCACTATGCTACCTGAGCTCCCTTTCTCCCTATAGGTATTATAAATAACAAGTGGCCTGTAGGAGTACCTGCCAGAAGGGATGGAGGTTCTGTATGAACTCTGGTGGTGTGTGTACTGCTTAAGGCATTTGGCTTCTAACCAAAAGGTTGGTGGTTTGAACCCACCGGGTGCTCCATGGAAGAAAGATGAGGCGATCTGTTTCCTTAAAGATTTATAGCCTTGGAAACCCAAGGGGAGGTCATTATGAGTTCTAATCAACTCGATGGCAGTGTTTGGTTTTGGTTTTGGTTTTAGATTCCCTACTCAAGTAAGTAGGAACTCTGGTAGTGTAGTGCCTAAGGCACTTGACTGCTAACCAGAAGGCTGGCACTTCAAACCCACCAGCCACTCCTCGGAAGGAAGGTTGGGCAATCTACTTCTGTAGTGATACCACTTCAGAAACTCAAGGATGGGTCGCTATGAGTCGGGCCCAACTTGAGCGCACATAACAACAACAACTCAAGAAAATAATTTTAATTTCATTAGCAGTTATGGGGGAAAAATGAAAACCCAAAGCAAAGCTACTTTGTTATGACCCAGGAAATCTAAATTGAAGAGCTAAGAATTGAAATCGAGGAAGACAAGTTGTTTTAAAACTTCAAATGCCTTAGAACTTCAGACACAGACAGGTCCATATCCTGTAGGCCATTCATTCCAAGTTAAATAATTAAACCAAAATTTTGAATTCAGGCCTGCAGTAGTGGAAAGATTGAACTCAGACCTTGCCTAGTGGCTTCAGAGTGTTGCTGCCCTTTCATTTCTGTTTGCATAAAGTTAAGAGAAAGTTAAATTGCTCTGTTTTGCTTTCCGTGTCTGGGTTCTGGAGGGATTGTCACCTGTTTTAGAGCTTTCAAGGAGAAGCATAGAAGCCCTTGTCTGAAATCTGGGTGGAATTCTGGCAGGGCATCCCTCATTGGAGGGCATAATGGTACCAGGCTGAGACAAGATCACATTGTTGTTATGTTTTGCTGATATTTCTTTCCTTCCACCCTTAAATTCTAGCAACTGGAGTATGAGTCTGTGCATGATCTATGGAAGAATGTGGAAATGTCTGTTTTAATCATGCAGATGGGTGGTAAAAAGAAGCAAGCAAGGAGTCCCTACCTCTTGGGCAACCATCTGTTATTACTCCCTAGAACTTGGCTTGCTTTTAGATGTCTTAAAGTACAGCTCCTTTCTTTGTAATACCATAAAAGACATTACTTGTAGAAATGTATCTTGTGAAGGAATTTTGCTTCAAGAGCTCTTTTATTTGTTTGGAAAGAGGCTTTTATATAACTTTAGAATTGGTTGAGTTCACTTTCACCATGCTCTACCACCCCTCTTCTCTTCTTCCTAAGTGGTTAACAAAGGCTCATTTATGGATAAGGAGAAAAAAGAGGGTGAGGGGAAGGCTTAGTTTGAAAATAGCCTCAGTCATTTATATTATGGCAACCAAAGAGAGAAAGGCCAGGTTTCCAAAAGTCTGGGGAATGTGGGAGAGCCTGTTAGCAATTATGACTACCAGTTGTTGTTGAATCAATTCCAACTCATGGCGACCCCACGTGTTTCAGAGTAGAACTGCACTTTGTAATGTTTTCATGATTATTACCTTTCAGAAGCAGATCACCAGGCCTGTGTTCCAATGCACTTCTGAGTGGGTTTGAATTACCAACCTTTCGGTTAGTAGCTGAGGACTTAATTGCTTGTGTCACTCAGGGACACCAGCAATCATGAGTAGGAGTCATATGACACCGAACTGGACTGCCATTGGTCTGAGAATGCTGAGATCCACTTCCCTGAATACCCCCTTTTCTCAAACTGGAAAGATGGTTGGAGACTGAGCAGACCCAGGGGCAAACCTGTAGGAACTGACACTTAGTCTCCATCCCAGGGGCAGAGTTGCTCCCTGTCTGTTACTTCTCTAAAACAATGACTTTTATAAATGTTCATTTCTTTCCAGAGAAAATCATAAATTCTTATTTTTATCAAATGCTGGTAAGACCTTTTTGTAGCTTAGAAAATTCTTTCCCTGCTCCCCAACTTAACACTTTTTTTTTTTTTTTTTGATTATTATTCTTTGTAGAATCTGATTGAGTTCATTGTGTTTTGGAAACAGTTATGAATGAGATTTTTACAGATTAATTTCTGTGTATGATATCACCATTGATAATAACCACACTTTCAAAACACTGTAGAAGACTTTTAGTGCAAAAAAGCAGTTGGACAGGGCATCATCCATTTGTATAACCTCATCCTCTAAGAGCAAATGAAATACAAAGAATGTCTGAAAGACATTCTTGTTTATACTTGATGGTTCAAGAAGAATGTATTTGCATGGTGTATATGTTTTGTTGTTGTTGTTATGTGCCATCGAGTTGGCCCCGACTCATAGCGACCCCTCCTTCAGTTTCCGAGGCAGTATCACTACGGAAGTAGATTGCCCAACCTTCCTTCCGAGGAGTGGCTGGTGGGTTTGAACTGCCAGCCTGCTGGTTAGGAGTCAAGTGCCTTAGGCACTGTACCACCAGAGCTCCTAAAATAAACCCAACTCTCCTTCGAGCCAGAATCTAACCAGCGACCTAAGGATAGCCGCAGATACAGGCCCTACAGTCCTCCGCTCTACCAGCTGAGCTATCGAAGGGAACTTACATGTTTTAGTTTTTCTAATTACTTATGTCATAGTCGTGAATTTCTGAGACACAGGGCTGCTGTTTTCCTTAGACAAGGCTGGGTTAGGTGAGTGTTTGTCTATTTCCCTATCCAGGGTGTGTTCACATGTGAAGTTGTTTACTGCAGCTTTCATGCTTGTACTTCTGGTCTAAAGAGTGTTTTGTGCGCCAGTGACTGCTGTCCCTATTTTATTGCTGGTACAAGAGCTTGCCTTAAGATTTTTGCAGTTTTTAAAGTTGAATGATGGTATACTTTATAACCAGTCAGAACCCAATGGCCGCTGAGTCCTCTGTGACTCAGGTGTGTGACCTCACACCTTCCACTCCACAGAGTGGAACTGTGCTTCGTAGGGTTTTCAATGGCTGCTTGTTGAAAGTATATCACCAGGCCTTTTTTCTGAGGCACTTCTGGGTGGACTTGAACCTGCAACTTTCGGTTAGTAGCCAAGTACATAAACCATTTATACCACCCAGGGATGCCGTACTTTATTATGAAAACCAAGAACCAGATTCACTGCCATCGAGTTGATTCGACTCATAGCGACCCCTCCTTGGGTTTCTGAAACGGTATCTCTACAGATGTAGATTGCCCAATCTTTTTTCTGAGAGTGGCTGGTGGGTTTGAACCACCAGCCTTCTGGTTAGCAGTCAAATGCCTTTATTATAAAGGGAATCCTTTTTAAATAAACTACAGTTTAACTAGTAGATTCCCACTTGCCTACAAAAGATAATTGAATGAATAAGTAAACAGCTTTACCAGGGACAGAAATAATGGTTCTAAGTGCAAGTGTGTACCTTCTAATGTGTCATGTCACAAGTGCAGTTACAGAATGTGATATTAAATTCCTGAAATCTCATTTGGTAGTTGATTTTCAAAATCATCATCTTTGTTCACAGGGCCCAGGGCATCCAAGGAATCAGGTATCCAGAGAGCCAACTTCTTGGTGTTGTCTGTTGACTGCATTTTCAAGTCATAATTACCTCAGAAGCTAGAAAAGGCTTCTATCTGCAGGATCCCATCATAACTCCTAATTTTAATTGTCCCCAAATAGGCATCATAATAAAACCGTAATAAAGCCATGCCTCTGCATAGCTCAAAGTCTCCTAGTCTTGCCTTGCTCCTCCTTTTCACACTGTGCCTCTTTGTCCTGGGACATGTAGTGGAGTCTGAAATGAGGAGAGAAGCAGTGGTCAGAGCAAGCAGCTCAGGCCCTACTTCCATCTTAACAGGCACCAGGAAAAGTGCCTTCAGCTGGCACAGGAGCTTGTGGATGCCAAGCTTTGCTTGTTTGCTATGGAAATCCTGGTTGTAACAGAGACCCAAGCCATTCAGGCAGTAAGCAGGAAGCTGCTTTTATGGGGAGGCTTTCTTGGCACCGTGTCCAACATACACTCCAGTCAATCACACTAAAGTGCCTAATAACAGATGTGGTAATTAAGCTTGAAGAACTCTGTCTCTATTTTTTCATTTTTATTGCAGAGAATAACAAAGTGCCTCATTAAACCTCCAATCATGCTGATTTTTGAATTGGGCATACCAATGTCGTCAAATATCACATCTCTGCAAGGGCTTTCTTCTTAGATCCTTGTCAGCCAGAGATGTTGCTAGGAGAAGGTTGGATCAGTTTTGGGGAGGGCACTTAGGTTCTTTCTGGGCTGCCCTTTGCACTCCAATACCAAGACTTCTGCAGATTTCCTAGGGCACAACCAGAATCCTGTAAGTACCTGAGTTATAAATAAATGATTTTAGTTTTTACGTCCTTGTGTAAAATGCTGCCTGATTTTCTTAAGTTCAAATTATACTGCTTATAGCAAGAAATTAACTGTAGCTTTCAATCTTACAAAGGTTTCAGATAACTTGAAACTACAGGAAATTACCATATTTTAATAGGATAAATTATCTTAGAAAAAAAATTAATTACATCTGAAAATGTCTGTTTTTGATTGTGACAGTTGCTAAGGCAAATGTCTTCATTAAGTTTGTTTTTCTTTCTTTCTTAATGGTGAACATGAGTCTAAGGCTCATTATGAGAGGAAATGAATCTAAGAATGTAATGACTTGGGATAGGTAGAAAAAGTTTGTCCTCAATAGTAAGAGAAGAGGCTCAAACCTTTCTCTTGACCTCTTCCTTGATGGTTGAGAGAAGGTTCTGCATGACTGTGGAGATGTTGGGAAAGACAGCCAAGATGTGCCCTTCTCTGGCCATCTCTAAATTACTCTACTGGATACTGTAGAGAGCAAGTTGATTCGACTCATAGCGACCCCTCGTTGGGTTTCTGAGGTGGTACCTCTATGGAAGTAGATTGCCCAATCTTCCTTCTGAGGAGAGGCTGGTGGGTTTGAAATGCCAGCCTTCTGGTTAGCAGCCAAATGCCTTAGGCACTATGCCACCAGAGCACCGAGATTCAGAAGCAGTAGTTATATAATGGAAATGATTTTTTTGTTGTTGTTCGCATGTTTTTAATCGTGTATTCCCATAGGCATAGAGATTAGGCAGAGGGTTTTGTTTGTAAACTCTAGATCTCATTTTGTAAAATTACTGATTTGTTTTCTCACCTAATATATAATATGGATTTTTCAGGAATATTCCAAGAGAATTTCTAGTTGACTAGATTGTTAAATTTAGCTCTCTTAACCTGATGTGAAAAAGACCTGGTGGCACAATTGTTAGGTGCTCATCTGCTAAGAGAGCGTTTGGGGTTTTGAACCCATTCAGTGGCTCCATGGGAGAAAGGCCTGCTGATCAGTTTTGGTGAGGGCATTTAGGCTCTTTCATAATGATTACAGCCTAGAAAACTGTATACGGGGCAGTTCTACTCTGTCATAGGTGATCCCACAGATTGTGGAAATTATCAAACAATATCATTTATATCACATCCAAGTAAAATCTTACTGAGGATAATTCAAAAATGGTTGCAGCAGTATATTGACAGAGAACTTCCAGAGGTGCAAGCTGGATTCAGAAGAGGATGTGTAACAAGGGTTGTCATTGCTGCTGTCAGATGGATCTTGGCTCAAAGCAAAGAATACCAGAAAGATGTTTACTTGTGCTTTATTGACTATGCAAAAGCATTTGATTGTGTGGATCATAGCAAACAGTGGATAACATTGAGAAGAATGGGAATTCCAGAACACTTAATTGTACTCATGAGGAACCTGTACATAGACCTTTTAGCAATCCATGGTGCTCTTAGCATTCTTCTCTAACAACACAACTCAAAAGCATCAACTCTTCTTTGGTCTTCCTTATTCATTGTCCAGCACTCACATAAAAAAGAGGTGATTAAAAATACTATGGCTTGGGTTAGGTGCACCTAGTCTTCAAGGAGACATCTTTGCTCTTCAGCACTTGAAAGAGGTCCTTTGCAGCAAATTTGCCCAATGCAACACATCTTCTGATATCTTGACTGCTGCTTCCATTAGTGTTGATTGTAGAACCAAGTAATATGAAGTCTTTAACAGCTTCAATCTTTTTTCCATTTATTGTGATGCTACTTATTGGTCCAGTTAGGGGATTTTTGTTTTCTTTATATTGAGATGTACTCCATACTGCAGAACATATTCTTCAGTCTTCATCAGTAAATGGTTCAAGTCATCCTCACTTTCAGCAAGCAAAGTTGTGTCATTTGCATATTGCAAGTTATTAGTGAATCTTCCCCTAATCCTGATCCCACATTCTTCTTTATATAATCCACCTTCTTGGATTATTTGTTCAGCATATAGATTGAATAAATATGGTGAAAGGATACAACCTGATGCACTCCCTTCTTGGTTTTAAACCACGCAGTTTCCCCTTGATCTGTTCAAACAACAGCCTCCTGGGCTATGTATACGTTCCTCATGAGCACAATTAAGTATTCTGGAATTCCCATTCTTCTCAATGTTATCCACAGTTTGTTATGATCCTATGATCCACACAATCGAATACTTTTGCATAGTCAATAAAACATAAGTAAACATCTTTCTGGAATTCTTTCCTTTCAGCTAAGATCCATCTGACATCAGCAATGATATCCCTTGTATCACATCTCCTTCTGAATCCAGCTTTCATTTCTGGAAGCTCTCTATCAATATACTGCTACAATCGTTTTTGAATGATCTTCAGTAAGATTTTACTTAGATGTGATATTAATGATATTGTATGATAATTTCCATATTCTGTGGGATCACTTTTCTTTGGAATGGGTACAAATATGAATCTCTTCCAGTCCGTTTTCAGGTAGCTGCCTTCCAGATCCCTTGGAACTGAATGAGTGTCTCCAGCGGGGCATCGTTTGTTGAAACATCTCAATGAGTATTCCGTTAATTTCTGGAGCCTTGTTCTTTACCAATTCTTTCAGTGCAGCTTTGATTTCTTCCTTCAATACCATTGGTTCTTGATCATATGCCACCTCCTGAAATGGATGACCAGTTCTTTTTGGCACAGTGATTCTATGTATTCCTTCCATCTTCTTTTGATGTTTCTGCATCATTCAATATTTTGTCCATAGAATCTTTCATGATTGTAACTCGAGGCTTAAATTTTTTCCTCAGGTTTTTCAGCCTGAGAAATGCCGAGCGTGTTGTTCCCTTTTGTTTTCTAATTCCAGGTCTTTGCACATTTCATTATAGTAATTGATTTTGTCTTTTTGAGCTGCTCTTTGAAATGTTCTGTTCAGCTCTTTTATCTTGTCATTTCTTCCATTTGCTTCAGCTACTCTGTGCTCAAGGGTGAGAGTCTCTTCTGACCTCCATTTTGGTCTATTTTTCCTTTCTTATCTTTTTAGTGATCTCTTGCTTTCTTCATGGATGATGTTCTTGATGTCATCCCACAATTCCTCTGGTTTCTGGTCATTGGTGTTCAGTGCATCAAATCTATTCTTTACATGGTTCAAGAAGGATATTATCAAGGTCATATTTTTGTTCTTATGGACTTGTTTTAATTGTCTTCAACTTCAACTTGAACATGCACATGAGCAGTTGATGATCTGTTCCACAGTCAGCTCCTGGCCTTGTTTTGGCCAAAGATAGTGAATTTCTCTGTTGCCTCTTGCCACAGATGTAGTCAATCTGATTCCTGTGTATTCCATCTGGTGAAGTCCACATGTATAGTCATTACTTATGTTGCTGAAAAAAGGTGTTTGCAATGAATAAGTCATTGTCTAGGGAAATTCTATCATGCAATCTCCGCTATTATTTCTGTCTCCAAGGCCCTACTTTCCAACTGCTAGTAACTCTTCTTTGTTTCCAACTTCTGCATTCCAGTCACCAGTGATAATTAACACATCTTGATTATGTGTTCAGTCAATTTCAGACTGCAGAAGTTGTTAGAAATCTTCAATTTCCTCATCTTTGGCTTTGGTGGTTGATGCATACATTTGAGTAATAGTAGTATTAACTGGTGTTCCTTGTAGGCATATGAATATTATTCTATCACTGACAGCATTGTACTTCAGGATAGATCTTGAAACTTTCTTTGTGACAATGAATGCCACACCATTCCTCTTTAATTTGTCATTCCCAGCATAGTAGATTATATGGTTGTCTGATTCAGAATGGCCATAACCAGTCCATTTTAGCTCACTAATGCCTAGCATATTGATCGTTATGTGTTCCAAGTTTTGACAGCTTCCAATTTTCCTAGATTCATTCTTCATACATTCTATGTTCTGATTATTAGTGGATGTTTGTATCTGGTTCTACTCATTTTGAGTCATGATACATTAGCCAGTGGGGATCCCGAAAGCCTTACTCTGTCCATATTGTTAAGGTTGTCTCTACTCTGAGGAGTCAGCTTTTCCCCAAATTTTGAGAGCCTTCCAACCTGATGGGCTCATCTTCTGGCACTATATTGTACAATGTTTCAGGGCTATTCATGAAGTTTTCCAGTAATATATTGGGCCATATTTCACTGCTATTCATAAGGTTTCCACTGGCCAATTATTTAAGAAGTGGATGGCTTCTTCCTTCTTCCGAGTCTGTCTTTGCCTGGAAGCTCCACTGAAACCTGCCCACCGTGAGTAACCCTGCTTGTGTTTTTGCAACATGGTGGCATAGCCTCTGGCCTGATAGCAACACATAAGCCACCACAGGATGACAAACTGACAGATGAGTTCGTCTCCCTTAGTTGTCCCTAACCTCTCTCCACCTGCCTACCTCGGGCTAGGGTCTTAAAATAGAGCTGCCTACAAGCAAAAATCATCCCCAACCCCAGCCCACCTACCTCAGGCCCTGGTCTTAGTATAGAGCCACACCCAACCAAAAAGCAGCCTCCAAGCCTCTTGGGCCCACCTACCTTAATCCCCTGCCTTAATATAGAGGCACACCGAAGTGAAAAGCAGCCTTCAAGACTTGGGCCTGCCTACCTCAGGCCCCAGCCTTAATATAGAGCCATCCCTAAGTGAGAAGCAGCCTCCAAGCCTCAGGCCTGCCTACCTTAGGCCCCTGCCTTAGTGTAGTGTCACACCAAAGCTAAAAGCAGCCTCCAAGCCTCCGGCCCACTTTCCTCAGGCCCCAGCCTTAATATACGGCCACCCCCTAGTGAAAAGCAGTCTCTAAGGCTCTGGCCTGGGAACTCTGGTGGCATAGTGCCTAATGTACTTGACTGCTAACCAGAAGGCTGGCGGTTCAAACCAACCAGCCACTCCTTGGAAGGAAGGTTGGGCAATCTACTTTCGTAGTGATAATTGCCTCAGAAACCCAAGGAGGGGTCGCTATGAGTCGGATCCGACTTGACGGCACATAACAACAACAACACAAGGCTCTGGCCCACCTACCTCAGGTTTCTGCCTTAAAGAGCCATAGCAAAGCTTAAAGCAGCCTCCAAGCCTCAGGCCTGCCTACCTCAGGCCCTGGCCTTAATATAGAGCCATACCAAGTAAAAAGCAGCCTCCAAGCCTCTCTCACATCACTGCCTGGTGTTAATATTGCATGACACCATAACCCTTAGATTTTATTTAGTTCAAATATTGTTATTGCTTGTTGCCATTAAGTCAGTTCCCACTCATGGAGACCCCATGTGTGCTCCATGGTGTTTTCATGGCTGTGACTTTTTGGAAGCAGATCACGAGGGCTATCTTATGAGGTGCCTGTGGGTGGGTTAAATTGCCAACCTTTTGGCTAGTTGTTGAGTGCTTAACCTAGTGCCACCCAAGGCAACTAACAAC
>NW_006921772.1:125698-126911 GCF_000298275.1 Orycteropus afer afer
CTTGGTGTATATTTATGCCCGCCTGTGCTTTCCCTTTTCTTACCTTATTTGGGAAATGTACAAACACTTATGTATTTCCAGTGTTCATTAAAATATTCTTGTACTCCTAATGTAACTCTCATCAAAGACCATCAACAAACTTGGTTACTTCTCAAAAATTAAGACTTAAAAATATGTGACTTCTTTTCCTTTTTGTCTTACTTCAAGAATATATTTTAAATCACTGTATGTTGTAACCTTTCCTTTATCTAAACTATATTTATGTAATTCTTCATGAACACGATAAAGCAGGGCATGATGATCTGTTCATTTGCCCCTTTTTGCTGAGGGTCCATCCCGGGCTGTTCCCAGACATTTTATTTTTTTCCTGCCAAAGTTTGCTGGATGGATCGTTGTACCAGCCAACATATTAGGTCCCTGGAATCATGCTTTTCAGCCATGAGGACCCAACACTTCAAAACAGTTGTTAATGCACCAAAAGGCTGCCATTAGGTTTGGCTCCATGACTCTTTTGCCCTCCTCCTGTGGCTCTGTCTTTGTTACTTCCTCCTGGTTTCTCATTCCTGACTCCAGCTCCTCCTGACACTCCCAAACATATGGTTAGTTTACCTTGCCTACAGCTAGAATGAATACTGGGTCCACAAGCATCATGACTAAATGAAGCCAAGTTTTTGAGCAAAGCTATTTACTGATAATAAAGCAGCATCAGAGAAAAGAAATCCTTAAGCTTTTGTATGAATTTACAGAATGATTAACTATTAATTAAGCCCTTGAAAAATACCCACAAGTTCTCTTCATAAGCACATAAATTTTTCTCTAATTAAATATTTCTCAGGCAAAGCTTTCATTGTTTTTTCCATATTTATACTCAGTAATATTGCAATGATTTTGTTTCAGCTGCAGGATTTTTCATTGCAGTTAGCTACCAAAAAAAACCAAACCAAACACACTGCCATTGAGTCGGATCCAACTCATAGCAGCTCCTCCTTGGGTTTCCAAAGCAGTATCATTATGGAAGTAGATTGCCCAACCTTCCTTCCAAGGAGTGGCTGGTGGGTTTGAACCGCCAGCCTTCTGGTTAGCAGCCAAATTCCTTAGCCACTACACCACCCGAGCTCCTGCAGTTAGCTAGTTTAGCAATTAAATGGGATAATATTGACCTTCCATTTCTTTCTTTTGTAGTGGGAAAAATGATTCAAGATCCAGAACATCT
>NW_006921772.1:127301-128131 GCF_000298275.1 Orycteropus afer afer
GTGGTAAACTGTGGTCAATGTCATGAGACAAAGTATATGTAAACTGTTGTATGGAAAGTGAATTTGCTCTGTAAATCTTCACCCAAATCACAATACCAATAAATAAATAAATAAATAGAAATATAAAACTCTTCCTAAAAAAAAAAAGATTTCATCAGCTACTGGACAGATAAGTAAGAAAATGATAAATATACTAATGTATGTACTACAAAGAACATGCCATTTACTCTCAAGATGTTCCCAGGGTTTTATGAGAGCAAAAAAGAAGGATGTCTACCTCAGTCTGGGGGCTCTTCTAAGGAGTGACATTTGCTCTTTGAAGAATGAAGAGAGTTAAGTCAATCAGATAGTTAAGGGCATTCCAAGAAGAAGGAACAATTATGGACAAAGACATAGAGTGGAACCTATGATATTTTGGGACATTCAGGTAGCTGCGAGTTGCTCAAATGGTGTATACATGTGTGAGTTTGCTAGGTGATGGGGGCTGTACTAAAATTTTGAGTATCATATGCAAATTTGGACTTTACCTCAAAGGCAAGAGAATTGGTACTGTGCTTATGTAGTTGATATCCAGATTCAAAGCACACAGTGAGTGGAAATAATTCATTATGAAATCCTCCTCCTTGGAATGAAAACTTTGGGAGTGAGATGTTTCGATTTGTGTTTTAGAAGCCTTGGTAGCAGCATAGAAACTTGAAAAGCCAGGATATTAGTAAACTATTGTGGTCCTAAGTGGAAAACATGTCTAGCCTGAACTGGTAAGGATGAAAAGGAAATCTTCCCATATTTCTGAGATAGATGTATATGGAGGGAAAAAAAAAAAAAAAAAA
>NW_006921772.1:129086-130763 GCF_000298275.1 Orycteropus afer afer
TATATACAGTTGCCATTAGTGGGTGAAAATGAATTTAAAGTAAATTTAGAAATCATATATAATTGCCAAATAATATATTTTTTTAAAAATTGTAAGATCATCCTAGAGAAAGCTTATAAATATATGAGGTAAGAGTTGGGAATTTTCACAACAATTTACCAGCAGAAAATTGAATTAGGCCTGAAAAAAAATAAATTAATGAAAAACATTTATAATAAGCAGACCAAGCATAATTGGCTGAGAATGAAATAGGAAAATAATTAAAATACTGATAAGCTCATAAAAGTTGTAAAACTATACTCACTTTCAAATAAATACACTCAAAGTCCTCCCTCAGATCTTTTAAAAACTAAAAATGTATTTTAAGGTATATAAAAGGTACACAACTACATTGGAGTACATAAAAATTACTAATCCCTGAAAGACCTGTGACTTGAAATATCAATAGATTTTTATTTGTTTAATTCATCAATTCCAAATTTTGCTGGAAAATTCTTACTAGTGCCAAACCTCTCTTTTTAAAATTAGTTCTTCCTTAAATTGTTTAAGCAAGTCCACATGCTTAACTCTTTTCTATGCATTTTGTTCTGTAAAGTAATTAATTCATCCATTTATTTGCCCTCCTTTCCACCAGGTGCTATTCGAAGTAGCAAGGATTTAGCTAAGAACTAAAAAGGCATTCCTTGCACTGAGGAAAATCGGGAGATGTCAATTTATTTTCCGTCAACTTTCCTATTAACTCTTGTTAGTTACTGTTGAGTCAGTTTTTACTCAGGCCATTAGTAAAAGTTTTATAGGGCTTTTGCCTAATCTGAGGCTCACCTGTTAGTGCAGTGATTAAGCTATTAGCTACTGACCTGAACTCAGCCTCTCCACAATAGAAAGATGTGATAGTCTGCTTCCATAAACATTTATAGCCTTTTAAACCATATGAGGCAGTTTTACTGTGTCCTGTATGGTCTCTATGAGTTGAATTGACTCTACAGCCATGGATTTGGTATTTTGGATGCCTAATCTGGAGTCCCTGGGTGGTGTGCTTGTCACTTAACTAAAAGGTTGGAAGTTTAAGTCATTAAAAATATCCAGAGGCATCTTGGAAGAAAGCCCTGGTGATCTTCTAATAACTCCGCCACTGAAAACCCTATGAGTACAGTTATACGCTGATACACACAGGGTCACCACACACTGGAACTGATTCCATGGCAACTACCATACCTAATGTGCTCTTTCAGTGCACAGCTTGAATGGACATAGTCCACTGCAAGATCCTCTTCCTTAATATGAAAAGGAGTGTTCACAAGTTGCCCTATCAAAATATTTGTCCATATCATCAATTTTTTAGTGTTAAATTTTTATAAGCTTCCTTAAAAACTCATTGCCATCCAGTCGATTCTGACCCCTAGTGACTCATTGGGTTTTCAAGGCTGTAAACCTTTAAAGAAGCAGACTGCCTCATCTTTCGTCCACGGAGCAGCTGGTGGATTTGAACCACAGACTTTTCAGTTAGCAGCCAAATGCCTTAACCACTATAGCACCAGAGCGCCTTTATAAGCTCCCTAAGGACTATTATTTCTATATTTGTACTTAAGAGAGGCATTAGGGAAAAAGAAAAAAAAGTAATTGTGTATTTATTATCTTTGTGGACAGTCATTCATATTGTTGGGCAAGATACACAGA
>NW_006921772.1:132113-132792 GCF_000298275.1 Orycteropus afer afer
GGAAGGAAGGTTGGGCAATCCTACTTCCGTAGTGATACTGCCCCGGAAACCCAAGGAGGGGTCGCTATGAGTCAGGGCTGACTCGATGGCACATAACAACAACAACATAAACTAGCTCTGCTATTGAGGTCAAGTCACCCTAACCTGGGGCTTCAATGGTTTCATCCAGAAAATGAAAGGATTTTGGTTGAACATCATAAAAGCTTTCAATTCAAGCATTCTGTTTTATGATTTCTTAGTGCAAAAGCTTCATGGAACCCAGAATGTATGTAATGTCCAGGAAATTTGGGAGCCAAATGAATTTTACAAGCCTAAAAATGTAGGGACTATTATAAAGTACTCAAACATACTGTGTTTGTATGTTTGCTTGAATGTGTGTTCATCTAAACAGAATCTGAAGATATTGGGTCAACAGGAAAATTTTCTAAAATTTTAGTTCCTTAGAAATTCTTCTCCTAAAAGCATCTTTCTTTCTTTATGGGGTTTTCTTCTCTAAGCAATGATTTTCTGAGGAAGGAAAGGCCTGACTTGGATTGCTTAACTGTGCCCTAATAGTGGGTGAATGTCTCACTAACTGAAGTTTAGCTTAATGATCTAGAGTTAGGAGGGTGGGTGACATGTATGTGTGCTCTGTCATGCCAGTGATGAGGGCAGAATGAGCGTCCTTATCCTTCCTGCT
>NW_006921772.1:144890-145769 GCF_000298275.1 Orycteropus afer afer
GTAAAGATGAGTTTAACCATGAATGAATTTTTGTTTTTGTTTTCCAACAAATATTTGAAGCATTTCCATGTGAAAAACTGAAAATAATTACATTATTAGGATAACTGGTAAAATTTGAATTAGGTCTATAGATAGCAGTATTGCACCAATGTTAAACTGTACTATAATTGTATAGATAAATGTCTTTATTCTTAGGAAATGTGCAATAAAAAATTTAGGGGTGAAAGGCTTTGATGTGTGCAAATCACTTTCAAATTATAGATATATATATATATCACAAACTCATTGCCATTGAGTCAGTTCTGTCTCATAGCGACCTCTATAGGATTTCCAAGGCTGTAAATCTTTATGGAAGCAGACTGGCTGGTCTTTCTCCCATGAAGCTACTGGTGGGTTCAAACTGCCTATTTTTTGGTTAGCAGCTAATACTTAACCACAGCACCGTCAGAGGTCTATATATTTCTATCTCTGTCTGTCTTTATCTAAACCAAAACCACTGCCATCAAGTTGATGCTGACTCATAGAGATCCCCATTCGGTTTCGGAGGTGGTAAATCTTTATGGAAGTAGACTGTCTGGTCTTTCTTCTGTGGAGTGGCTGATGGGTTTGAACTGCCAACCTGATGGTTAGCAGTCAAATCCCTGTATCTCTATCTCTCTCTCTTTCTATCTACCCAACAACAACAACAACATCTATGTATCTATGTCTCTATATATCTACCTATCTACCTACCTACCTATCATCTATCTATGTTGTTATTAAGTGCCATTGAGTCAGTTCCAACCCATAATGACCCTATGTATAGCAGAACAAAACATTACCCAGTCTTGGGCCATCCTCACAACCATTGTTATGCTTGAGCTTTTTTTTTTTTTTTTT
>NW_006921772.1:146310-161319 GCF_000298275.1 Orycteropus afer afer
CTGGTGGTTCAAACCCACCAGCCACTCCTCAGAAGGAAGGTTGGGCAATCCTACTTCCATAGTGATACTGCCTCAGAAACCCAAGGAGGGGTTGCTATGGGTCGGGGCCGACTCGACGGCATATAACAACAACAACAATATACTAAAGGATAATTCTAGAAAAACAGTTAAATGCAGGAAAATACAGGGAGCATTTACAGATGAAAAAGTAACTCAAAGAAGAATCTGGAATACATTCGTTTAATATTTTATAGGAGCTCTGGTGGCTTAGTGCATAAGGCATTTGACTGCTAACCAGAAGGCTGCTGGTTCAAACCCAGCAGGCACTCCTCTGAAGGAAGACTGGGCAATGTACTTCCATAGTGATGTTGTCTCAGAAACCCAAGGAGGAGTTGCTATGAGTCAGAATTGACTTGCCAGCAGTGAGTTTTTTTTGGTAGCATAGAGCACGTGCTGAACACTCCAAGTTATTATGAGGTGTTTAAATTTTTTGGATAGTCAAATGATAAATGGCTAATGATAAATGACAGAATAATCTGGAATAGTGCTTTCAGTGGAAAAGCAGCAGATGCACCTCAAGATATAGGCATTGTGAGGTGTGTCTCCAGGCAAAAATAGCTCGATCTGTAATTAGGAGAGATGGGCTCTTGCCAGAGTTGTGATACAGGGAAAATACTTCAGAATCATCGCACATAGTTTCTTTTGTGTGCTACTGTACTTCCGTGGCTACTGAAGATGCCAACAAAATGGTAGCCATTATCGGGAAGTATTTTGGAAGTGGTAAAATAAAATAATTTTTTGGTAGAACCACCTATCCAGTTGCCATCACCTTGATTCTGAGTCACAGCAAGCCTGTGTGTGCCGAGGAGAACTATACTCCATAGGTTTTCAAGGCTGTCATCTTTCAGACACACATCACCAGGCCTTTCTTCTGAGTTGACTCTGGATGGGTTCAGATCTCCACCCATTTGGTTAATAGCCAAGAACTTAACTATGCACCTAGGGACTCCAATTTTGGTGTTTAAAAAAAAAAAACAAAAAACCAAAAACCTGCCATCGAGATGGCTCTGACTCATAATGACCCCCATTGGGTTTCCAATACCTTAACCACAGCACCATCAGAGGTCCATATATCTCTATCTCTATCTTTATCTAAACCAAACCTTTATGTAAATCTTTACAGAAGAAGATTGACTCATCTTCCTTCCGCAGAGCAGCTGGTGGTTGAGCAGTGTGCTCAACCCACAGAGCAGCTGGTGGGTTAAAATTGCTGAAGTTTACTAGTTACCTATTGCTGTGTAACAAATTGCCCCAAAATTTAGTGGCTTAAAACAGTGAGCATTTATTACATCATAGTTTTTGTGGGTCAGGAATTTGGGACTAGTTGGTTCAGTGGTTCTCTTAAGATCTCTTGTGAGGTTGTAGTCAGTATGTTGGCAGAGGCTGCAGTCATCAGAAGACTTGGCTGGGGATGGAGGATCTCCTTCCAAGATGGATAAATCACATGGCTGTTGGCAGGAGGCTTCAGTTCCTCACTATATTGACTTTTCCACAGGACTGCTTGCATGTCTTTATGACGTGACAGCTGGCTTCCCACAGAACAAGTGATCCAGGAGAGACAGATGAAAGCTGAAATGCCTTTTATTACCTAGGCTTGAAAGTTCTGCTCTATCATTTCTGCAATATCCTATTGGTTCCACATGTCCACTCTATTAAATAGGGAAGGGGATTACACAAGGCAAGGGTAATTAAAGGTCATCTTAGAGGCTGGCAATTATAATAGAGGATGCTTAGGGTTGGAGAAGCATTAATTGTTGGAAAAAAAGAGAAAAAGAAGAGTATATTTTATAAAAGGGAAAAGACTTTTTGTAGCTAGGTCAAGAATATTAGGATTCTATGTTGATATGAATAATTGGGAATGTTACTGGGTTTTTACAATCATAAAATGTTTAGAAAAATAAATATAATTTTTTTTTTTTTTTTGCCAAATAATGGAATGAGAAGGAGTGTTTGAAGCTTTCTTTTCCTAATAAAAAAGTGATTGTTTTCCCAGCAAGAAGTAAACAGACTGAACCCAGAAAATATAACTGGGATTCAAAATGGTTTAAACCCCAAACATCTCTTTTTCATGTCAAACTAACTTATTATTTCTCCCACTCATTTTCAGAATCTTAATATTGTCTCTGACTCACCCTCTTCCATGACCCCTATGGCACTGAGTCTTCCTAATTCTTTCTCCTATTGATTTCTGCATGTTTCCTATTCCTTAGGCCACCAGCCTAGGGCACATGCTTTAACCCAACATCTGAGTGCAGTAGCCTCTGCACAATGCCTTTGCCTCCAGTCTCTGATACCTTGACAGAACGTTTCACACCTTCTCTGTATTAATCTCCAAAACATCTCTTTCATCAGGTAGTGCCTCCTGCTCAAAGACTTCAAATGTCTTGTCACACACAGGATAAATTAGTTTGAACTCCTCAGCCTCGTACTCAAGCCCTTTGTCACTGAGCACTAGCCACATTTCTAGCATTACTTCTCATGATCCTTTACAAAACCTTCTACTCTCCATTACCAAGGCTTGGCTGACACCTTCTCTTTGCCTACTAGTCCTTCCCCATGGTTTTCTTTTACCCAAACACTTCTTTTTCTCCAAGTGTGATATTGAGGGCAGGTCACAGGCATTGGTATCAGCCAGGATTGTTCAAATCCCTGCTCTGTTCTTTTTGATTTTAGGCAAGATGTTTAGTCTCAGTGTTCTCCACGTGGGGATAATAGATCCTTGCTCATGAAGTCAATGAGATCACATGTGTGAGGTGTCAGGCACCAGGTAGGGACACTCAGTGATTTCTAGTTCCTTTTGTTTTAAAAGCTGTTCAATGAACATTTCTAAATGGACTCATTTGGCAAATAATTACAGTATATTTATAAATTTTCTTTCCATTAGGTTTTGAATCCTTGAGGATAGAGATCATGTCTTATAAATCACAATAATCTCCTGTTTCTTGCAGTTATATCCTTAATGAATATTGTTTGTGTGTGTGTGTGTGTTTTCATATATTTGTAGGTGATGGATTCTTAGGGATGTTGTGAATGCTTCTCAAAGTTAATGACAAGCAGGGGACCAGGAATCTCCCTTAGTGCGACTTAAAGTATTGGGTTGACTGGTTAAGCAGGTGAGGCTGTACTTCCACATTTCCACAGCAGCCTATTCCAGTTGAATCATGGTATGCGTAGTGTATTGAAATGATCTCCCTGTGGTCATCTTCCATGGGAGGCTGTGAGTTCCTGCTCATTGCCTACCATTATCACACCTTGCCCAATTTTTCCTTGATGTGAAGTATCTAATGAATACTAATACTGTTATTGAACTCTTACTTCTTGCTAATGTTTAAGGATTTTTTTTCTGCTGTTGTTTATAAAACCATGCTAAGTTTATAAAATAGAAATCAAGAGTAATTTTTTTCTTGTACTAATACTGGTTGTCACACGTTTTACTTATATGTTTGAAGCTTCCAGTGAATTCACTGTAACTGCCAAACTACAGAGTTAATTTGATTTAGAAAAATATGTTTCTTATGGTAGTTGATATTAGTAAAATGACACAAAACAAAAGAAAACATATTGTGTTTGTATAGTCTGAAATGAATAGTCATGCCTAGGTAATGTAAAGTGCTGTTAGATAGCAAAAATAAAAATCATGATAGTACCTCAAAGATTCTTAGCAAAGTAGTGCTTCCATGGAAATCCTGTCTGATGTTATTCTTAGAGAAACCAGCAAGTTTGTTCTTTCTACATCTTTGCCGTCTTGAAGGTGGCTTGCTGGTATGCTGTTCACAGGCTCAGAGCTCTAGAAGAACACAGCACATTGCCTTCTGTGACTATCCTAAATAGTTCAAGGAAAAACTGTCATTGTTAGTTGCCATCACTCTGATTCACTGTGACCCTATATACTACAGAATAAAACATGGCCCAGTCCTGCACCTTCTTCATATTGTTGGTATACTCGTGTCAGTTGTTGTGGCCACTATGTTTTAGTGCCTTCCAACTTAGGGAACTCATCTTCTAGTACTCTAGCAGACTGTGTTGTGTTGTGATCCATAGGATTTTCACTGGGCAATTTTCAGGAAGTAGACCATGAGATCTTTCTCCCTGGTCTGTCTAAGTCTGGAAGCTCCACTGAAACCTATCCACCATGGTACATCCTTTATAGACAACATGATAGAGTGATCAAGTGAAATAGGTAGCTTTTGAAAGCCAGGCAGGAAAAGTGTAGAAATGTGGCTATTACTAATCAGGAAATTAATTTTAATTTACAGGACAGTGGGAGGATTCTAGAGGTAGGAAATGAGCTGCAGAAAAAACTTGGTGAGGGCACTCAAGTTATTTTTATGTGTGCATTTAATGATTTTAGAAAGGGTATAGATTTTAGAGTCAGAATTGTCTGGAATCATTTATCCCTCTGTTGTTAGAAAAATAAATTAGTAAATTAGCACCTTATTATTTATTTCTCTTTAACACACTGATAAAGAAACTAACTGCCTATCATCAAAACCCACGTTTATGCATTGTAAGGATTATATTCAACTGATTATTTATTGAGGTTTTTGTGGTGAAAAAAAAAAAAAACAGAGCCTACCTTCCTAGTGGAGCTGAGCCGACATGTAGGCAGCAAGAGTTAACTATGCTGGCTGTGTTCTCTATTCCTAATAGGAACACTTTAGCAATGCTAATCAGGTGTACTGATTTTCTGTTTTAATTTTTCCATAATAATTAAGTGAATGATATGGAATGCAATCAAGTTAGGCACTAGGGGGTTCATGCAAATGACTCTTTACTTTTTTACATTTTAAATTTTGTTAAATGGAACCATAAGGAAAGTTATTTGAAGACGAAGACTTGGGGGAAGGAAGCCCAGTACCTAATGTAGAGTTTTGAATAGATTTGAAATGTTTATTTTAATGAGACAAATCACCACTGTGTTGCCTTTTTTTCCCAAATGAAATAATATTATATTTCAAAAAGTATATTTTGTTTTCATTGGAAAGTCAACATAGATTATAGTACAAGACACAGTGACACAAAAAAGCCTTGGTGATACAGTGGTTAAAACATTCAGCTGCCAATGGAAGGTTGGCAGTTTGAACCCACCAGCTGCTCCATGGGAGAAAGATGTTGCAGTCTGCTTCTGTAAAGATACACAGCCTTGGAAATCCTATGGAGCAGCTCTACTCTGTCCTGTAGGGTCACTATGAGTCAGAATCAGTTTGATGGCAGTAGGTTTGTTTGTTTTAGTTTTATGATGACACAGCTTAAAAGAGAGAAATTAGGGTGAAAACTCTATTGACTTTTTCTCCCTCCTAGCTCTGGTGTGCCTAAGGCATTTGACTGCTAACCAGAAATCTGGCATTTCAAACCCACCAGCCACTCCTTGGAAGGAAGGTTGGGCAATCTACTTCCATAGTGATACTGCCTGGAAACCCAAGAAGGGGTTGCTGTGAGTCGGGTTCGACTTGGCAGCAGTGAGCTTGGTTTTTTTGGTAGTAGGCATAAAGGCAAATGATTACCTGTTTACTCACCAAAACCTATAAAAGAAAACAAGTAAAATACATAAAGGGTATGTATGATGGCCAATCAACTTTTTATTATGGTTATATATCAATGCCTTTATTAAATGAGATGGAGCAAAAAAGAAAGAAAAAAAGGACAATTCATGTTTTTGAGCACAATGAAATGTTATATTTCTATGATTCTCATTGATATGTTTGTGAAACTATCTTCTCTTCCAACCACATGTAACATTTGAATTATTTTCTCAAACAGTTTAAACAATGTTGTGAACTGAGTTGTATCCCTCAAAATATGTGTCAAGTTGGCTAGGCCATGATTCACAGTATTGTGTGGTGGTTCTCCATTTTGTGATCTGATGTAGTTATCCTCCATTTGTGATATATTTCAATCTTAACTTCTGTGTGTTAATGAGGCAACATCTGTGTGGAGTGTATCTGCAGTCACAGCCTTACAAGAGGGCAGGACTAAAGTTCCACCTTTACTCAAGTCACCAGTCTTACTCAAGTCACCTTACTTAAGTCACACTTTTTATCTTACAAAATATAAAAGGAGAGAAAAGCTAGCGGAGAAGAGGAGGACCTCACTACTACCAGAAAGAATAGCTGGGAGTGGAGCATGCCCTTTGACCCTGAAGTCCCTCTGCTGAGAACCTCCTATACCCAGGGGAAGATTAATGCCAAGACACATAGAGCTCGCCAAGGAACCAGAAGGCAGAAGCTGAAGAGACAAAGACCTTTCTCCAGAGCTGATAGTGAGAGAAAGACTTACCCCTAGAGCCAATGCTCTGAATTTGGACTTCTGGCCTCCTAAATTTTGAGAAAATAAGTTTCTGTGTGTTAAAGCCATCCACTGCTGTATTTCTGTTATAGTAGCAGTAGATAACTAAGACAACAAACTTATGTGAGTGCGCATTATCCCTGCATCTTATTAGCAATTCTTTTTGCCTGTTACATTTTATTCTATAATGCATATTATTCTAGAACTCAGTTTTTAAAATTCAATTATGAAGATTATTTGGGAATAAGAGACCAAGTTTGTGTGTGTATGTGTGTGTACATATATGTGTGTGTGTGTGTGTGTGTATTCAGTGTATTGATAGTTTCCTATCCACAAACTTTACCTGCAACTTCTCAATGCAAATTGACTTTTCTGTGTGCCAGATTTCAAAAGCAGTGAGAAGTGACCAAATTGTACTTTTATTCTGCAACTCTGATGGGAAGGTTAGGGCCCTCACACAGTGATGCATCAGGTATAAAACAAGAGGGAAAACCAGATTACTGTTAAAATTTTCACACACAGCCTTTCTTTTTCTTGGCAGATTGATTCATTGCTTACAGCAATTTCTGACTTTATAGACTAAACATTTTTAATTGGTAAATGGATGGTTTGGTCTGAGGTGGTGACTCAGGATATAAACGTTGTAATTTGGGTAATTGTCTGTGAGTGGATGGCAGAATACTGTTTACTAGCCTTCCTTTTGTCTTTGAGGAAAGAATGAAAGTTAATAAACATATTTTACCCTTTACAGAAGCTAAATATTTATACTGTCATAGAGAAAGCAATGAGATAGAGTAATATTTGCCATGTTTATTTGTACAAAGGAGCTCTGGTGGCGCAGTGCCCAAGGCATTTGACTGCTAAACAGAAGGGTGGTGGTTCAAATTCACCAGCCCCTCTGTGGAAGGAAGACTGGGCAATCTACTTCTGTAAAGATTTACCACCTCAGAAACCCCATAGAGGTCGCTATGAGTTGGAATTGACTTGATGGCAGTGGGTTTTTTTTTTTTTTTTTGGTATTTGTTACAAGCAAATGTATGAAAGGTTTTCTCTTTTTGATGGATGAGGAAAAGACTAGTAGTATGTTGTTGTTGTTGTTGTTGTTAGGTACCATGAAGTTGATTCTGACTCATAGGGACCCCATCTGACAGAGTAGACTGCCCCATGGGATTTTCTAGGCTGTAACCTTTATGGGAGCAGATTGCCAGGTATTTCTCCTGAAAAATCTCTGTGTAGGTTCAAACCACTAACCTTTTGGTTTGCAGGTGGATACTTACCCACTGTGCCAGCAGGGCTCCATAGCAATACATTACATGTGTTCAGTTGTAAAATGGAGATAATAAAAGTCTTTACTTCTTAGGTAAATCATTGTGAGGTTAAATAGATGACTCACCTAAAGAGCTTAGCACTGTGCCTGGCACCTAGTAGACAGTCAGGAAATGTTAGTTTTTATTGTTTATTTCCATAGTTATTATTATTTTTAACTTATTCCTGTTGAATGGAACAACTTCTTTAGTTATATAATGTTAAGCTTCTGATATTACAACTTCATGATTGTTAGCCTGAGAGAAACATCAATAATATGAATTAATTTATAAATCATTATTTGCTTTATATGTTGGAATCATTTATTGATTATTGAAATCCAGTTTTAAGAGTTTTAAAGCCTTTTCTCCTGTACTGTCTTTTAATTATCCTCCAAAATCATGACTTTTTGTAAAATTCAAAATCAAGCATTTTCTTTCATTTTAGCTGGTGTAGGGTCAGAGACCAATAACTTGTCATAATATAACTGTCAAAAAAGACAGTTAAGTTTGCCCATCTAAGAATCTTAAAGAATTTAATACTTCCTCTATTGATCTTTCTTCTCCATTTCTTGATAGGATACATTATTTCCTAAGATAAGCTTTTTGTTGTCATTGTTTATTATGTGTTTGTTTTAAGATAGACTTACCTCTTCATACCACAAGATTATTATTCAATAAATTTGAATTAAAAGAATTTAAAAATGGTGACCTTATGGTGTGAAAAATTAGCTCTGAACCAAGAAATGACTGTTTTGGCCATATAATTTGGCTTTTGTCACTAGTTTCACTGGTTTATCAACAAATAGGTTAATGCTTATTTTATTTTAATTTGTAAATGGATCAGCTATTTCTAATACCATGTTCATTTAGATGACATTGCTAACAAATAAGCTTTTCCTTCTTGCTGAGCACTAAGTTCGCAGAGAGCAAGAAATATAATTTGATTCCCAGGCACATGCCATTACAACAGTTGCATGCCATAGCCTGGTGTAGCGCCTGCACATAGTAGGTACTCAGTAAATGCCTGCAGAGGCGTCTCATGAATATCTCGTAGATGGAACTCACGTAGAGTCTTATATTTGACGTAACTAAACTGAACTCAAAGCTTCCTCTCCCCAGAGCTGCCACTTCTGTGCCTCCCGTCTCAATGAGAGGCTCACCGTCCACGCAAGGGCTAAATCAGGAGTCCCTTAATCCTACATGTAATCACCAAGTCCTATTGATTCCAACTTCTAAAAGCACCCCAGATTCATTCAATTCTCTGGAGCCCCAATGCTACTTTCTTAGTTCAGCCACGGTCATATCTCATCTGATCTCTCCCTACTAGTTTTCCCACCAGTTTTCTCCTCCTCTGCAGCCAGAGTAATCTTTCTAATGTCAGTCTGCACTCTTTAAGTCAAACCAGTTGTCCTTTGATACCCTCCAATTTATGGTGAACTCCGCGTGTGCCAGAGTAGAATTGTGCTCCATAGGGTTTTCAATGGCTGATTTTTCAGAAGTTCCCATCCTGGGACTCCACATCCTTAACTAGTTCCTTGTTATCCTTGAATGAAGTTCATTCATATAGTTCATTATGACTTTATAAAGCTCATTATGCTATGCTCTGATTTCTCCAGCTGTCTTCATTCTCTTACCATGAATTAATTGAAGCTCTCTAAATGTGCCTGGTCTTCCCTTGTCTCTGGACCTTTGCACATGCAATTCCCTCTACCTGCAATATTGTTCACCCTCTTTTTCTACTTCCTTTTTGCCTAAATCATTTCCAGGATTCTAAATATGTTGTTATTTGCTTCTCCAGTATGGTCTCCCTCTCAATAATACCACATTCATTTTTCTCAAGTACCATTCTGTAGACAGTTTTATATTAATTTTGTTTTCATCTATTAGAAAAGAAAAAAAATCTGTAAAATTGCTGGTTTCATTTCTATTCAGCAGATGAAGAAACTAGAGCACTAAATGTCAGAAATCTGTGTCAAGACTACTCAATTATAAGCACCTTAATGGGTAAGGATGGATCTAGTTCTCTACTTCGTGTCCAGGTTTTGTACAGTACCTATAATAGAGTAGGCAGTCAGTGCACGTTGAGTGAATTATTGAATGAATCTCACTTTGAGCCTGAGGTTCCTCTCTCTTGAGTCAATGGAGCTTCTGTTTCATCATTTGTCCTCCAGGACAAGTGAGGCCAGATTTTTCTGCATGTGCTCTTCTTCCAAAGGGAAGCTATGTCTGGTGAGGGAGTCTGGAAGCCTGTGTTGCTCTGAGTTGTTCTGATGCATTTCTTTAATGGTGGCTGGCATGGATGAGAAGGGCTTTTGTTGTGGTGGCAATTAAAGATGATTTGCACATTTTAGCAATTTATAAAACTTTAGGCACCCTGCACAGCATAAAAAACTCCTCTCTTTCCTGAACCATGAAATGTAGTGACCTCTTCATTTAAATACATGGCTTGTTATGCATATTTCAGCCTTAGTGACAACTGGTACCCAATGGTTGCTGGATTGAGAATTCTGTTTGGGTCATTTCAATGCATTGGTAATTTGGATCTCTTTTTTTTTTTTTTTTTTGTAGGTTATTTTTCAGGGGGAAAAAAATGGTTATTTCTTCAAACTCATGCCTGGGCTTCATTTGTTTACTGTTATGCCAGTGGATTGGAACCACCTCTTCTCTGAATCTTGAAGACCCTAATGTGTGTAGCCACTGGGAAAGGTAATAATTTTGAAAGCAGCCTGAAAAATAACTTCTGATAAGTTCTTTTGCATAACGTCATTAGTAATCTGATGTAGAAAATTAGAACTTGAGAAGAGATTGTGAAATTTCTTTTATGTAATAATCATTAGCTATAGCTTATAAAAGGAGCTCTGGTAGCATAGTGCCTAAGGTACTTGACTGGTAACCAGAAGGCTGGCAGTTCAAACCCACCAGCCACTCCTCGGAAGGAAGATGGGGCAATCTACTTCCATAGTGATACTGCCTCGGAAACCCAAGGAGGGGTCGCTATGAGTCTGGTCCGACTCGATGGCACACAACAACAAAAACAACATAGCTTATAAATTGGAGAGTATTACTCACATTGGTCTTATGTTAAAAAAGGAAAAACAAACAAACAAAAAAAAACCAAAAACGTATCTGATTCTAACACCAGTGCAGTTGTCAAATCCAGGGAAAACACTGATAGCTGAATTAAAATGATCTCCCTAAAGTCTTCTCCCTGCTCTTAATCTATTTACAGTTATTTGGGGAAGCTGGACTTATGCATGGGAACCAATGATTGAACAGTGGAAGGCAGCATGGAGTAATGTGCTTAACTAACATGTTGAACTGTATGGAATAAAAGAAATGGTGCTATAGGTGGCCTTGAAAGGGAGAAATGATTCTGCCTGGTGGGCAAGGCTGCATGAAGATAGTGCGACCTGAGGTGCTGGTTTCAAGTGATTGGGAGAGGTTTAAGGAAACAGAATAACTTGAAACCAGTGCCATGCAGACCACCAAGGGCTATGGTCAAGAAGAACAGAGTCATACAATACAATAAGGAAAGATTGTATAGATTCTGTGAAAACAGACAATGTAGTGATTAGATCTGGGCAAATTGCAGTAGCACATACAGGAAAGAACAAAACAACATGTCTCCCCTTAGGGATCTTGTAGTCCTACCTGGAACACAGAAATAGCAAAGACTATAAAATGTTACTATAGTATAATCAAGTACAGTCTGCTCTGCTCTAATGTGTACTTGTATTCCTAAGTCATTATCTTTGTAAATTCAAGTGTTTCAAAAAAATTGAAGTTGCTAAGTGCTATAGAGTAATATGTATTTTCTAATAGCGATGAGTGTAATTACATCGAGCTCTTTGTCTCTTTTTCCTATCACCTCTACACCATAATTAGCACACCAGAGTACATATTCTAATCACCTTTGTCACCCACTGTTGTTGTTGTTAGGTGCCGTCGAGCCCACTGCTGTTAGGATGCACAAAGCCCAGAGCTTCTCTTACCCAGTACCTATATTATTCTAAGGGCATGCTGGCCTCTCACTCACAGCCTTATACTTTGGTAAGAGCTCAATCCCATCTCCAGTCAGGGTAACAAAAACCTAATTCCCTGATTGATCGATGAGTTAATACAACATTATGAAACCTAGACTATAGAGAAAATATGTGTATGTAAAAACATGTATATATTTGTGGTATTAACTAGATCATACAAAGTTAAGGGTTGGGATCTAGATATAAATTGTCTTTATAATTAAGCACCCACATATAACATTTCACCAAGGAAGTCTTCATAAATATTTATTAAGATATTAGATGTGGAAAAAGGAATATGTGAATAGGTATATATCAAACTTAGAAAATGGAGAGACCATTGGTGGTTGATCTTGGAGAATGATAACTGTGGCATAGCAGGAAAAGTCAAATCTTTGAAATACTGTGAAATAAAAATTAATATATCATGGTGCTACATTGACCATCAGACATGAAGGAGGCAGAGAAGGCTGAGGTCTGGAACCTGCTGTGTCAACGAGTGGAGGTGTCAGTGCACATGTGGAAAAATGAAAGGAAGAGAGTTGATTTGAGAGGAAAAAGGATTAGCATGGTTTGGCTATGTTGCATTTATAAAATCAGTTTGAAATATGAGCCTAGAAGTGTATGGGGATATAAACTTTGGGATCTCCAGCATGATAAAATGTGAATAGATAAACTCCCTGAGGGAGACTCTACAGAGAAAAGAATCCAAGGTTCCAAGTAATCTAGTACCCACTTGTAATTACACATTTTATCATTATTCATCACTCAGTATTTTACCAAACCTGGTAAAACATAATCACATTGCTTTGTTCACCACCAGTAATCCCCAGTGTCTCGAACACTGTCTTTCACATGGCATGTGTTCAGTAAATAATTGTTTAATGAGTGAGACCATCTTCTGATAGGAAATGAAATGAACAAAAATGCTTATCATGGGGAGAGAGACAGAGACAGACAGACAAGGACTGATTAATCTCTAAACCTGGTAATAATTCCACAGTTGCACAAGTGATTAGAGTAACCTGTAAAATCATCATTAACTAACTATTGACAAATAAGAAAGTGATGGAAGGTTTTCTTCCCCCTGTGGTTATTTATACAATCTCTTATTGATAAATTTCCCATTATATGGTTAGACAAAAGTTTTCGAAGAGAGGTGAAAGGGAGTGGGATTGTTTTGACAAGATGGAGAAAGGAAGAACAAAATATATTTATAATGATCAAATAGAGGTACAGGTTACAAGTTCTCTGTTTTCAGAATTGAAATGAGCTTGAGTTGAAATGGGGAGATGAAGATTAGCTCCATGGACACAATTCTTGTTAGTAGGGCTCATTCTAGGTGTTCCTGATACTAAAAGCCACCTGTATCCTGTGAGCCATGGACTTATCTCTCTGAATATGTTCTGTAGCGTCTCAGCATCAGCATCACCTGGGACTTGATAGAAACATGGGCTCTCAGGCCCTTCCCCTGCCTGCTGAATCACAATCTTCATTTTAACAAGATCTTTAGGTGATTGATTTATCTGCACATACAAGTTTGAGAAGCACTGAACTAAACTGCTTGTCAGTGCTTTCTAGGTGCATCCCCCATTCCTATCTGAATGCTTACAGATAAAGGCATGCCTTGTTTTAGTACAGCAATTGTGATTCCAAGAGTTACACATAAAATGAAATTAAAGAAAATTAAATCATTTAAAATACACAAGAGTTTTTGTTATTAAAGGAATTCTGCAGAGAAAGAATCCTTGTGCATGATGAATAATTCTATGAATAATCAGCCCCTTCTCCACAGTCCCTTTCCCTGTTCTGTGAATTGAAGCTTTTCCACCTATCAGGGGTTCTTCCAAAGAAGGCACAAATGGAGGGAAGCTACTCTGTGTCCAACCCTCTGGGGATAGAACACAGTAGTGATAGTAATTGAACCAGCAGTCCTGAAGTGAGCAAAGATAAGGAATGATGATTATTACCATATCTGATTAAAGTAACAAGATAATTTAGCAGATCAATGTAATTAACCACTTTGGAATATGTCCAAGTGATAATAGCCGCCTTCTTTTTTTTTTTTTTCCTCTCTACCTTCAATTAAATTTTGCTGGGGTTTCTCTCCAGCTAATACTTAGGTTAAAATCACGGTGATGATATGTTTTCAGTGTGCTTGAGAAGATTAAACAAACAAGCAGGAAATAAAAAGTTTTGCATCTTAATGCTGAAAAATAGAGCAGAATTGGAATCAGATTCCTTTTGATACCACAGTTTGCCAGGTTGTTAGGTGCCGTCAAGTTGGACCCAACTCATAGCAGTCCCTCCTTGGGTTTCCAAGGTGGTTATCACTACAGAAGTAGATTGCCCAACCTTCCTTCTGAGGAGTGGCTGTGGGTTTGAACTGCCAGCCTTCTAGTTAGCAGTCAAGTGCCTTAGGCACCCCACTAAAAGCTGGACCTCCCAGTGTTTTAGTGACATCCGAAAGGGGACAGAGAAGCATGATGGTTGTGCTGATTTTACACTCTCACTAGCAATGGGAGCTCAATGTTGCTCATTTGGGATGAAAAGGAAGTATGAGATTAGACAGTCGAGAAGGTTCTTTCACATTTTGTGACTTCAGTAGCAGCTAATGATGGACACAGAGGTCTGGAGAACTACTATTAAAAAATGAGCTGATTAAGTTTACAGAAGCCCACAAACTGGTCAAAGCAGCAGTGATAGTGACTAGGAAAAGTGAACCCATTCTTGCAGACATTTCCCTTCATTGAAAAGTAAGTTACTCAAAAGGAGACAACTTAGTTGTCTAACAATAGATGACTAAATATTGAGAAAATTATGGTGTCATTACTTATGAAGTACTGGTATTGTGAATTGCCATCCAGTCAGACCCCATGTGTGCACAGTAACACTGCTCCATAGGAGTTTCAAGTCTGACCTTTCAGCAGCAGATGGCCACGCCTGTCTTTGAGGCCCCTCTGGGTGTGTTTGAACTGCGAACCTAAGTGCCAGTAGTTGAGCACTGAACCATTTGTGCAACCCTGGGATTCTTAAAGCCCAAAACCAAACCCACTGTCCTCGAGTTGATTCCGACTCTTAGGCAGTCATAATTTGAAGACTATTTGCTAATATTGAAAATCCTAATGATACATTGTTAAGATAAAAAAAAGCAGGTTTTAAAATTACATGCACAGAATGATTATAATAATATACAAACCAAAAACTAAAACCCCCAAAACTGTAAAGAAGCACAACAAAATGTTCTTGGTGGTTATGTAAGACTTCCAGAGTTATTGCTCTCTTCCTTTTAGTAAAAAAATTGTTTTCCATATATTGTAATGTGATGATAATAC
>NW_006921772.1:161492-164216 GCF_000298275.1 Orycteropus afer afer
GAGAGAGATTTGGATTTGAACAAGTTTCAAGTCCTTCTCCCATAAACTTAAGTGGAAGCCTTGGTTTCTGATCATTGTGAAAAGTAATATTTCACCACAATAAAATATTTTTTAAGAAAGGAATTTATATTCAGTCAGTTTTCAGTTAGCTTTAAGCCTCTGAATAATTTCAATGGGAAGACTCAAAATTGAAGAGAAATGCTCAAAACATAGTATATATTATTATCCTCCTACAGGAAGCAAAGAATACCAGCAAGATATTTACTTGTGTTTTTTATTGACTATGGAAAAGCATTTGATTGTGTGGATCATAACAAATTATGGGTAACATTGAGAAGAATGGGAATTCCAGAACACTTAATTGTGCTCATGAGGAACCTGTACATAGACCAGGAGGCTATTGTTTGAACAAAACAAGGGATTACTGCATGGTTTAAAATCAGGAAGGGAGTGTGTCAGGATTGTATCCTTTCACCATACTTATTCAATCTGTATGCTGATCAGATAATCCAAGAAGCTGGACCAGATGAAGAAGAACATAGCATCAGGATTGGAGGAAGACTTTTTAACAACCTGCGATATGCAGACAATACGACTTTGCTCGCTGAGTGAGGATGACTTGAAGCACTTACTGATGAAGATTGAAGACTACAACCTGCAATATAGATTACACCTCAATATGAAGCAAACAAAAATCCTCACAAATGGACCAGTAAGCAGCAGCATCATAAATGGAGAAAAGACTGAAGTTGTCAAAGACTTCATATTACTTGGTTCTACAATCAATACCAATAGAAACAGCTGTCAAGGCATCAGAAGACTTATCACATTGGGAAAATCTGCTGCAAAAGATCTCTTTCAAGTGCTGAAGAACAAATGTGTCTCCTTGAAGACTAAGGACTGCCTAACCCAAGCTATGGCATTTTCAATTGCCTCGTATGCATATGAGAGCTGGACAGTGAATAAGGAAGACCAAAGAAGAGTTGATGCTTTTGAGTTGTGGTGCTGGCAAAGAATACTGAAAGTACCATGGACTGCTAAAAGAACTAACAGATCTGTCCTGGAAGAAGTGCAGCCAAAATGATCCTTGGAAGTGAGAATGGCCAAACTTCATTTGACCTACTTTGGTCACATTGTCAGAAGGGACCATTCCCTGGAGAAGGATATCATTCTTGATATGGTAGTCAAAGTTGTATGTCAGCTTGGTTGGGCCTGGCTGGGTGGCTGGGCAGCTGGTGGTACTTATTCCCCATGATGAGACTGGCAGTCAAATCCATGGTGGGATCTACCACAAGCAGCTGAGTAGCTGCTTTGGATATGTGGTCTGCTTCACGTATATAAGAAACAGCTTTGGGGATGGTCTCTAGCTTATGGCATGCTTGAACCCTGCATGTAGCTGTGTTCTTGTAGTCTGCCATGCTCTGCTGACCTTGGAACTTCCAATGGCCTTAAATTAATGGCCTGCCACATGGTTTGGTAACATCAGGACTGTGCCATTTTATTTGTTAACCTTGGGCTTGTTAGCCTCAGCAGCCAGTAGCTGCCTGAGTGAAGAGATGCCTCTAGCTTCAGTGGGCTGGGAGCAAGAGGCAGAGCTGAAGCCCAAGGTCGAGGGGCTTTCACACACCCCCTAGAGCCTGGCACTTTGAACTCGGACTTCTAGCCTCCCGAACTGTAAGAGAATAAACTCCTGTTTGTTCAAGCCATCCCGTTTGTGGTATATTCTTGTCAGAGTGGCACTAGGTAACCAGAACACTTGGTAAAGTGGAGAGTCCATGAAGAGAGGGGAGGGCCCTCAATGAGATGAATTGACACAATGACAAGGATCATGAGACTGGCACAGGACCAGGCCGTGTTTTGTTCTTTTGCACATAGGGTCACTGTGAGTCGGATAGGACTTGACAGCACCTAACAACAACAACAGTGACACCTGTGAGACACAGCTTGACTGGACTGCCTTGTTTTTCTGGGTCTCACAAGTTTTCCACCATTGGCAGAGCAACCTTACCACTTTTCTACTGTTCATTTTCATAGAAAATAGTTTTCCTTCTCTAGCAGCTTTTCCCTTACACAGATTCCTGCTTTCACAGGTTTTACTGTATTTTCTCCAGATGGAATACATTTCTCCATTAGCCATGTCACATTATGGTTTGGATATTTATGTGTCTGCTTCTCTCACTAGAAAGCTTTGAAGGCAGGAATTGCCTAGAAGTTGCTCAGTAAATGTTTACTGAAATGGAAACCTAAATAGATTGAATGCCTTTTGATAGAGAAGTGATTGTTAGTTGCCCATTCCTGCACTATCTTCATGAGTGCCTTTCAACCTAAGGGTGTCGTCTTCCTGCACTATATCAGACAGTATTCTGTTGTATTGGATAATTTTCAGAAGTAGATTGCCAGGTCTTTCTTCCTAGTCTAGAAGCTCCACTGAAACCTGTTCACTATGGGTGACCTTGCTGATATTTGAAACATTGGGGCCATAGCTTCCATGTCATTATTGTTAGGAGCTGTCAAGTCAGTTCTGACTCATAGTGACCTCAGGTACAACAGAATGAAACATTAATCGGTTCTATACGGTCCTCATCTTCATTGCATATTTGAGCCTATTGCTGCAGCCACTGTGTCAATCTATCTTATTGAAGGTCTTCCTCTTTTTATTGACCCTCTGGTAGCATAGTGCCTAAGGCACTTGGCTGCTACCCAGAAGGCTGGCGGTTCAAACCC
>NW_006921772.1:164316-173162 GCF_000298275.1 Orycteropus afer afer
TCTACTTCCATAGTGATACTGCCTCAGAAACCCAAGGAGGGGTCGCTATGAGTCGGGCCCGACTCAATGGCAAATAACAACAAAAACAACAACTTGAACAAGCATGATGTCCTTCTCCAGACACTGGTCCCCCCTGATAACATGTACCAAGTGCATGAGATGAAATGTCTCCATCCTCGCTTCTAAGGAGCATTCTGGTTCATCTTCCAAGGCACATTTGTTCATTCTTCTGGCAGCCTATGGTGTATTTAATATTCTTCACCAATATCATAATTCAAATGCATCAGTTCTTGATTTTCCTTACTCATTATCCAGCTTTCATATACATATAAGGCGATTGAAAATACCATGGCTTGGATCAGGTGCACTTTAATCTTCAAAGTGACATGTTTGCTTCTTAACACTTTAAAGAAGTCTTTTAAGAGCAGATTTTCATAGTGCAATAGTACGTCTGATTTCCTGACTGCTGCTTCCATGGATGTTGACTGGATCCAACTAAAATGGAAGCTCTGAAAACTTCAGTCTTTTCTCCACTTATCATGATGTTGCTTTATTGGTCCAGTTGTGCAGATTTCTGCTTTCTTTATGTTGAGGTGCTATCTATCAGTAAGTGCTTCAAGTCATCTTCACTTTCAGCAAGCAAGGGTGTGTCATCGGCATATCACAGGTTGTTAATGAGTCTTCCTCCAATACGGATGCCATATTCTTCTTCATATAGTCTTACATCATACTAACACACAAATCATCACAATATTACAAACTGACAGACTGGTCGTGGTTGATAGAGAAGAGCACCTTAAAACCACAGAGATTTCCTGCAAGTGTATACTGTTGATGAGCAAGTGGCAAGAATGGGAATTCATATGTTTTAACATTTCCTCTTACTTAGGAGTCTTTCAGGCTACTAGAAATTTGTGTATGTGTGTGGGGGGAAGTCATGTTCTTTTGTAGAATTAATTCCAGTTGTTTCTGAGACGTTTTTACTGTCCATATCAAGTAGAATTGGCAGATCTGTTGGTTGATTATCACTTATGTTCTCCTAGGTGTACAGGTCTTAACATTAAAACATGGCCTTTGAAATTTTCTGAAAATGCTGAGTCAGGGCTAATTCAACAAACTAACTTGGATCAGTTCAATAGGTACTGTAGTGCTTGCTTGAATAACCTTTTCTCCCTGACTGGCCTGGTTAATTTTAGAGTGATTTCCTGTTGGACATGATGCTCTATTTTACATGTAAATGATGTTAGACTGTACCTATATAGCATTTTCCATCCATGTAGGACATTTATTCACTTTGCTCTCTGCTAGAAATGGAAAGGATAAATAATGGTTCAGGCCTCAAGACCTGATGAGCAGCTGGATAGGAAGGAAAAAAATTGGCAAGGAAGTCTAAGAATTTTCATCAACCTATGCCTCAGAGCACTGCTGGAGGTCTGAAGATAATATTAATAGCTTAATGTGATATGTCAGCCCAGGAACATTTATATTTTAACAGAGGCTCTTGCTTTACCCAAAAGGCATTATATCACAGTCTGTGGGCGTTTACGCTCTTTACTCTCATCTGTACTTGTTCTTGTAGGTAGCAGCAGGTATCTGTTGGGGTAGAAATAAATAGTCATCTAAACTGCATGTTAAAAACTCAGACTGCTAAGTGAGAAGGGATGGTCAAGACCAGAATTGAGATTACCTGCTCGAGGTCACATAGTTTCTTGGAGTCAGATCAGAATTATTGTTCTGCCTTTTTCTAGTCCAGTGCTGTTTTTAATAGAGCTTGCTTGATCTACTTAAGATTTGTGGTATTTTTTATTTTGTTTTCAGTTGCCATCCAGTTGATTCTGACTCACGGAGACTCATGTGTGTCAGAACAGAACTGTGCTCTGCATGGTTCTCAGTAGCTGATTTTGGGAAGTTGATTGCCAGGCCTTTCTTCCAAGGCACCTTTAAGTGAACTCAAGCCTCTAGCCTTTGGGCTAGTAGCCAAGTGTGTTAACTGTTTGCACTAACCAGGGATTCCAAGACTTGAGGAGGATCTCTAAATTCACCTGGAATTGAAATGGAAATGCCTCAAGTAATGGAATACAGGCAGTCCCTGGGTTCTGAACGAGTGTGTCTTTAAGTTGAATTTGTAGATAAGTCAGAAGAGATACATGCAATTCTTATTTACCCATAACTTTTCCTGTGCAGGAAAAAGGATCTCTGGTGGTATAATGATAACACACTTGATTGCTCACTGGAAGGTCAGTGGTTCAAACCCACCAGCTGCTCCACAGAAGGCAGACTGGAAGATCTACTTCCATAAATATTTATAGCCTCAGAATCCTAAATGGGGGTTGCTATGAGTTGGAAAGGACTTGATGGCAGTGAGGTTGTTGTTGTTTTTTTTTTTTTTTCCTAGTACAAGAAAAGGAGACTTGGTAGCACAGTAGTTAAAGCACTTGGCTGCCAACCAAAGGGTTGATGGTTCAAATCAGTCAGCCGCCTGTAGGAAAAAGGTGAGGCAATCTGTTTCCATAAAAAGTTAAAGCTTTTGGGCAGTTCTATCCTGTCCTATAGGGTAACTATGAGTAGGAATCAACCTGACAGAAGTGGATTTTGGTTAGTGCAATGATTTAAAAGCTGCATTTGCAGCATGTGGTGATTGTGATGAAGAATTTGTTGATGGTAAGGGTTGGTTAAAACAAATCCACAAGAGCCAAAATCCTAATTTGATTATATCCCACCTGAACTTAGAGAACATGTGAAGAAAAGATTTGATGCATTGAACACCAATGACTGAAGACAAGATGAGTTGTGGGATGACATCAAGAACATCATAAATACATTAAAAAAAATGGTTATTATTTTTTTTTTAAAAAAAACAAGAATGGAAGAAAAGACCAAAATGGATGTCAGAAGAGACTGAAAAACTTGCTCTTGAATGGAGAGTAGCTAAAGCAAATGGGAGAGATGACAAGATAAAACAGGTGAACAAAAGATGTCAAAGGGTGGCTCAAGAAGACAAAGTGAAGTATTATAATGATATGTGCAGAAACCTGGAGTTAGAAAACAAAAAGAGAAGAACAATCTCAGCATTTCTCAAGTTGAAAGAACTGAAGAAAATATTCAAGGCTCGAGTTGCAATACTGAAGGATTCTAGGGCAAAATATTGAACGATGCAGGAAGCATCAAAAGAAGATGGAAGGAATACACAGTGTCACTGTATCAAGAAGAATTGGTACCTGTCCACGTATTTCAGGAGGTAGCATATGATCAGGAACCAATGCTGTTGAAGGAAGAAGTCCAAGCTGTGCTGAAGGAATTGGTGAAAAATAAGACTCCAGGAATTGACAGAATAGCCACTGAGATGGTTCAACAAATGGATACAATGCTGGAGGGACTTACTCGTTTATGCCAAGAAATTTGGCAGATAGATATATGGCCAACTGACTGGAAGAGATAGAGATTTGTGCCATTCCAAGGACAAGTAACCCAACAGAATGTGGAAATTGTCAAACGATATCATTAACATCACACTCAAGTAAAAATATTGCTGAAGATAATTCAACAATGATTGCAGCAGTATATTGACAGCGAACTTCCAAAAATGCAAGTTGGATTCAGAAGAGTATATGGAATGAGGGATATCATTGTTGATGTCAGGTTGATCTTGGCTGAAAGCAGAGAATACAAGAAAGATGTCTACTTGTGTTTTATTGACTATGCAAAGGCATTTGACTGTGTGGATCATAATAAGTTATGGATAACATTTTGAAGAATGGGGATTCCAGAGCACTTAATTGTGCACAGACCAAGAGGCTGTCTTTCAAACAGAACAAGGGGATACTTCATGGCTTAAAATCAGGAAGGATGTACATCAGGGTTGTATACTTTCGCCATACTTACTCAATATGTGCACTGAGCAAATAATGTAAGACACTGGACTATATGAAGAATGTGGCATCAGGACTGAGGGAAGACTCATTAACAACCTGTGATATGCTGATGACACAGCTTTGCTTGCTAAAAGTGAAGATGACTTGAAGCACTTACTGATAGATTGCACCTCAACATAAAGAAAACAAAAATTCTCACACTGGACCAATAAGCAGCATCATGTTAAATGGAGAAAAGATCAAAGTTGTCAGGGATTTCATTTTACTTGGATCCACAGTCAACACCCATGGAAGCAGCAACAGGTAATCAGATATAGTATTGCACTATGAAAATCTTCTGCAAAAGACTTCTTTAAAGTGTGAAGAAGCAAAGATGTCACTTTGAAGACTAAGGTGCACCTCCATGGTATTTTCAGTCACCTTGTATGCATGTGAAAGCTGGGCAATGAATAAAGAAGACCAGAATAGTTAATGTCTTTGAATTGTGGTGTTGTCAAAGGGTATTGAAAATGCTGTAGGCTGCCAGAAGAATGAAAAAAATCTGTCCTAGAAGTACTGCAGCCAGAATGCTCCTTGGGAGCGAGAATGGCCAGACTTCGACTTACCTACTTTGGTTGTGTTGTCAGAAGGGACCAGTCTCCATAAAAGGAAGGATATCATGCTTGGTAAAATAGAGGGTAAGTGAAGAAAGGGAAGACCCTCAGTGTGATGGATTGACACAGTGGCTGCAATGATGGGTTCAAGCATTGTAAGGATTGTGATGATGGTGCAGGACTGGACAATGTTTTGTTCTGTTATATGTAAGGGCACTATGAGTCGGAGCCAACTCGATGGTACCTAACTACGACAACAACAACAACAAGGGGTTGGTTCATTAGTTTCAAAATGAGGACAAATATATGTAACACTAAAGGGCAATTATGAGTTGTCTTTAAGTTGGATATTCATAACCTAGGGACTGTAGGCCAACATATGAATAGGATGTTTATTCCATGGATGCCGTATTGAAACCTAACTACATGATGACTAGCAGAGACCAGGTACAGGATGAAATTCCTCTTTTGTGAGGCCAGCACCTTTTCAAATGAAGGTTCTGTCCTGTGTAACCTGAATTCTTGCTGAAATTTTAACCTAATTTCCTCTGTACCTTCTCCAGTTGATAGTTTCTATTAGTGAACTTGGGGTATTGATTTACAGTGAAGAAGTCTGTAATTGTGGCTCATTTTGTTTGTCAGTATGGATTGAACATCTTAGTGGAAATCTTTAAGAGACTGTTAAAGAAAATAGAATAGATTGTTTGAGAAACGGCATTCTCCAGCTTTTCCTGTAGGCAGAAACTGAGCTCTGAAGCATGTAATAGACTGCTTAGGATTTTAAAGTGTGAGACTGCACGTTGGATGTTCTTTCATGAATGTTTTTCACCCACATTTGTAGGTCCGTAAGATTGCATGTTTTTACTCTAGTGAGAAGCTGTTAATGAAAATGTATGGGAAAGCAAAAGCAGCAGGCTGTTGGTGTGATGATTTCAGGGCTAATTGTCTCAACTGTATGTTTAGAACATGATTTAAAGAGTTCTTTGCAGTTTTAAAGAGCTCTGGTGGCCGAGTGGTTAATTCATTTGGTTGCTAACCAAAAAGTTGGTGGTTTGAACCCACCAGCCTTTCGCAGTCTGCTCCCATAAAGATATATAGCCTTGGAATATCTATTGGGCGGTTCTACTCTGCCCTATAAGGTTACTATGGGCCAGAATTGACTCTATGGTAGTGGGTCTGGTTAGTTTTTTTTGGTTTGTTTTTATTTAGAGGTTGTAGATGCACTTCCACTATCTGAGAAGAAAAGCAGACACATGAAAGCAAATTATTACAAGTTCTAACCAGGGAAATATACTCTTTCTGATTTTTCAGAATTGGAAGCAAAATTTACTCTCTTGTGAACACGTCAGTCTTTTTTGCTAGTTAACTTTGTTATTTGCATACAGACTTAAAGTGGAAACTTTTTGTGAAAAGTCTTTGTTGTCCTGGAACCTTAGGGAAAGAGGAGGGGACTAAATACAGAAAAAATAGTGAAGCATTTTAAAATTTGGGGATACCAAGGCTTGTGGTGAATAGAAGAGAATTTCCTTTGAAATTTATAGCATGATCCATGTGTTTTAAATATATTACTAATATTGACTCTTGAAAGGTTCTAATTCAAATAAAAACCTGTAAAAAAAAAAGATTGTTAAAATTCAATGTGGAGTTGTAAATGGAGATTATTTAGCCTACAATCCCTTTTGAGTACACAGTATATCACTTGTGTAAAAAAGAGAAGTACTGACTCTTTCCTTTTCTTTTCAGCTACTCAGTGACTGTGCAGGAATCATACCCACATCCGTTTGATCAAATTTACTACACGAGCTGCACTGACATTCTAAACTGGTTTAAATGCACACGGCACAGGTAACGGGGGTTCAAATATATTTATAAGCTTGGCTAACTGGGAATGGAGTCGTATACAATTCGAAATATTAAATGTTTGAGAAGGTGCATCCATTCATTCAGTGAGTAGGTACTGAGTGCTTGCTGTTGTCCTAGCTTTGTTCCTGATCACAGGGAGGACAGCAAAGCAAAAAGGTAGTCAAGGCCCTTTAGGAGCTAACTATCTAACTGCAGAGGAAATATGTAATGTTTGCCATCGTTTGGTTGGGAACAATTAAACACCTTTTGTGTTATGCATAATTCAGAGAGATGCTCTTAAAAACAAATATCAAGAAATTCTAGCATATATCTATAATTGAACATCTAATTCATTTAAGGTTAGCTCAAATTGAACCCTTAAGGAAAAGGCCATACATTTTTTTCTATAAATGTTAAAACAGAAAAGAAAAATATTAATTTTAATATGGGCCAAAAAATGAATCCACTGCCGTCAAGTTGATTCTGACACATAGTGACCCTATAGGATAGAATGTAACTGCCCATAGGGTTTCCAAGACTGTAAATCTTTACAGAAGCAGACTGCCTCATCGTTTTCCCATGGAGCTGCTGGTGGCTTTGACCTTTTGGTTAGCAGCCAAATACTTTGACTACTATACCACCAGAGGTTCTGTTAATATGGAAAGGATGCCTAATTTTATTAGTAAAAGATTTATGGTAGTCTGGGTTATGGGTTGGGTGTGGCACCTGCTGACTTACACTGAACTAAATGATGTCATGCTCAGTGTCTTCAGACAAGCTTTCCTCAAGCGTTCAGTACAAACTAGCACTTCCTCTCCATCACATGCTATTCCCTTACTCGGGCTTTATTTATTTATTTATTTTCATAGCATTTAAGCATGAATAGCTATAAATAAAATAATATTTATTATTTTAATGTCTGTCTTTCCTTAAACAAATTCTACTGGATTTAGCTTCAGAGTAGAATGTAAATTCCTTGAGGGAAAGGCTTTATATTATTTTGCTATTTACTCAGTGCAGCAGTACCTGGAATATAATAAGTACTCAATAAACATGAGCTTAATAAATCAACGAATGAATAAGGCTTTAATTAAAAGGAAAGATCTCTTGTCTTTTATCCTTCCATTTTATAATGGGATGATACTGCATGGAGCCAGACTTAAAGGTATTATCTGATTTTTTCCTTTAAAAAATATGCAATTGAATGCTGATTAGAATGGTATTATATGAAAATACCATATGAAGATATTTCAAGATAAGTGAGGTAGAAAAATTATGAAACTTCTGATCCCTTGAAATAAATGATAGATTGGCTGAAATTGGGAATATTAATATATACTCAACTAAAATGATGAGAGTTAATAGTGATCAAGATGTATATTCCATGTTTCTTCTTATTTATTTTGGAGTACTTTGCTTTTCATATCTTTATTATATTTAATAACTTTTGTATTAAAATATGAATTCTTTATTTCTAAATTGCAGTTAGAAGTAACAATGTGATTTTTTTCCCCTTTATATAGAATCAGCTATCGAACAGCCTATCGACATGGGGAAAAAACTATGTATAGGCGCAAATCCCAGTGCTGTCCTGGATTTTATGAAAGCAGGGAAATGTGTGTCCGTAAGTAAGACTTTTAGCCCTTTGAGGTTTACTTGTTTTGCCTGGAGTAGGTTTGCAGCCTGAGATAGAGGACTGGGGAGCTGGGGCATCTTGGAACATTCCCTATCACACTATGCTGCTACTTCCCTTGGCCTGTGTAATGAGAGAAACATTCACTTTCTTCTCCTGTCCTATTAAAAAATCTTCAAGTGAATGTTGCTTTAGTAGAAAGCAGATACTACAGAAAGATGACTCAAGGCTGGATGTAACAATGTTAATTGTACTTTTTAATAAATGCCTAATTGGAAATTCATCAGGAGTCATTGGACTTAGATCACAGAAGAGAACAGAAACATAATTAACCTGAGTGAACTTCTGAGAGAACAGCATATTCTTTCCTGTGCAGAAAATGGTGAGGCTGCCTAAGTAGAATTTTCATGTTAAGAAATGACTACTTGAAGAGAAGGGCAATGTACCAAATGTGAGTGATCAACATGGTAGCTTTGAGGAAGAGGAAGACACAGAGAGGTACATGGGAGGTCCAGAAAACAAAGATGAACCCTTTTGCACATACAGTACTGCATTGCCAGTGAAGGCAAACACGGATACATGGGTGGATAGATAGGTGGACAGGCTGAACTATTAGGTATGTCTGTGCAGTGGGGAGTGTGCCCAAAACTGGGTAAGGCTGGCAGACAGTGTTTCTACAAGTGTATTACTATGTTCTGTAAGAATTCCCAGCTGTATAGAAGAGCTGACAAGGGACAAGGTTGTAGTCACTTCTTGGACACAGCCAGCTTCCCAAAGGGAGCAAGTAGGTGGACCTGTGGGCTTGGGATCATAGTCACAGAGGACATCAATATCAATTGACATAACATTACTAAACAAAACATTGTTCTACCTCCTACTTTGGGGAGGTATTTTTTTTTTTTTTTT
>NW_006921772.1:179492-205669 GCF_000298275.1 Orycteropus afer afer
ATTTATTGTCATTTCTCTTCTTTCCTTCTCTCCCTGACTCACAAATTCATTCTGAGATGTTGGAGAAGTTTGTTACTTTATGATACAGTTTAGAAAAATCTAGAATATTATATGGTATGACATTTGCAATTGAGGTTTTTTGCTAATATGTATAGGACACTTGGAAGAGAGATCATTAAAAAATATCTTTTTCAAGGATTTTGTTTCAGCACACAGCTAAAAGAGCACATTTGCATTCTAACTCGGGACATTAGTGTTGAGGAGCACAGAGAGAAGGTTCTGTTGTACTTTGGAGGCACCAGGAATAATAGGACAGATATGGGCTTAAGAATCTGTGAAGCCAGCTGACAGTGCTGCCTCTGCCACCACCGCTGTGTACCTTCAAATGAGCTATTTACATTCTTTGCAGCCTCTTTTCTCTCAGGTGGAGAAAGGGCTTGGACCAGTATGTGTCTCATCTTGCTTCTAAGCCATATTCTTGATATAAACTGGCGCAATTCTGCAACTTTGATTTAGAACCAGGCCTATATATGATAATGTTCATTAAAGAAGTAGAAAATTTAAAAAAAGAAAGAGAAGAAAATAAAAATGCATTGTGAATGTTTTTCCTGTCAGTAATATATTACAAATGCCAATATAAAATTGTATTATAAATCCCAAGAGACTCAGCAAAAATAAATTACTGGAACTAATAGAGAGGTTCAGCAAAGTGGCAGGATACAAGGTCAACATACAAAAATCAGTTGGATTCCTCTCCATCAACAAAGAGTCCTCTAAAAAGGAAAGAAGGAAAATAGTACCATTTAATTTAGCTACCAAAAGATAAAATATAGGAATAAATCTTACCAGAGACACCAAAGATCTATACAAAGAAACCTACAAAACACTATTTTATGAAACTATAAGGGATCCACATAAATGGAAGAACTTGCCTTGTTCATGGATAAGAAGACTGAATATTGTGAAAATGTTAATATTACCCAAAGCAATCTACACATTCAATGCAGTCCTGATCCAGATACCATCAACATTTTTTAAGGATACAGAAATACCAATTATTAATTTCCCTTGGAAAGGAAAGAGACCTCAGATAAGCAAAGCAAAGCAGAGGTCTCACATTCCCAGATCTCAAAACCTACTATATAGCCATGGTAGTTAAAATAGCATAGTATTGGTACAGATAGACAGATAGAACAATGGAACAGAATAAAAAACCCAGAAATAGACCCATCCATCTATGATCAGCTGATCTTTGACAAAGAACCAGAACCCATTTAATGAGGGAGAGAGAGCCTCTATAACAAATGGTGCTGGCAAAAATGGATATCCACTTGCAGAAAAATGAAACAAGACCCATACCTCACCCCATACACCAAAACAAACTCAAGTTGGATCAAAGACTTAATGTAAAACCCCAAATAATAAAGTTCATCAAAGATAAAATAGGGACAAATCTGTTGTTGTTGTGTTGTTATCTGCTATTGAGTTGGACCTGACTCATAGCGACCCCTCCTTGGGTTTCCGAGGCAGTATCACTACGGAAGTAGATTGTCCCATCTTCCTTCTAGGGGCCCTAATTTACAGCATAAATAGACTATCAAGCATAACCCAGAATGCACAGGCAGTGGAGGAAAAGCTAGATAACTGGGAACTTTTAAAAATTCTTATGCACATCAAAAGACTTCTCCAAAAGGGTAAAAAGAGAACCTACAGATTGGGAAAAAATATTTGACTTTGTCATATCTGACAAAGGACTTTTCTTCAAAATTTATAGAACACTTCAACACTCAACATCAAAAAGACAAACAATCCAATTCAAAAATGAGCAAGGGATGTGAGCAGATACTTCACTAAAGATGATATACTGGTGGCCAGCAAACACATGAGGAAATGCTCAGGATCACTAGCTGTTAAAGAGATGCAAATCAAAACAACATTGGGATATCATCTCACCCCAGCAATAATAGCAAAGTTCAACAAGACAGAAAATAACAAGTGCTGGCGAGGTTGCGGAGAAATTGGAACTCTCATACACAGCTGGTTGTTGTTGTTGTTGTTATGTGCCATTGAGTCAGACCTGACTCATAGCGACCCCTCATTGGGTTTCCGAGGTGGAAGTAGATTGCCCCACCTTCCTTCCAAGGAATGTCTGGTTAGCAGTCAAGTGCCTTAGGCACTACAGTGCTGGTGGGACTGCAAAATGGTACAACATTGTGGAAAATGGAATGGCATTTCCTTAAAAAAGTGAAAATAGAAACACCATTTGATCTAGCAATTCCATTACTAGGAATATATCCTAAAGAGATGGGAGACAGGACACGAACAAACAAATGCATACCCATGTTCATGGCAGCACAATTCACTAGAGCAAAGAGATGGAAACAGCTTAAATGCCCATCAGCAGATGAATGGAAAACCAAGCTATGGTACATTCACATAATGGAATAGTATGCTACTGTAAGGAATAATGAAGAATACACGAATCATTTCACAACATGGATGAATTTGGAGGACATTATGCTGAGTAAAATAAGTCAGTCATAGAAGGGTAAATTTAGTATTATCCCATTGTAAAAAGTCAAGGAAAGGTTTATTTAGGGAAGAAAACTCACTTTGTAGGTTACTGGGGGTAGGAGGGGAAGAGGAGGGAAAATTTTGGACTAGTTGGGGGTCACATGTTGATTTAGGTAAGGGGATGGACAGTATGGAAGAAGTCTATGACCAGCATGATGACATTGGGGAAAAGAAGGACATTGAAATGTGCACATAAGAAAAATACAACAGAAGCAAATAAGTATATATGCATAATACTGCATTACCACTAACACTAAACACCAGGCTATAGATGCATAGACAAGTGAAAAGATCAGGTGCGGGTCGGTGAACAGGAATATACCCTACACCAAGGATAGATTTAGCTGAAGATAATCTTACATATGTACTTGTGCTACAAAACTAGCCATACACACAGAAGCAACAGAAGATAGTCTTGGAGTAACCTCTCAGAGACAACCATATACCTTGAGAGAGAGAATCACCAGGCTTGCTGACTTGGGACCATAGTCTCAGGGGACACCGGGCTCAATTGGCACAACATAGTACATAACAACCTTGTTTCACAACCTACTTTGGTGAGTAGCGACTGGGGTCTTAAATGTTTTCAAGAGGCCATCTAAGATGCAGCTATTGGTCTCCTCTCATCTGAAGTCAGGTCCAAATTGACGGCACATAATAACAACAACAACAACATCTGAAGCAAAGAAGAGTGAAGAAAATAAAAGGCATCTGGAAACAGTTGGTCTAAGGATATGGTGGACCCCAAGACCAGAGAACTACATAGTGCCTGGCTACCAATGCCAACTGCTTGGAAAGGGATCAGAACTGGAGATCCTAGATAAGAGTGGGAGGAAACATGTGGAACAAAATTCAAAAACACAAAAATGACCAGAATTACGGTCCCAGGTTACCCTTTGGACCTAGAATTGGACGCACTCCCATGGATTAGCTCTCAGCCCAACAGTAGAAAGAACTATATGCAGACACCTATCCTAAGGCAAATGACTCACCCATTCTAGGGAGATATACCCCTTAGAGCAATCAGCCATGGGGCACCAAAGGGATACCATTAACATAGAGGGAAAGCTGAACAGACAGCAGTGCATAGTAAAGAAGGGCACAGGGAGGGCATAGTAACAGGGATAGGAGGGGAGGAGAGTTTGTTATGGTCAGCGATGGTAATTGGGGGCACATTTGATTTGTGAAATCAAATGTACAGGAACTGTTGAATGTAAAACAAATTTTCCTTTATAAAATTGTACCCAAAGCACAATAAAATTAAAATAAAATTGTATTATAGTTATTTAACCAATTTCAATTGTTTAACATTTAGGTTTTTTTCACATTTTTCACATTATGAACACATCATTGTGGTTAAATCTTTGTTCACATTTGTAATTAATAGATAAGGATAAATTTTTAAAGGGAGATTTGCTGAGTCTGAAGGTGTGAATATTTTTAAGACTTTCAGTGAGTTTCCAATTTATGTTTATGAGAATACCCTTTTGCTGTCACTCTTTGCCAACTCCTTTTGCTAATTTTTTCAATTTACATTTCTTTGATTAATTATCATGCTTAATAAGAAAAATTACATGTTTATAATCAAACATCTGAGAGAAAAATCATGAACTGTTCTCTGTGGCCAGGCTGATGGCAATTTCTAGGAGAGCAGCAGTGAGCCTATGACAGGGGGAGATGTGAGAAGCCTGGCTGGCTGACCTGGCTACTTCCCAGAGGCCTCCAGGTGACATTATCTTCATGCTTTTGCTAGGGTTCAGCCTTCAGGCATGGTTTGCCATGACACTGAGAGTGTTTCTGTCTCCCAAGAGATATTAATTCATATCACAAGACTTATATATAAAGTCAGTAGTCCCTGGGTGACACAAACAGTTACGTACTCAACTGCTAGTTGAAGGGTTGGCAGTTCAACCCAAACAGAAACAACTTGTAAGACAGGCCTAGTGATTTGCTTCTGAATGTTCACAACCTTGAAAACCCTTTGGAGCACAGTTCTACACTGCACACGTGGGGTCTCCATGAGTTGGAATCCATTGCACAGCATCTAACAATAACAACATATATAGAGTCAGGGGCCAATTCACTAACTTACAGAGAGCCTGCAGAGTTGCTTGGACCTTTGTGTCTTTTAGCCATTCCTTCCTTCTTGGAAGTCCTGGTATGTGGGAAGCTAGATTTTACTGTCAAGTTTCTTTGGGGAGTGTGGAGCACCAAGCTCCCATAACCCAATACCCTTTTAATTTTACTCAATAGCACAGCCCTTCTCAAAAGGTTAGGACATTCCACTAGCAATGGCTTACCCAAAAATTACAATGATAGAAATAAAGTTTCTTTTATTTCCAAGTACACAGATTGCTAATTACTGCCTGTACTGCTCCAGAGGACACATCCAGCATTTGCCTCTAGGTGGCACAAATGGTTTGTGCTTGACTACTAACCTAAAGGTCGGTGGTTCGAACATAATCAGTGGTACTACAGAAGAAATATTCTGTCAGTCTGCTTCCATTAAGATTACAGCCAAGAAAACCTTACGGGGCAGTTCTCTGTAACACATGGGGTCGCCATGAGTCAAAATGGACTCCATGGCAACTAACAACAGCACCAACAACATTTTCTTCTAAGATTCTGTTTCTCTAAGCCTTCTTGGCTGACCAGCTGCCCCTGGGACTGAAATATTTTTCCTTTAGATATGTTAATATATTGAATCAGCTTATTATCTAGTCTCATAGGCCCATGGCATTTGGTCTCTTTAAGGTTATTTTGCATCTTTTTGCTCTGATGTCTTGATTTCATAGCTTAATTCCCAGAGCACCAGCAGAACTTCCCTTGCTTCCTTATTCTTGGAGAATGCCTCCCAGTAACTCTCATCCTGTACTCTAACCAGCTGGCATTTGGGAGGCAACCTCACGGCTAGAGAAGGAAGAAAAGACACATGATTCTTGGTTCTGCTTTCATAATTGCATTTTCATACAGGTTTTGCTGCCAGGCAGATAGCATAGGGACCATTTTTAACTGTTTCCAGTTACTAAAAGGAATTAAATCACAGGAATTGGTTATAGTTTTGGTTTATTTTTTTGACAGTCAGTGTTAAACTGACTAGTTTATAATAAAAAAAAAGGGGGGTGTGTGATTTTATGCAAATATGTGTATTTGTAAGAAGTTTCTTTTATGTAGCTGAAATTGCTCCTTCTGGAAGCAAGTTCTTCCCTGACACCCACACCCCCCTGCCCCGCCTCCATAGGTCATATTGTAGATGGTCATTTTGGAGTCTTGACTTGGAATTGCCAGCTGCTCCACCCTCTTTCCACAGCTTTTGGAGGTTTCCTGTGGGGACATGGCTGTCTGTCTCAGTTCCTACCTGTTAGCAGCATGTAGTTTTGGTACTTGTTTCCCCCATGTACCCCTCCCCAGCTTTAGAGATTAAAATACTTTATTAATATTAAAAGTAACTCTTCATCAGAAAATAGCCAAAAATATGTACCATAAAGAGTCATTTTCTCTAGGCTCCAGGGAAGTTTCTGGAGAGTTGGCTACTAATTCAGTCTGCACTGGCTGGGGAAGGAAAGCTGAGTGGCCAGAGGGAACACTCAGCCAGGCTCACCTTGAACAAGGAACTGCAGAATAGTACCTTTCTCAGAATAATGAGGGGAGTTTGTAGCTGGTACCATGAACTTGACTGTCAGTTTGTCATACTGTGGTGGCTTGCTCATTGATGTGAGGTTTGAGGCTGTGCCACCAGTGTTTCAAACACCAGTGGGGTTGCACATGGTGCACAGATTTTAATGCAGCTTACACACTGAGACAGACCAGGAAGAACGAAGAGGCCATTCACTTCTCAAAGAATTGGCCAGGGAAAACCTTATGAATAGCAGAGAAACACTGTCTGATACATTACTGGGCAACAATATGAATAGCCTAGAAACACTGTCCAATACAGTGCAGGAGGACAACCCCCTTAGGTCAGAAAGAACAGTTTCATCAAAGTAGAACCAGCCTTAATGATATGGATAAAGTAAAACTTTCGGGACCTCCATTTGCTGATGTGGCATGACTCAAATTGAGGAGAAACACCTGCAAACACCCGTTAATAATCGGCATATGGAATGTACAAAGTATGAATCTAGGAAAATTGGAAGTTGTCAAAAATGAAATGGAAGGCATAAAGCTTGATATCCTAGGCATCAGTGAGCTGAAATGGACCAGTGTTGGTCATTTTGAATCAGACAACTATATCATCTACAATGCTGGGAATGACAATTTGAAGAGGAATTACATGGCATTCATAATCTCAAACAATGTTCCAAGATCTGTCCTAAAGTACACTGTCAGTGATAGGATAATATCCATATGCTTACAAGGAAGACCAGTTAATACTACTGTTTTTCAAATTTATGCACCAACCACCAACTTCTGCAGTCTGAAATTGACCGAACGTTTAATCAAGATGTGTTAATTATCACTGGTGACTGGAATGCAAAAGTTGGAAACAAAGAAGTATCACTGGTAGTTGGAAAATTTGGCTTCGGTGACAGAAATAATGCTGGAGATAGCACGATAGAATTTTGCAAGACCAATGACTTATTCATTCCAAATACCTTTTATCGACAACACACATGGAGGCTATACACATGGAGTTCACCAGATGGAGTACACAGGAATCAAATTGACTACATCTGTGGCAAGAGGAGATGGAAAAGCTCAGTATCTTCAGCCAAAACAAGGCCAGGAGCTGATTATGGAACAGACCATCAACTGCTCATATGCAAGATCAACTTGAAGTTGAAGACAATTAAAACAAGTCCACTATTGCCAAAATATAATCTTGAATATATCCCTCCTGAATTTAGAGACCATCTGAAGAATAGATTTGATGCATTGAACAACCGTGACCAAAAACCAGAAGAATTGTGGGATGACATCAAGAACATCATCCACGAAGAAAGCAAAAGGTCATCAAAAAGACAAGAAAGGAAGAAAAGGCCAAAATGGATGTCAGAAGAGACTCTGAAACTTGCCCTTGAGTGGAGAGTAGCAAAGCAAAAAGAAGAAATGACAAGATGAAAAAGCTGAACAGAAGATTTCAAAGAGCAGCTTGAGCAGACAAAGCCAATTACTATAATAAAATGTACAAAGACCTGGAGTTAGAAAACCAAAAGGGAAGACACGCTCGGGATTCTCCAGCTGAAAGAACTGAGGAAAAAAGTTTAAGCCTCAGGTTGCAATATTGAAAGATTTTATGGGCAAAATATTGAGTGATGCAGGAAGCATCAAAAAGAGATGGAAGGAGTACAGATAGTCACTGTACCAAAAAGAACTGGTCAATGTTCATCCATTTCAGGAGGTGGCATATGTTCAAGAACCAATGGTACTGAAGGAAGAAGTCAAAGCTGCACTGAAGGAAGGTGAAGAACAAGGTTCCAGGAACTGATGGAATACCCATTGAGATGTTTCAACAAATGGATGCCCCGCTGGAGGCACTTACTTGTTTATGCCAAGAGATTTGGAAGACAGCTACCTGGCCAACTGACTGGAAGAGAGCCATATTTGTACCCATTCCAAAGAAAGGTGATCCCACAAAGTGTGGAAATTATAGAACAATATCTTTAATATTGTATACAAGTAAAATCTTACTGAAGATAATTCAAAAACAGTTGCAGCAGTATATTGACAGAGAACTTCCTTAGGTGCAAGCTGGATTCAGAAGAGGACATGGAACAAGGGATATCATTGCAGATGTCAGATGGATCTTGGCTGAAAGCAAAGAATACTGGAAAGATGTTTACTTGTGTTTTGACTATGCAAAAGCATTTGATTGTGTAGATTATAACAAATTGTGGATAACATTGAGAAGAATGGGAATTCCAGAACACTTAGTTGTGCTCATGAGGAACTTCTACATAGACCAGGAGGCTGTCATTAGAACAGAAAACGGGACACTGTGTGGTTTAAAATCAAGAAGGGAGTGCATCATGGTTGTATCCTTTCACCATACTTATTCAATCTACATACTGAGCAAATAATTTGAGTATCTGGGCTGTATTAAGAAGAACATGGCATTAGGATTGGAGGAAGAATCATTAACAACCTGCAGTATGCAGCCAACACAACTTTGCTTGCTGAAAATGAGGATTACTTGAAGCACTTACTGATGAACATTGAATAATACAGTCTGCAATATGGATTACATCTCAATATAAAGAAAATAAAAACTCTCATAATTGGACCTATCAGCAGCATCATGATGAATGGAGAAAAGATTGAAGTTGTCAAAGACTTCACATTGCTTGGTTCTACAATCAATGCCAATGGAAACAACAGTCAGGACATCAGACGACGTATAGCACTGGGCAAATCGGCTGCACAGGACGTCTTTCAAGTGCTGAAGAGCAAAGATGTCTCCTTGAGGTAAGGTGCACCTGACACAAGTCATATTATTTACCTCATATGCCTCATAAGCATGTGAGAGCTGGGCAAAAAAATAAAAAAGATAGAGGAACTGTTGATGCTTTTGAGTTGTAGTGCTGGTGAAGAATGCTGAAAGTAGCATGGACTGCTAAAAGAACTAACAGGTCTGTCCTTGAGGAAGTGCAGCTGGAATGCCCTTTGGAAGCAAGAATGGCCAGACTTTGTTTCACCTACTTTGGTCATGTTATCAGAAGCAACCATTTCCTGAAGAAAGATGTCATGCTTGGTAAGGTGGAGGGTTAATGAAAGAGTGGAAGGCCCGCAACAAGATGGATTGACACAGTAGCTGCAACGATGGGGTCAAGCATAGCAAGGATCTTGGAGCTGGCGCAAGACTGGGTGGTGTTTCATTCTGCTGTACATAGGGTCACCATGAGTCAGACACGACTCGACAGCACCTAACAACAACAGCAACACCATGAGGAAAGTAGGACCATGAGCTTTATTTTACTTTCATAAAATTAAACTTCTAAGTTTGTTCATCTTTTAAGATTACTATTATTGCCTAAAGTGCATTAAGGAAAAGCTTACATGTGTTTCATTGTATTTGATTTTGACAATTTCAAATGTTAATGAAGATATCAACACAAGAATGAACATGTGCATCAGAGCCACTCAAATTTTTCACCCTCTGTACATGTTCATGAATGATCTCAGAAGAGTCACAAGTATTGATTTAGGGCTTACATATAAATATTAGTGAGCTGGCAAATTCGAAGACATGAAATCTGCAAATAATGATTATCTTTCCATAGGTAAGCTTTTTATAATGTTAATAACTGATTTCTTATAAAAATAAACCAAACCAAAACCAAACTCACTCCTGTTGAGTCTGTTCAACTCAAAGCAACCCCTCCTTGAGTTTACCACGCTGTATCTCTATGGAAGTAGAATGCCCAATCTTCCTTCCGAGGAGTGGCTCATGAGTTTGAACCACCAACCTTCTGGTTAGCAGTCAAATGCCTTAGGCAGTACACCATAAATATACTATTGATTAAAATATCAGGTTCTTGAATCTAAATAGTGACTCAAACACATTCCAATAAATTTTCATTAATGCATATCACATTTTATAGTAAATAATCATGTTCCATATAATGCATGTTTCCCGTGTTCTTCATGAGATGGCTTAGAGTTGGTCAATACTTTTTGTTACACACATTTGACTCTAATGCACATATAAGAACTACCAGTTAGGGATATTGGGAAGCAAGAAAACGGTTATTTAAAATTTTGTCATTGAGAAGACCTTGGATAATATATTGTCTCCTCTTTCAACGTGCTTATCATCTGACCATAAATGTTAATATGGGCTTCCTAAGTATAATGCACACACTCAACATATAATTTTTCCAGGAAAATTATTATATTTATCACCTCTGCCTTGTGTCTTCCAAGGGGGAAAAAAAAATGAGGTCTCAATTCTCAATACAGAATGGAGACAACAGAGGAATTAGCTAAGATTCAAATCCCAAATCTATCCTGTTTCTCCAATAATCTTGAGCATCTGGTTTAATTTCTGTGAACCTTACTTTCCTTATCTGTAAGGTGAGTGTTTAACACCAGGAAGACAGCTTGTTGGAGGGACGGAATTGATAGGGGAAGGCTGGGAAGTGCAGATGGCTGTTTGGAGGGCCAGTATTGGTAAGGGAAGGCCGGGAAGTGGTGGCAAACACATTTTGGAGAGCCAGAACAAGTAGGGATGCCCGGGAAGCAGGAGTGGAGCAGTTTAGAACAGGTATGGGACCTCTGGTGGTGTAGTGCCAAAGGCATTTGACTGCTAACCAGAAGGCTTGCAGTTCAAACCCACCAGCTGCTCCTTGGGAGGAAGGTTGGGCAATCTACTTCTGTAGTGATACCACCTTGGAAACCCAAGGAGGGGTCGCTATGAGTCAGATCCAACTCAAAGGCAGTGAGTTTTTTGGTTTTGGAAGGGAGACAAACTCGTCTGTCACTTTGTCGTCCTATGATGGCTTGTTTGTTGCTGTGAAGCTGCAGGCTATACCACTGCTGTTTCAAGTGCCCACAGGGTTACCCATGGTGGACAGGTTTCAGTGGAGCTTCCAGACTAAAACAGACTCGGAAGAAGGAAGAAGCTATCCACTTCTCAAATAATTGGCCACTGAAAACCTTATGAATAACAGTCAAATACTGTCTGATACATGTGAAAAATAGCCCTGAAACATTATTTGATATAGTGTCAGAAGATGAGCCCCTAATATTGGAAGGCACTCAAAATATGACTAGGAAAGATCTGCCTCAGAATAGAGCCAACCTTACTGATATGGAGTAAATCTTTCAGGACCTCCTTTTGCTGATGTGGCATGACTCAAGATCAGAAGAAACAGCTACAAACATCCATTATATATTTTAATTAGAACATGGAATGTATGAAGTATGAATCTAGGAAGATTGGAAGTTGTCAATAATGAAATGGAATGCATAAAGATTGATATTCTAGGCATTAGTGAGATGAAATGGACTGGTTTTGGCCATTTTGAATCAGACAACTATATGATCTGCTATGCCAGGAATGACAAATTGAAGGAGAATGTCAAGGCATTCATCATCAGAAAGAATGTTTCGATATCTATCCTGAAGTACAATGCTGTCAGTTACAGGATAATATCCATACTCCTACAAGGAAGACCAGTTCATATTACTATTATTCAAATTTACACACCAACCACCAAAGCCAAAGATGAGGAAATTGAAGATTTTTACCAACTACCCAAAGATGCACTCAGGATATGCTCATTATCACTGGTAATTGGAATGCAAAAGTTGGAAACAAAGAAGAATCACTGGTAGTAGGAAAATAAGGTCTTGGTGATTGAAATGACGCTGGAGATCACATAATAGAATTTTGCAAGACCAACAACTTATTCGTTGCAAATACCTTTTTTCAACAACACAAACAATGGCTATACATTTGGACTTCACCAGACAGAGTACACAGGAATGAGATTGACTATATCTGTTGCAAGAGGCAATGGAAAAGCTCTATATCTTCAGCAAAAACAAGGCCAGGAGCTGATTGTGGAACAGACCATCAATTGGTCATATGCAAGTTAAAGTTGAAGCTGAAGACAATTAAAGGAAGTCCATGAGAGTCAAAATATAATTGATTATTTATTTAGAGAACATCTAAAGAATAGATTTGATGCATTGAACACCAATGACAGAAAACCAGAAGAATTGTGGGGTGACATCAAGAATATCATCTATGAAGAAAGCAAAGCATTATTTAAAAAGACAGGAAAGGAAGAAAAGACCAAAGTGGATGCCAGAGGAGACTCTGAAACTTGCCCTTGAATGGAGAGTAACTAAAGCAAATGGAAGAATTGACAAGATAAAAGAGCTGAACAGAAGATTTCAAAGAGCAGCTTGAGAAGACAAAGCCAGTTATTATAATGAAATATGCCAAGAGTTGGAGTTAGAAAACCAAAAGCTAAGAACACACTTGGCATTTGTCAAGTTGAAAGAACTGAGGAAAAAATTTGAGCCTCGAATAGCAATATTGAAAGACTCCCTGGGCAATATTTTGAATGATAGAGGAAAGATCAAAAGAAAATGGATGGAATACACTGAGTCACTATACCAAAAAGAATTGGTAGATGATCATCCATTTCCAGAAGGTGGCATATGATCAAGAACCAATGGTGTTTAAGGAAGAAGACAAAGCTGCACTAAAGGAATTGGTGAAAAAACAAGGCTCCAGGAATTGATGGAATACCCTTTGAGATGTTTCAACAAACAGATGCTGTGCTGGAGGCACTCACTCAGTTATGCCAAGAGAGTTGGAAGACAGCTGCCTGGCCAACTGACTGAAAGAGACCCATATTTATACCCATTCCAAAGAAAGGTGATCCCACAGAATGTGGAAATTATCAAACAATATCATTGATATCACATGCAAGTATAATCTTACTGAAGGTAATTCAAAAGCGGTTGCAGCAGTATATTGACAGAGAACTTCCAGAAATGGAAGCTGGATTCAGAAGGGGATGGAGAGTGAGGGATATCATAACTGATGTCAGATGGATCTTGGCTGAAAGCAAAGAATACCAGGAAGATATTTACTTGTGTTTTATTGACTATGCAAAAGCATTCGATTGTGTGGATCATAACAAATTATGGATAACATTGAGAAGAATGAGAATTACATAACACTTAATTGTACTCGTGAGGAACCTGTACATAGACCAGGAGGCTGTCATTCAAATAGAACACGGGGATACAGCATGGTTTCAAATCAGGAAGAGAGTGTGTCAGGATTGTATCCTTTCACCGTACTCATTCAATCTGTATGCTGAGCAAATAATCCAAGAAGCTGGACTACATGAAGAAGAATGTGGCATCAAAATTGGAAGAAAGCTTTTTAAGAATCTGTGATATACAGATGACACAGAGTTGCTTGCTGAAAGTGAGGATGACTGAGATCACTTACTGATGAAGATTAAAGACTGCAGTCTACAGTATGGATTACACCTCAATTGAAAGAAAACAAAAATCTTCACAACTTGACCAATAAGCAACATCATGATAGATGGAGAAAAGACTGAAATTATTAAAGACTTCATGTTACTTGGTTCTACAGTCAACACCAATGGAAGCAGCAGTCAAGACATCAAAAGATGTATTGCATTGGGTAATCTGTTGCAAAAGACCTCTTTCAAGCACTGAAGAGCACTTAAGACTAAGATGCACCTAACCCAAGCCATGGCATTTTCAGTTGCCTCATATGCATGTGAGAGCTGGATGATGAATAAGGAAGATCGAAGAAGAGTTGATGCTTTTGAGTTGCAATGTTGGCGAAGAATGTGGAAAGTACTGTGGACTGCTAAAAGAACTAACAAATCTGTCCTGAAGTACTGCACCTGCAGTGCTGCTTAGAAGCAAGGATGGCCAGACTTCGTCTCACCTACTTTGGTTATGTTGATGGAAGGGACCATTCTCTGGAGAAGGATGTCATGCTTGGTAAAGTGGAGGGTCAATGAAAGAGGGGAAGGGCCTCAAAAGGATGGATTGACACGGTGGCTGCAGCGATGGGCTCAGATATAATAGGGATCATGAGGCTGATGCAGGACCAGGCAGTGTTTCGTTCTGTTGTTTATAAGGTTGCTATGAGTCAGAGACGACTTGATGGCATATAACAACAACAAACAATCATGTATGGTTGCTGTTAGGATTAACCACGAAAGTGGTTTGAAAATATGAAAGAGTTGCATGTGCAGTATTATTAACTCAATATAGGGGTTCTCTCTTTGACTTTAATAACATTTTTGGTGTTTGGATTTCATTTAAAAGGTACTCAAGAATTCTTCTAGTTGTCGATCTAAAGTTGTATAAATGTTAAGCTATAAGATCTTCTCAAAATTGAAAGTAATTCTTATGGCCATTATTTAAAATGAGTATCAAACTGGCCAAAACTTAAACTGTACATCATGATTCATTTATTTATATCCATATGCTTGTAATTACTGTTATTAAAGATAAGTTAATATGATCAAGTTCTTCTTTCTAAACATGAAATATATTGTCTTTTGCTTTTCTCTGAACAGAAAAATGTGTTCACAAAGTAAATGGCATACTTTTTTTTCCTGACTGTAGATGTAATAAGGAGCTCTGGTAGCGTAGTGCCTAAGGCACTTGACTGCTAACCAGAAAGCTGGCGGTTCAAACCCACCAGCCACTCCTCAGAAGGAAGATGGGGCAATCTACTTCCGTAGTGATACTGCCTCGGAAACCCAAGGAGGGGTCGCTGAGTTGGGTCTGACTCAATGGCACATAACAACAACAACAACAGGTGTAATAAATATTGCCATTTTAAATTTGAAATGCAATCAAACTTAAATGTGGAATTATTTTTATATAAAAATTATTTTATGTCAAATTACAAATTCTTGGTACAACATACCAGATGTTTTGGTTACTAAAACAACCACTCTGACAGGAATCTACCACAAATGGGATGGCTTGAAGAAACAGGAGTTTATTTTCTTACAGTTTGGAGGCTTTAAGTCCAAAGTGCCAGGCTCTAGGGGTGGGGGGAAAGCCCCTCAACCTTATGCTTTAGCTCTGCCTCCTATTTCCGGCCCACTGAAGCTGGAGGCTTTTCTTCACTCGACTGTTTGTCTGCTGAGACTGACAAGCCCAAGGTTGACAAGTAAAAAGGCACAGTCCCGATGTTACCAAATCACATGGCAGGCCATTAATTCAAGTCCATTGAAAGTCCCAAGGTCAGCAGAGCATGGCAGGCTGTTGAACAATGACACGGCTACATGCAGGGTTCAAGCATGCCATAAGCTAGAGACCATTCCCAAGGCTTCTTCTTATATACAGGAAGCAGACCACATCCCTAAGGCAACTACTCAGCTGCTCATAGTAGATTCCACTGTGGAGTTGATTACCAGTCTCATCATGGGGAATACTACATCCAGCTACTACTCAACCAGGCCCAGCCAAGTTGACACAAAAACTTAACTATCACACCAGAGAACCCACATAGGTTAATTGCTACTTTATATTTGTTAATTGTGAAGTTTTTGGTGCCTGTGTGTGTGCATATGTATGTAGATTCATGTATGTGTGTGTGTGGTGGGGCACATATGTGTATACCAAAACCAAAACCAAACTCACTGTCTTCGAGTCAATTTTGACTCATTGGCATCTCTTCTTGGGTTTCCAAGGTGGTATTTCTATGGAAGTAGATTGCTCAGACTTTCTGAGGAGTGGCTAGTGGGTTTGAACCTCCAACTTTCTGGTTAGCAGTCAAATGCCTTAGGCACCATGCCACCAGAGCTCACAGCTAAGAAAAATTAGGAAGTTTTCTTTAATTTTAATAATAAATAGTTTATCAAAGTTATTAATTAAAAAACATAGTTATTTCTTAAGCTAAAATCAGACTGTTATTTTCTCCATCAGTCTAGCAAATTTTAATATTCACTTTAAAAAGGACCTGGAGATCCTGGATAAAGTGGGAGGAAAAACGTGGAAAAAAATCCAAAAACTCAATAATGACCAGAATTACTGGTCAGATGAAATCTGGTGAGACTCCCCATACTATGGCCCTGGAATACATCCTGTGCCTGGAATAAAACTCACCCCCAGGGGCGGGCTCTCAGCCCAATAGTTAACGAGATGTACAGGCAGACCACTCAACCCAGGATGCCGCACCCACATACTCTATGGTAATACACCCCTTAGAGCAATAGTCCATGGGACACCAGAGAACCAACATTCAAACTGAGGAAATGCAGGACAAACAGGAGTGCATAATTATGAGGGGTCAGGGAGAGGGTTGCAGGGTAGGGAGGGGAGGAGACTGGGTTAGGGTTGGACATGATGAATGGGGAATGAAACTAAATGTATGCATTATGTTGAATGTAAAACAAGCTCTTTAAAAAAAAAAATCTTTAGGTAGAAAAGCTGATGTTCTATACCCTGACATCTGTATGGTTGCCTGTTGTATCAATAAATAATACTTGAAAAACAAATAAATAAAAAGAACTTTTCACTAATGTTTGACAAACTTAAATACCTTCATATTGTAAAAAAATGAATGTATACATTTAATACATTTTTTTCCATTTTAGACAGTCCAAGTTCCAGGCTGATAAACCTTCCCATGTACTTAAGTAATTTTTGTAAATTGAATAAGTTCAACTTATAACTAAGGTAAAATCTTAAGTTCTCTTCAGAAGATTTCAGCTTTAAAATAATCTAACCATTTATTCCATTATGTATTTTAAAATATGAAATGAAAAGGCTGAACTCTTATTTTAATAGGACAAATTCTCTTAAATATTACAAATATCATCTTGAAGCTAAAAATATGTACACTCTAGATTTTAATTCTCTTAAACATTCTTATATTTAATTCAAAATCTTCACAAAGGTGAAAGAAAGTTTCCTTCTAAGCAAATAATCATATCATCTCACATATGTTTTGTTTTATTTTTTCATATAATTTTGGTGGTCTGTTTTCAGTTTGCTGAAGTTTCTTAAATACCAGAGGACAAAGTTCTTAAATACCAAAGGACAAGGCTCTTGCCTATTACTTTGATGGAATATATTGAATCCATTATCCCAGAGGGTGTGTCCTATATCCTTCAAATTTAAGACAACATTATTTCCTAGTACTGGTTTTCAAGTTAAATTAGAACTCTCAACACAACTGTCTTATTTATTATATTTTGCATATTTGTGGCTGTTAAGATATTCAAATGTATTTCTGCTAACTGTACCATGGTAATATGTTGTGCTGTTGTTGTTATGTGCCGTCAAGTAGTACTCGACTCATAGCGACCCCTCTTTGGGTTTCTGAGGCAGTATCACTATGGACGTAGATTGCCCAACCTTCCTTCCAAGGAGTGGCTGGTGGGTTTGAACCACCAGCCTTGTGGTAATATGTATAACCATGAATTTTTTTCATACAATTCCTACCTTTAATGACCACATATCTCTTGTAAATACTAAAATAATACCCTATTGCATTCTACAAATCTCATGATTATGTTTGACTTGTAATTCACCTTGTTCATATCCTTTTACCTTGTTCGCCCTGCTCCACCTTGCCTTTGGCTGATCCTGGCTACCTGGCTCTTCTTCCCCTTCCTGTTTCCTTCTGAAAGGCTGGTATTTATTTATTTATTTATTTTTTGCTCCAGAGTGTTAATTTCTTCCACAAGATAAGCAGTCTCAAGAGATTTATCATCTTCTCAGCGCCCCCATCCAAGATTCCGTATAGTTCTCTAATTTAGATTTGATTTCATTCCTAAAACGAAAAGATGCATAGCACAGATTACTGATGTCTAGTCAGTTCCGACTCATGGCAACCCTATGTGTGCCAGAGTAGAGCTGTGCTCCAGAGGATATTCAATGGCTGATTTTTCAGAAGTAGATCTTCAGGCCTTTATTCTGAGGCTAGTTTGGTTGGACTCAAACTACCAACCTTTTGGTTAGCAACTGAGCATGTTATCAATATGCATCATCCAGAGATTCCTGCATAATACAAGTTGGCCTCAATGTAGTGTTTTCCAAGATTTTCTATTGTTGTTGTTGTTGTTATGTGCCGTCGAGTCAGCCCTGACTCATAGCGACCCCTCCTTGGGTTTCCGAGGCAGTATCACTACGGAAGTAGGATTGCCCAACCTTCCTTCCGAGGAGTGGCTGGTGGGTTTGAACTGCCAGCCTTCTGGTTAGCAGTCAAGTGCCTTAGCCACTATGCTACCAGATTTTCTATTAGCATATATTTTATCCCGACGGTTTTCCTGCCTCTCTTCCCCTCTCTCTCTCCTTTTCTTTCTTCCTTCCTTCCTTTTTTTTCCCATTTTTTCTGCCTTCTCTTCCTTCTTTCAGAAAATATACTAAGCACCAGGCACACCAGAGGCTGAAGAATGAATAAACCACTGTTGATGCTAACTGGGCTCAGATTTTTCACTATAGTGTAGGAGTGAAATATAAAATGTGGGAGGATGACAATGACCCTTTGACCTGTCCCTCTCACCTGTGTTCCTGGTTATTAAAAAAAAAACACCTAGGCCACTTCAAAAATGATACTTGTTTCTTTTAAAAAATAACTTAAAATTTTTTTGACAACCAGATCATGTGTGTGTGTGTGTGTGTGTAAAAATTAGAAAGCAGATTTGCAATAAGAAAGAAAGAAAAAAATCACTCATAATCCTGCCATTTTGATGTATATCTTTACAGATATTTTCTGTTCAAGTCCAAAATAGGTTATACCATGCATACATTTTTGTTAACTACGTTGTTCTTTTTGTGTTATACTATGGACATGTTTCCTTGCCAGTAAATTACATTTACCTAATTAGAATGATGTTGGAGATTATATGATAGAAATTTACAAGACCAAGGAGCGACTTATTGCAAATACCTCTTTTCAACCACATAAACATTGACTATATGTGTCAACTTTGCCAGATGGAATACATAGGAATCAAATTGATTACTTCTGTGGCAAAAGACAATGGAGAAGCTCAATCATCAGTTAGAGCAGACCATCAAGTACTTATATGCAAGTTCAAGTTGAATCTGAAGAAAATTAAAACATTTCCTTGAGATCCAAAATTTGGCCTTGAGCATATCCCACCTGAATTTAGAGAGAATTTCAAGAACAAATTTGATGTATTGAACACCAATAACCAAAAACCAGACAAGTTGTAGGATGAAATCAAGAATATCATACATGAAGAAAACAAAGAAAGGGAAAAAAAAGAAAACAGAAAGAAAAGACCAAAATGAATGTCAGCTGAGACTCTGAAACTTGCTCTTATACATAGAGTAGCTAAAGTGAAAGGAAGAAATGAAGTAAAAGAGCTGAATAGAAGATTTGAAAGGGTAGCTCGAGAAGACAAAGTATTATCAGAAATATGCAGACACCTGAAGTTAGAAATCTGAAAGCATAGAGCACACTCAGAACTCCTCAAGCTGAAAGACTTGAAGAAAAACATTCAAACCTTGAGTTGCAATATTTAAATGATTCTATGAGGAAAATATTGAATGACACAGGAAGCATCAAAAGAAGATGGACAGAATACACAGAGTCTCTGTACCAAAAAGAATTGTTCAGTGTTCAACCATTTCAGGAGGTAGCATATGATCAAGAGTCAGTAGTATTACAGGAAGAAGTCTAAGCTACACTGAAGGCATTTGGGAAAAACAAGGCTCCAGGAACTGATGGAATACCAACTGAGATGTTTCAACACATGGATCCAACACTGGAAGCACTCACTAGTTGGTGCAAAGAAATATGGAAGACAGATACCTGGTCAACTAACTGGAAGAGATCCGTATTTGTGCTTATTCCAAAGAAAGGTGATCAAACAAAACGTGGAAATTACTGAACAGTGTCATTAATATCAAATGCAAGTAAAATTTTCTAAAAATACTTCAAAAATGGTTGCAGCAGTATATTGACAGGGAACTGCCAGAAATTCAAGCTGGATTCAGAAGAGGATGTGGAATGTGGGTTACCATTGCTGATGTCAGAAAGATTTGGCTGAAAGCAGAGAATGCCAGAAATATGTTTACCTGTGTTTTATTTACTATACAAAGGCATATGTGTGGATCATAACAAATTATGGATGACATTGCAAAGAATGAGGATTCCAAAACACTTAACTGTACTTATGGAAACCTGTGTATAGATCAAGAGGCAACTGTTTGAACAGAACAAGTGGATACTGCATGATTTCAAATCAGGAAAGATGTGGATCAGGGTTATATCCTTTCACCATAATTATTCAATCTGTATGCTGAGGAAATAGTACTAGAACCTGGTTTATATGCAGAAGAATTCAGTGTCAGGATTGGAAGACGACTCATTAACTACCTGTGATATGCAGATGACACAACCTTGCTTGCTGAAAGTGAAGAGGACTTGAAATACTAGCTGATGAAGATCAATGACTACAGTCTACAGTGTGGATTACACCTCAACAGAAAGAAAATGAAAATCCACACAATTGGACCAGTAAACAACATCAGCATGATAAATGGAGAAATGATTGAAGTTGTCAAGGATTCTATTTTATTTGGATCCACAATCATCACCCATGGAAGCCGCAATCAGGAAATTAAATGACATATTGCACTGGGCAAATCTGTTGCAAAAGAACGCTTTACAGTTTTCAAAAGCGAATATGTCTCTTTGAAGAATAAGGTGTACCTGACCCAAGACATGGTATTTTCATTCACTTCATATGGATGTAAAAGCTGGGCAATGAATGAAAAAGACTGAAGAAGAATTGATGCATTGAATTATGGGGTTAGCAAAGAATATTGACTATACAGTGGACTGCCAGAAGAACAAACCAATCTGTGTTGGATGGAGTACAATTAGAATGGTTCTTAAAAGCAAGGATGGCAAGACTTCACCCTTTGTATTTTGGTCATGTTGTCAGGAGGGACCAGTTCCTGGAGAAGAACGTCATGCTTGGTAAAGCAGAGAGTCAGCAAAAGAGGAAGACCTTCAACGAGGTGAATTAACGCAGTGGCTGCAACAGTGGCTGAGGCATAGCGATGATTGTGACAATGGCACAGGATCAGACAGTGTTTTGTTCTGTTGTACATAGGGTTGCTATGAGTTGGAACTGACTTGACAGCACCTAACAACAACAACAACAACAACAATTATTTTATTGGTTTCTTTATACTGTGTTGTTGTGCCCTAATATTGGACACTTACATAGTTTAATGTCTATAGTGAGCATCATTTTATATATCTCCTTGCACATATGAATGATTCATAAAATATTTTAAGTGAAATTTTTGGGACAAAGAATACCCTTTGTATACATTTTGTTCCAGTTAGGATTAGGTTTTATTAGGAGGTCAAAGTACAACCACTTCTCACTTACCGACATTGTTAGGTTCCAAAGAGCAGGTCATTAAGCGAAAGTCAGTATTATGTGAAAATGAAGGATCACCACATCACATCACAAAATGGAAGATCACTATCGTTATCATTACATTAACTGCCAGATAACATCATTTCATAACTGCCAGACCATGAGACTGTTAGCCCAACTAAGTTGACACATAACCCTAACCATCACAGCCAGGGTCATTCTCAACTCACTAGCTGGCATTCGTTACTGCCAGATGTATGTTATTAATGTGCAAAGTAGTCACATAGTAGGTTTAGGAGTATTTCTTTCACACGTAAGAGTGCAGAAGTATAAACCCAGAGGAGAACCCAGGACTGAGACAGTGTCCTCCATTCCACTTCACCTCTAGGGTATAGTCTTCATCTTCATATACCATATATCAATCTAGGTCACAAGAAATGGATTGAAGAGGTGAGAGAAAAGGCCAATGGCAATGCCAGCTCCTCCTATAAAAGGTTCCAAGAGGACATTTCCACTTGTATCTCATTGACCAAAATTTAGTCACATGTCCTCACAGACTGCAAGGCCATCTTTATTCTTGAGCATTCAAGGACCTAGCATTAAAAAAAAAAAAAAAATCTGCGGAAGAAGGAGATAATGGACACTTTGAGAAAGTCTGAGCCACATTTTAAGACTTTTTGATACAGATTGCCAAATTGCTGTCCAGATAAATTGTAACAATTTACATGCCCCACACATCCTCACCAACATTAGGCATTAATACTCTTTTCAATGTACAGGGTGAAAAAAATATTTTGCATCTCCTTAGTTACTAGTACTCTTTAAAACTATGTTTATTAGCCATTTGTATTTTGGCTTTAAGGACAAGAGCAGGGTATTGTGTGAAGTGAGGTTGCTTTGTACTTCAGAGAGCTAGGGAAACACTGATTAGAAACAACAGGTGGCAGTGGAAAGACAAACAGGCTAATTTGGAGGCTGGAAAAGGAGGGAGTTTGAGACTAAGACTGACTAGCAAGTGCTCCAGGGGTCAAACTAGCTGGAGGCCCAGTCTTTCAGAGTCCCTTCCCCTCTCAGCCTTATTGGTGCCCATTCTCTCTTCACCCCTAACTTCCACCAGGTTCTCCTGTCCCAAAACCTCAGCTCTCTGCAACCCCAGGGTGGTTTGGAGCCAGAGCAGTCTCCTGGTTTCTTGTCTCCATGAGTGTTGTGGAAAGAACATTGTGAATTGCTGATCCATTGAAGTTAGAGGGGCTCTTGGCAGCCCAAACTGAAACTATGAATGAAGAGTAGTTGAAATACTTAATCACCACAGTACTGTCCTATGTCCTGAAACATTTTGTAGTAAATGAGCTTTTGGGGAGTGAACTACCTTGGGACCTAACCATTATTTGCATTATAACTACAGAAAATGTTTTTGGAACAACACACAACTAATTTCCAAGCACATTTTTAGAAGCTGACCTCTTAGCAAGTTGGGGATTGCCTATAGAATTGGTTCCAAGGGACCTGAAGAAGCTCACAGGAAAAGCCACAGAGAGAGCAGCAGAGTGAGAAATTAGCAACTACTCTTCTGTGGACCAAAGCCCACTGTCATCCAGTCGATTCCAACTCATAATGACCCTCTCTGTAAGACAGAGTAGAACTGCTCCTAGTGTTTCCAAGTCTAAATCTTCACGAAAGCAGACGGTCTCATCTTTCTCCTGCAGAGCACCTGGTGGGTTCGAACCACCACCTTTTGGATAGCAGCTGAATGCTTTAACTACTGTGCCACCAGAGCTCCTTTTCTGTGAGCAGGATTGATTTAATTTTGACAAGGCTATGCATTCTCAGTTACAGGTGTCCTTGGTTTCACCTTGGCTGATGGCAGAGAAAGTAGATCATTGTAAACAGGGCTGCTTGCACTAGAACCCTGAAGGGACAAAGGAGATGGGCAGGGGTCCCTCCTCCAATCTAGCTCCAACCTCTTAGCTCCAGATGCCCAATTCTCTGGATGCTCCTGCAGAAGAAGGGACCATTCTGATGAATGTTTCTTTTATAATAGATTTGACTCTGTTTCCCTATTTTTGTGAGAGGATTTCAAAGGCTAACCTAAACTCAGAGCTTTAATGGGGGTATCCTAGGTGATGCAGCTTGCAGAGAAGACAGAGGGAAAAGTTTTGGGGACTGGGTCAATCATCCAGTCTATTGCTTTGCAGGCCAGCTCTGATGGTGGAAGATAGTTCCCATGGATGTGCCCTGCCTGTTTTTGGCACTTGTTTAGAGAACTTTGGAACTGTAAATAAGAAGCCTTAACTCCCACTCACTCGACTGTTATATGATTTCCTGTTCTTAGCAGAGAGGAGTGTGACAATCAATTACCTTAGCAGTGAATGAATATTCACCGCTGATTTTAACTTGGCCAATTTTTTTTGTAAAAGTGAACTCGCCAAAGGCAAATAAGGAATTGGAGCTGTGGTTGGTGTGTCTATGAGAAACAGTGCCTGCTGATGAACTTTACCCTTGTTTGGATGTCATCCGTCAGTAAACAATGGTTTTTTAACCCACATTTTGTGTTAAAGCGTCTGCAGCTCACTTACCCAGAACTATTTTAACTATTTTCCTTGTCTAGGAGACAGACCACACAGGTGGCATTTTAGAGGGCCACAATAAACTATTTGCCATATAACCCAGACATTTTTCCCTTTTTTATTTTATATTGGAATTTTGTGTTATATTAGATTGGAATTAAGCAAAAAAAAAACCTTCCATTTCAGGAGACAGGGTGCCTTGTTTTGGAGGTGACTGCTGAGAACATTGTGTTTAGAAGGATTCTGAGGCCTTATCTGGGCTAGTGAGAAGTAACCCATTAGTGATTTCTGCCAGTGTACATTGGACTGGCAGCAAGTAGCCTGAGAGCCCAGTATTTGACATCTCTCTATTAGACTCTGTCTGGGATCCAATGGGATTTTGGATATCGTGGTGATACCAACTGAGGTTCTTGAATCTCATACCTGATCATAGGCTCTTTTTTTTGGAAGGTGGAATTTAGTCTGACTGTATTGCTCCAATTATACAGACTGAAATACACCATAGTGGTAAATACAGTTTAGAAATAATTTTGAAACTTTTATTATGGAAACTTTTAAACCTAAACAAAATTAGAGAATGAAAAAACTGTATGTGTCAATCACTAATTAAACCGAAGGGGGTTGCTGTGAGTCAGAATTGACTTGATGGTATTGAGTTTGGTGGGTTTTTGTTTGTTTGTTGACAGTATTTATCTATACCCTATATTCTCTTCTCTCTAAATGGTAGGAACTCTTTTCAAAAAACATAACAACAAAATAATTTTCATATGCAAAAATTTGGCAAGAATTATTATATGTTGCCTTCCCCTTCACCCAAGTTAGTATGTGTCTACCTTTTAGTTACTCTTACCCTACTACCCCTGGTAAACGTCATAGAATGTTTCTTTCTCTGTGTAAATCTTTCCTTGACTTTTTTTATAGTAGTGATCCTCATAGAATATGTGTCCTTTTGTGATTGACTAATTTCACTCCGCATACTGTCCTCCATGTTCATCCATGTTATGAGGTCTTTGGCAGATTCATTATTATCCTTTAACATTACATAATATTGCATTTTGTTTATGTACATAATTTGTTTATCCATTCATCCATTTATGGGCACTTAGGTTGTTTCCATCTTTTTTTTAATGCATTGTATCGAAATATAATTCATGGACAGTGAAATACACAAAACTAAAGTGACATGGGTCAATGCATTTTTTTTTTCTTTGCAGTGTTCCCTCCCCTTCCCTCTCACCCCTGATAACCAACAAAAAAAGTTTCCTTCCATATATAAACCTTTCCTTGACTTTACAATAATGAACTAATACTATATTTGTCCTTCTGTGATTGACTTACTTCACTTAGTATAATGTCCCACAGGTTCATCCATTTTATGTGGTGTTTTGCAGATTCTACATTATTCTTTAGTGTTGCATAGTATTTCATTGTGTATATGTACCATAGTCTGGCTATCCATTCTTCTGTTGATGGGCACCTAGGTTGTTTCCATCTTTTGGCTATTGCAAATAGTGCTGTGATGAACATGGGTGTGCACATATCTGTTCTTTTCCTGGCTCTCATTTCTTTAGGATATATACCTAGTAATGGAATTGTTGGATCAAATGGTATTTCTAATTCCAGCTTTTTAAGGAATTGCCATATTATTTTCCACAATGGTTGAATCATTTTTCAGTCCTCCCAGCAGTGTATGAGAGTCCCAATCTCTCCACATCCTCACCAACATTTATTTTCTGTCTTGTTGAACTTTGCCATTAGTGCTGGGGTGAAATGCTATCTCATTTTTTTGATTTGCATCTCTCTGATGGCTAATGATCGTGAGCATTTCTTCGTGTATTCACTGGCTGCCTGAATATCCTCTTTGGTGAAATGTCTATTCACGTTTTCTGCCCATTTTTAAATTGGATTGTTAAACTTTTTGTTGTTGATATGTTGGAGTTTTCTATAAATTTGAGAGATTAGTCCCTTGTCAGATATGTAATTATTGACAAGTATGAATTTGTTGCTATCATTTTGTTATGTGCTTTTTTGTGGTGATTTCTTAGTTCTATATAATTTTCTGTGTTTAGCTTGTTTTGTTTATGAACCGTGTTATCACTTCCTTGGTTACTATTGTTTTGTTGTTGTTGTTATTTGCTATCAAGTCAGACCCGACGCATAGTAACCCCTCCTTGGGTTTCCAAGGCAGTATCACTAC
>NW_006921772.1:206464-222875 GCF_000298275.1 Orycteropus afer afer
GATTTTCTTTTGGAGTCTATCCTGTTTGGAGTTCGTTGGACTTCTTGAATGGATATATTCTCATCTTTCATCATACCAGGAAAATTCTCTTCCAACAAATCTTGACAATTTTTTTTCTGTGGTTTTATTTGTTTCTTCCTGTTCTGGAATTCTGATTACATGTGGGTTATTCCTTTTGATGGTATCCCACATTTTGTTTTGATCTTTTTTCTGATTGATTCTTTTCCAAAGAAGTGTTGAGGTATTTGCCTTCAATCTCATTAATTCTGTCTTCCATTGATTTGATTCTACTCCTTTGCTCTCTCAATGTGTTATCTATTTCTGAAAATTTAATATTAATCTGGATTTCTGTGTGTAGATTTTGTATCATTTCTGATTTTTTATTTATTTTGTCATTTTGTTCTTGTATTGTCTTCTGAAATTGTTCTAGGGTTTTGTCTGTGTTTTTCTGAGTTTTGTCAGTGTTTTCCTTGATCTGTCTCTTAATTCATTGAAGGTAGCTAAACCTAATTCTTTTGAATTCCTTATCAGGGAGTTCCAGTTCTGCACCTTCCTCAGGGATGTGTTCTGGGTCTGTATTCTGATCCCTTGTTTCTCCTGCTTAATCTTACTTCTCTGTGTGGACTGTGATATTCTGTTGCCTCCAAGGCATTGTGACATTTTTGTGTTTATATTTAATTGGTGATTGTATGTTGGAGTGATTTGCCCACAATTTTTATTTTCTTTGTATGTTATCTACGTAAGCAGGATACTGTGCCGTGCTCCTCTATTCGCTAGTTGACAGCACTTGTAAACTCATGACCTGTCTCCTTTCCCATTGTCAGCCTTCCATGGGTCCCTGCCATCCTTGGCAAACAAGTCTATTCTTAGGTCTCATTTTCATTCAGGTTTTTCCACTAGTTGGTGCCTACTTCTGTATATTTCCTTTTAAAACTCAGGACTCCAGGATTATCTTTAGTATCTCTGTCAATTGGTTTCTCTTTTCTTTGTTGAAGAAGATCTGTGTAGCTTGTCTGCCTATTCTACCATCTTACTGGAATTATTTCCATCTTTTATTGCTATTGTGAATAATGCTGTGATGAATATAGATGTGCACATATCTGTTCATGTCATGGCTCTTATTTCTCTAGTATATATATATCTAGTAGTGGGATTGCTGGATCGTATGACATTTCTATTTCCAACTTTTTAAGGAAGTGCCTTGCCATTTTCCATGGTGGTTGCATCATTTAACAGTCCTGCCAGCAGTTTATGAGGATTCCAGTCTCATTGCACTCTCACCAGCATTTGTTATTTTCTCGTTTTTTAACTTTGATATTAATGCTAGGGTGAGATGCTATCTGGTTATGATTTGCATCTCTGTAATGGCTACTGATCATGAACATTTCTTTGTATGCTTGTTGGCTCCCCGAATTTCTTCTTTGGTGAAGTGTTTGTTCATTTTCGCTATCCATTTTTAAATTGGATTGTTTGTCTTTTGGTTGTTGAAGTGCTGAAGATTTTTCAAAAAATAAATTTTAGAGGTTAGTTCCTTGTCTGATATGGTGTTGCCAAAATTTTTTCCCAGTCTGTAGGTTTTCTTTTAATTCTTTTGGTGAAATCTTTTGATGTGCATAAATGTTTAATTTTTAGGAAGTCCCAGTCATCTAGTTGGTCTTTTGATGTTTGTGCATTTTTAGTTTTGTTTGATAGTGTATTTTTTAAATTATTTATTGTGATTTGGGTGAAGATTTACAGAGCAAATTCACTTTACATACAGCAGTTCACATATACTTTGTCTCATGTCATTGACCATAGTTTACCAAAATGCAACAGCTCCCCTCCCACTTCCTCCCCATAGTTACCTCTGATAGTATATTTTTGCCATGCATTAAGGACCATAAGTTTACCTCTAATTTTCCTTTCATGATCTTTATGGTTTTAGGTTTTATATTCAAGTCTTTGATCCATTTTGAGTTAGTTTTTTTTTAATGTGGTGAGAGATATAGATCTTGTTTCATTTTTCTATAAATGGATATCTAGTTTTACCGGCACCATTTGTTAAGTCTATGTCTTCCCCATTTAATGTGTTTCAACCCTTTGTCAAAGATTAGCTGTCCATAGGTCGATGGATTTACTTCTTTCTGGGTTTTGAATTCTGTTCCACTTGTCTATGTATCTGTTGTATTGATGCCCAACTATTTTGACTACTGAGGCTGTATATTATGTTTTGAAATCAGAGTGTGAGGTCTCCTACTTTGTTCTTTTTCTTTACTAGTGCTTTACTTACCTGGGGTCTCTTTCTTTTCCATATGAAGTTGGTGGTTAGTTTTTCCATCTCTTTAAAGAATGATGATGGAATCTGGATTGGGATTGCATTATATCTGTAGATAGCTTTGGGAAGTATTGACATTTTCACAATGTTTAGTCTTCCTATCCATGAGCTGTGGTATGTTGTTGTTATGTGCCATCAAGTCAGCCCTGACTCATAGAAACCCCTCCTTGAGTTTCCGAGGCAGTTTTACTACAGAGGTAGATTGCCCAACCTTCCTTCCAAAGAGTGGCTGGGGGGGTTGAACCACCAGCCTTTTGGTTAGCAGTCAAGTGCCTTAGGCACCATGCTTCCAGAGCTCCTTGAGCATGGTATAGTCTTCCATTGATGTGGGTCTCTTTTGGTTTCTTGTAGTAGTGTCTTATTTTCTTCATATAGGTCTTTTGTATCTCTGGTTAGATTTATTTCTAAGCACTTCATCTTTTGGGTGGCTGTTGAAAATGGTATTGCTTTCTCAATTTCCTTTTCAGAGTTCTTTTTGTTAATGCAGTGGAGTTGGACTGATTTTTGTGCATTGATGCTGGAACTGCCACTTTACTGAATCATTCTATTAGTTCCAGTACTTTTCTTTTTGCATCTCTGGGATTTTTAATGTATGGAATCATATTATCTGCAGCTAGAGATAGTTTTACTTTATCTTACGCAATTTGGATGCCTTTTGTTCTGGTTATCAGTGCCACTCTGACAAGAATATACCACAAATGGATGGCTTGAACAAACAGGAACTTACTCTCTTACAGTTCAGAAGTATAGGAGTCCCAAGTTCCAAGTGCCAGGCTCTAGGGACTTTGTTAAAGCCCTTTGACCTTGGGCTTCAGCTCTGCCTCTTGCTCCCGGCCCACTGAAGCTAGGGGCAGCTCTTCACTCAGGCAGCTACTGGCTACTGAGGCTAACAACCCCAAGGTCGACAAATAAAATGGCACAGTCCTGATGTTACCAAACCCCACAGCAGGCCATTAATATAAGTCCATTGAAAGTCCCAAGATTGGCAGAGCATGGCAGGCTGTTGAACAATGACAAAGCTACATGCAGGGTTCAAGCATGCCATAAGCTAGAGACCATTCCCAAAACTGTTTCTTATATATGGGAAGCAGACCACATACCCAAAGCAGCTACTCACCTCTCCAAAAGATTCCACTGTGGAGTTTATTACCAATCTCACCATGGGGAATAACTACATCCAGTTGCCCATCCACTCAACCAGGCCCAGCCAAGTTGACACACAAATGTAACCACCACAATTCTACCCCTTGTCAACTTGGCACCTGTACAGATCTTCAATGGGTGGTATCTATGCAGATCTCTTCACTGGGTGACTCCAGTCCCCTAGTTCCTGAGTGGCCCCTGGCGGGCCCTGTTCCTCTCTCTCTTGGGCATGGCAGCCCTGCCCACTCACTCTTGGGCAGCAGCTTGATTCCATCCCACTAGCTCACATGAATGAACAGCCTCACACTCCAGAACCAAGTTGGTTAAGGTCTGGCTCTTTGAAACCTAGGGGGCTGTGATGGTTCCACCCCCACAGGCCATGGTTTTACCCTTGAGGCTGAGGCAGTTCTGCTTCCCATTTCTTTGGTCTCTCTGCTTCTGCTGATCAATGCCCGAGGGCAACCCACTCTGCCAGGAATCTTCCTGCCCAAAGGACACTCAGCTTTCTTGTTCCGTGGGCTGGCCAATCTGCTACTCCATCTCATGCGGGTTCTCTTCTACCAATTAATGCCCAAAGGCAACCCACTCTGCCAGGAAGCTGCCTACCCAATGGCATCCAGTTTTCTCTTCTGTGGGCTGGTAAGCCTGTTGCTATTTAATGTCTATCTCTGGGCTCTATTTCTGCTGTCTCTCATGCTGATCTCAGATCTGCTCCTGATGTCTCTCATGCCAGTCTCTTGGATCTGCTCCTGCTGTCTCTCATACCATATGCCCAGGTCTCTCTGCCAGGTTCTCGGGTCAAAGATGCACTCCACACCTGTTTCCACATTTTAGGTATGTGTCAGAGCAGCACCCCACTCCCAGTACCATATTCTGTTCTGGTTATCAGTGCCACTCTGACAAGGATATATCACAAATGGGATGGCTTGAACAAATAGGCATTTGTTCTTTTACAGTTTGGGAAGTTAGAAGTCCCGAGTTCCAAGTGCCAGGCTCTAGGGGCTGTGTGAAAGCCCGATGGCACAGTCCCAATGTTACCAAACCACACAGCAGGCCATTAATGTAAGTTGATTGGAAGTCCCAAGGTCAGCACAGCACAGCAAGCTGCTGAACAATGACATGGCTATATGCAGGGTTCAAGTGTGCCATAAGCTAAAGACCATTCCCAAAGCTGTTTCTTATATGTGGGAAGCAGACCACATACCCAAAGCAGCTACTCAGCAGCTCCAATAGATTCCACCATGGAGTTAATTACCAATCTCACCATGAGGAATAACTACATCCAGCTTCCCAGCCACTCAACCAGGCCCAGCCAAGTTGACACACAAATGTAACCACCATACATTTTATTTCCTGCTGTACTGCTATGAGTAGGACTTCCAGTGTAATGTTGAATAGGAGTGGAGATAAAGGGTATCTTTATTCTGTTTCCATTCACAAGGGGAATGCTTTCAGTCTCTCTCCTTGCAGAATAATATTGTCCATTGGTTTTGTGTATATGGTGTGGTAGTTAAGGTTGTGTGACAACTTGCTTGGACTGTAATTTTGAGTGGTTTGCCAGCTAGATGTAGTTATTCCCTGTGATGAGACTGGAATCACTTCCATGGTGGAATGTGCTGTGAGCATTTAATCAGTTGAAGGAGACCTGCCTTTGGGGTGTTACTTGCTTCCCGTATATATATGGAGAAGCTTTGAGAAAGGTCTCTAGATTTTTGGCACATTTGGATCCTGAATTTGGCTGAATCTTAATCTCTGGTTCCTGGACTTGAACCAGTGGACTGCCATGTTGCCTGCTGATCTTGGGATTATGTCATTTTACCTGGTGAATTTGGGTTCATCAACCACAGCAGCCAGTAGCTACATGAATTAGGAGATGCCTCAAGTTCCACTGGGCCTGGAACAAGAGGCAGAGCTGAAGCCCAAAGTTGAGGGATCTTCACCCAGCCTCTAGAGCTGGCACAGTGAATTCAGACGTCTAGCTTCCTAAACTCTAAAAGAATAAGTTCCTGTTTGTTAAAGGCATTGACTTGTGGTATTTCCCTTACAGCAGCACTAGAGTACTAAGACATATCCCTTAATTATGTTTAGGAATTTCCCTTCTATTGCTATATGCTGAGCATTTTTTTTTTTTTTAAATCAAGAATGGGTGTTGGATGATCACAGGCTTCTTATAGCTACTTCTTTATTTAACTGAGGCATCATATTTATTTGTTCCTGCTGTTGTCCCCAGGAAAAATTAACTTTGACTTTGTGAGCTAGAATATCTGCAAGCTAACTCAGGATCGTAATGTCAACATTTGTTTGTTTCCTATTGTAAGCTGTTGTTGACTCAATATCTGACTTATAGCAACCCCATGCACAATGGGTCATTGTGATCCACAGGGTTTTCATTGGCTGATTTTTCAGAAGTAGATCACCAGGACTTTATTCCTACTTTGTCTTGTTCTGGAATCTCTACTGAAACCTGCTCAACATGACAGCAACACACAGCTCCAATGACAAATGGGTGGTGATTGCATCTGAGGTGCATTGTCCAGGAGTCAAGCCCGGGTCTCCTGCATGAGAGACAAGAATTCTCCCACTGAACCACCACCCTCTCTGAAGTTTTGTTTAGGTGATTGAAAAAAAGATTTTTAATGGCCATATATTACTTCAGTGTCAGCCATTGGAGGGTCTGATTAGCAGAGGAATTTGACTTACTGGCCAATGGGCAAGGCTTTCAGGAAGAGCTGCACTGAGGCTCTTTTTCCCCCCACCCCCATGATGATTATGTAAGGACAGATTTAATTGTTTATCCAGGGAATGTATCATTTTGATCTTTCCCTGCTGACAAGTTTTGGGCCTAGAGTTTTTAGGATGGAAGGAGCTTTAAAGCAATGTAAGACAAATGGTTTCAAACTATGAAGTTTCAGCACTTGGTGCAGGGCTGTTTATGGGAGAATTAAACTTCTCTGGTGGCTTTACAGGAGCAAGGAGGGAGTTTAAGGAGAGGAGGAATTCTCTCTGAAGTTCAAGTTTGAGCCTTCTGTGGATTTACTTGATTCTCACAGGCTTGTTTTATAATAAAGTGTGGTCTTGTCAAATATTTCCAAAAATACCTTAGTTTGTAGCTTCTTTTAAGTAGACTTTTTTGAGTATATATATAAAAGTGAGACAATCTTGTTGAGCTAGGCTGAAAGGTCCTGAACTGACAATAATTGGATGGTATATTCCTACATATACTTGCCTATCATGCTCTCTGCCACTGGCAGGGCATTTTTGCATGTTTCCATAGGGACCCTGTACTCTGTTGCTATGGAGTCCAACTTGCTTCCCAGGAACCTGCCAGTAAATACTGGGAAAAGCCTATTGTCCACATCCTGTACCATCAGGAATTCCAATTTTCCCATGCATCTTTTGGGACCAAAATTTTTGTTTTCCCATTATGGTTGTGTCTCTGCTAGTATGGAAAATAGGAAGCCTAATAAATAATTCAGAGAAACTTTGTTGCATTCTTAAGTGTCAGTGCTTGCTCACTATGAATTCAGGGTAACCTCAGTCTGAGCAGTTGGAAATAATGTCTCATGCCATCAGGTATATATATATATATATATATATATATATATATATATATTTCCTTAAATAATTGTAACATTCACGTACCATGGAGGCAGGGTCAAATGGAAACAATGAAACTTGTTTTCTCTCTAGAAAATAAGTCCTTGGAATTGCAGACTTTGCAGGGCAGGTAGGATTTTCATCAGCCCAATAATTTATGCAATCTCCTTCTAGGAACAGATAATAACTATTATAAAATCCCAGAACTGAGAAGCAATTTTTATTGTATTATGGTTCAAATCTTCCTAGGATAAAGTCATTTTAAAATAATGGAAAAAACACATTTCAGTCTAACTGACCAACCCATAAAACATTGACATGGCCAGGTGGTGATAGAACTTGCGTTTTTCAGTCTGGGATAGGGACTGGCAACATTTTTGTAAATAATCCAGTGGTCAACCTAGTACATCTCTCTGGACCACACACAGAGAAGCTAAAGGGACAGGGAAACTGATGCACTGGTGCCAAGACACTATTCTTTCCTGAAGTGGAAGTAATATCCCAGTTCCAGTCATATTTTTTCCTCAGTCAGCAATACTGAAAAAAGGCTCAAGGGCTATCAGCTAGAGCTCCACTACATAGCAAAGCAGATTTTTTTATTGGGTCACAGGAGTCCTCTCTGACTAGCTGGGCACCTTGTTTGAAGTGACGAAGGCAGTTATGGAAAGTTTAAAGACAGGACAGTCAAACTGATATTTAAGATTAGAAAAAACAGCTAGGTTAATAGACTATACTTAGTGTGAATTGATTGTACTTAGTGTGAATAGATTGTACTTAGTGTGTAGTTGAAGGACATGAATGTAAATGGTGCCTCCTCAAATGAAATCTACCTGCTGATCCAGGGAGGAGAATAGGTTTCCAGACTTGGATCTTGGGCATTATATGCCCCCAGTGTGATCTATTGGATAGTCTTTCTACAGAATCCGCCAGCACATTATCCCTTAAGTTTGTGAAATGCTGTGTGCTTCGCTTCTTGAAGATTTACTACAGCCTAAAGCAATGGTATGTCTCAAGCTTATATGACTATGGAATATTCTATTGCTTCCCCTCTTTCTTTGCAACAACATGATGGAACTAATAGTCCATCAGTCCCCTGTTTTGGGAAACATTGGATTAAGTGATTTGGTTTTTTAAAAATATATACCTTTAGACTGGGTAATTATAAATATTTATACTTTATCAGAGAATCTTTGACTTCTTGTAAGGACAATCATAATGTGTGTTCTAGCAACTCAAGAAAGGAACATTTTTAGTTGAGCCACGAAAGGACATAGCAGATCCTTTCTTCCTTTCACCAAGGCATGAAGGAGGGCTTCTTCTCCAAATTTTGAACTATTATCACTATAGCTAATTCACAGAAAAAATAATGTCATGAGTATGCATATGCAATAGCTCTTGATGTTAAATTCAAAATAACTATATGAATGGCAGATTTGGCAGTTGACCCCAGGTCATAAACTAAAATTAAGAAAAAAGAACAGGCAGTCCCTAAGTTATGAATGTCCAGTGTATATACAACCAGTAGTTACAAACCAACCCCTAAAGTCTATTATATTAAAAACTTGAAGTACATACAGTGGTTTAGAATAACAAATGGATGCTACTTTGTGACATACATCAAAATATTATAATTATTACTGTATTATTATGTTAAAACTATTTTAATGTATTGAGAAGTATTTCTTTAATGTTTTTTATGCATGGAAAAGTACACTATATACTAAGACAAATACTTGACTAACTGATATTAGATACGAACTATACCTAATTCCACTTAAAGACAGATTTAGGAAGTAGATTGTCCCATCTTCCTTCTGCTGAGCAGCTGGTAGGTTTGAACACCAACCTTCTGGTTTGTGGTCAAGTACCTTAGGCCCTGTGCCATTCTATCCCTTAATTGACACATTTGGTTTAAGGCTTTGATATTGAAATGTAAATTTCTCTTGTCCCTGCAAGAGAAATAATCTTAGCTGTTGTCAGTCATTGGCCTTTGTGTAGAACTCCATTTATTCCTGAACTGGTTTAGGCAGGGAAACCAAACCAAACTCACTGCCAGAGTTGGTTTCCAACTCATAGCCACCCTCCTTGGGTTTCCGAGGCAGAAAATTTTTATGGATGTAGATTGCCCAGTCTTCCTTCTGCAGAGTGGCTGGTAGGTTTGAACTGCCAAACTTCTGGTTAGCAGTCCATGCCTTAGGCACAATGACACCAGAGGCAGAAGGGTGCAAAGAGAATGAGGGCAGCAGAATCCAAAAGAATGAAGAAGGGAGAAGGGGCAAGGACAATGAATGGGAAAAGTGGTAATCCCTCTACCTCCCTCATAATTTCCCTGTTGTTGTTATTTGCCATAGAGTCGGCCCCGACTCCTAGCTACCGCTCCTTGGGTTTCCGAGGCAGTTGTCACTACGGAAGTAGGATTGCCCAACCTTCCTTCCGAGGAGTGGCATAATTTCCCTAGGCTGGCCTTTATAGTAACATGTGGTTCAACAGCATCAGATACACTGGGCTACCAGAAGCGAAGTGTCTGGTAACAAGTGTCAAAAAGATGAAATAGGCCAGACAGGGGAAATGCCACGTGGTGAAAAACACACTGTGGGAAAGAATATTTGTGAAAAATTCTGTGGCTCTATAGAGACCAGTACCACCAAGGGAAATGCTAATGTAAAAAGAGAGGAGCCTGTCATGGCACTTCCAGTATAATCATCACACTTTTCCTCACGGACTAAACATGACAGGACCAGCCGGGAAATGATTTGTCCCAAATGAATGCACCTTCCTCTGGTTTATTCTATATGTTGACTTTTTTAGTTTCCTAGGGTGCTATAACAAATTACCACAAACTGGGAGGGTTAGAACAACAGAAATGTACTGTTCTGGAAGCTAGAAGTCTGAAATCAAGGTAATGGCAGAACTATACTCTCTCTTAAGGCTTTAGGTAGGGGACATCTCTGTTCCATGGCCTTTTTTTTTTTTTTTTTTTTTACCTCTTTGTATTGCTGGCAATCCTTGTCATTAAGTGTTTGGTTGCTAACTGGGAGGTTGATAGTTTGAATCTAGCCAATGACTCCAAAGCAGTGAGACCTAATGGTCTGCTTCCATACAGATTATGCTAAGAAAACCCTGTGAGGCAGTTCTACTCTGTAGTACCTAGTATGAGTTGGATACATTCTACTAGTATGAGTCAGAATTGACTCATTGGTGCCCAATAACAACAGCATTGCTGGCAATCCTTGGCATTCCTTGGCTTATAGACTATTCATTTCAATCTCTGTCTCTGTCTTCTCCTTGTATGTCTGTGTTTCTGTGTTCTCTTCTTATAAGTCACTGTTGTTGTTGTTACGTGCCATTGAGTCGAACCCAACTCATAGCGACCCCTCCTTGGGTTGCCGAGGCAGTATCGCTACGGAAGTAGATTGCCCAACCTTCCTTCTGAGGAGTAGCTGATGGGTTTGAACCACCAGCCTTCTGGTTAGCAGTCAAGTGCCTTAGGCACTATGCTACCAGAGCTCCCTGTAAGTCACTAGTCATATTGAATTAAGGGCTCTCCCTGATCCCTTATGACCTCACCTTAACTAATTACGTCTGCAATTATCCTATTTCCAAATAAAGTCAGTTCTGAAGTTGTGAAAAGGACATAAATTTTGGGAAAACACTATTCAACCCAAAACACTGATGTTTTGAAATCCTTCTAAAATTGAATCGATTTGTAGTTGTACCATCAGACATGTTGTAGACTGAGTTGTCAAGAATCTGTGCTTAGGGAAACTAGTTTTTCTTTTTTTTCCCCCCAGTACTTGTTAGCCTTTTGAAACTGGTGCCCATTAAGATAATTTTACTTATGTTACTTAAATGTGATTCAACCTAAAGAGACACAATGAGGGAGTGTTGGCCAAAATAGATAATGCCTATATAAGTATGGAATTAAGCTCAAAAGTCTTTCCATTTTCAAATAAATGAATAGGATTATGTGCAGCACAGATGGTATGTCAGTCCCTTGTGTGGGATACATTACAATAGTCTATTTCAACATAACATTGTATTTTGCTGTATGAGCCATTTACTTTATAGCAGAAACGTTTCATAGAACATTCCATTGTAAGTTTTTTATTATTATTAGCATTTCTCCAAATAAATATTTCTTGTGAGGATCTAAAGCCAAAACCTTCATAGGCATTTGGACAGTCCACCAACCAATGACCACAGAGTCTTTCTAGTATTGCCAAGTGTGTACAATATTTTAGTGTTAGCTCAGATTCCCCTGCCCCACACACACTTCCTTTGTATAGGATGAGAGAGTTCCTTGCCCTTCCCTGGAAGTTTATTTTTCACACTTCCAATTTTTTTTTTTTTTTAAAACAGCTTTACTGAAGTATAATTGATGTACAGCAAACTACACATTTAAGTGTCCAATTTTATAAGTGTTTAATATATATGTGTACATTCATGACACAACTATCACAGTCATAGCAGTGAACATGATCATCACACAGAAATGTTTACTCCTGTCCCTTTTAAATTCCTCCCATGAAATTCCCCTTTCCTCCTCTTCCCTAGGGAACTACTAATCTGCTTTCTGCCACTCTAGAATAGGTTGTATTTTCTAGAGCTTTATGTAATTGGAATCATATAATACGTTGTTTTTTTTTTTTTTTTGTCTGGTCTCTTTCATTCAGTATAATCATGTTGAGATGCATCCATTTTGTTGCATATATCATCAGTTCATTCCTTTTATTACTGAGTAGTATGGATATACTATGGTTTGTCTACTCTTGCACAGTTTTTGGAAATTTGGGTTGTTTCCAGTTTTTGTATATTATAGATAAAGCTGCTCTGAACATTTGTGTAAGTGTCTTTGTGTGGACATAGGCTTTCTTTTCTCTTGGATAGAGAGATACTTGGGAGTGGAATGACTGAATCATAGATTAATATATAAATCACATAGTGTGGTGGTTAAGTTTGTGTGTCAACTTGGATGGGCCTGGTTGAGTGGCTGGGCAGCTGGTGGTAGTTATACCTCATGATGAGACTGGCAATCAGATCCATGGTGGGACCTACCACAAGCAGCTGAGTAGCTGCTTTAGGGAGGTAGTCTCCTTCCTGTATATAAGAAACAGCTCTGGGAATGGTCTCCAGCTTATGACACACTTGAACCCTGCATGTAGCCATGGCATTGTTCAGCAGCCTGCCATACTCTGCTGACCTTGGGACTTTCAATGGACTTGAATTAATGGCCTGCGTGTGGTTTGGTAACATCGGAACTGTGCCTTTTTTCTTGTCAATCTTGAGCTTGTTAGCCTTAGCAGCCAGCAGCTGTATGAGTGAAGAAAAGCCTCTAGCTTCAGTGGGCTGGGAGCTGGAGGCAGAGCTAAAGCCCAAGGCTGAGGGGCTTTCACACAGCCACTAGAGCCTGGCACTTTGAACTCAGACTTCCAGCCTCCCGAACTGTAAGATAATAAACTCCTGTTTGTTCAAGCCATCCCTTTTGTGGTATATTCTTGTCAGAGCAGTACTAGGTAAGCAGAACACATACCATACAATTACCCATTTAAAGTGTGCAATTTGCTACTTTTAAATATTTCACAGAGTTTTACAACCATCACCAAATCAAGTTCAGAATATTTTCATCACTAAAAACTCCACAATGTTTGCCCTTGAGGTGATAAAAAAAAAAAAAACTTGGAAATAAATAGTAGTGATGACTGCACAACTGTTGTTGTTGTTAGGTGCCATCAAGTCATCTCTAACTCACAGTGACCTTACGTACAAACAGAACGAAATACTGCCTGGTCTTGTGCCATCCTCACGATCCTTGCTATATGTGAGGTCATTGTTGCAGCCACTGTGTTAATCCATCTTGTTGAGGGCCTTCCTCTTTTTTCATTGATCCTCCACTTTACCAAGCATGATATCCTTCTCCAGGGAATGGGTCCTTTCTGACAACATGACCAAAGTAATTGAGACGAAGTCTGTCCATTCTCCCTTCCAAGGAGCATTCTGGCTGTACCTCTTCCAGGACAGATTTGTTAGTTCTTTTAGCAGTTGATGGTACTCTCTGCATTCTTTGCCAAAACCACAACAGAAAAGCATCAACTCTTCTTCCATCTTCCTTATTCATTGTCCAGCTTTCACATGCATAAGTTGTTGTTGTTGTTGTTATGTTATGCCGTCGAGTTGGACCTGACTCATAGTGACCCCTCCTTGGGTTTCTGAGGCAGTATCACTATGGCAGTGGATTGCGCAACCTTCGTTCCAAGGAGTGGCTGGTGGGTTTGAACCACCAGCCTTCTGGTTGGCAGTCAAGTGCCTTAGGCACTACACTACCAGAAACAATTGAAAATACCATGGCTTGGGTTAAGCGCACCTTAGTCTTCAAGGAGACATCTTTGCTCTTCAGCACTTGAAAGAGGTCTTTTGCAGCAGATTTGCCCAATGCAATACGCCATCTGATGTCTTGACTGCTGCTTCCATTGGTGTGGATTGTAGAACCAAGTAACATGAAGTCTTTGATAACTTTAATCTTTTCTCCCTTTATTGTGATGCTGTTTATTGATCCAGTTGGGAGGATTTTTGTTTTCTTTATATTGAGGTGTAATTCATACTGCAGACTGTAGTCTTTGATCTTCATCAGTAAATGATTCAAGTCATCCTCACTTTCAGCAAGCAAAGTAGTGTCATCTGCATAGCACAGGTTGTTAATGAGTCTTTCTCAAATCCTGATGCCATGTTGTTCTTTATATAATGCAGCTTCTCGGATTATTTGCTCAGTATACAGATTGAATAAGTGTGGTGAAAGGAAACAACCCTGATGCACACTCTTCTTCATTTTAAACCAAGCAGTGTTCCCTTGTTCTGTTCAAAAGACAGCTTCCTGGTCTATGTACAGGTTCCTCATGAGTACAATTAAATGTTCTGGAATTCCCATTTTTCTCAATGTTATCCATAATTTGTTATGATCCCACAATCAAATAACTTTTGCATAATCAATATAACACAAGTAAACATCTTTCTGGTCTACTTTGCTTTGAGCTAAGATCTATCTGACATCAGCAATGATATTCCTCATTCTATATCCTCTTCTGAATCCAGCTTGCATTTCAGAAGTTCCCTGTCAATATACTGCTGCAGCTGTTTTTGAATTATCTTCAGCAAGATTTTACTTGCATGTGATATTAATGATTTCTACCTTCTGTGAGATCACCTTTCTTTGGAATGGGTACAAATATGAATCTCTTCCAGTCAGTGGGCCAGGTAGCTGTCTTCCAAATTTCTTGACATAGCCTCAAGTGGAGCAGTCATTTTTGAAACATCTCAATGGGTATTCCATAAATTCCTGGAGACTTGTTTTTTTTGCCAATTCCTTCAGTGCACCCTTGACTTCTTCCTTCAGTACCATTGGTTCTTGATCATATGCCACCTCCTTAAATGGATGACCATTGGTAGAGTGACTCTCTATATTCTTTACATCTTCTTTTGATGTTGCCTACGTCATTCAATATTTTGCCCATAGAATCTTCCAATATTGCAACTCAAGGATTACATTTTTTCTTCAAGTCTTTCAGCTTAAGAAATGCTGCATGTGTTCTTCCCTTTTGGTTTTCTAACTCCAGGTCTTTGTACATTTCATTATAATAATTGGCTTTTTCTTCTTAAGCTGCTCTTTGAAATCTTCAGTTCTTTTATCTTGTCATTTCTTCCGTTTGCTTTAGCTGCTGTCTGTTCAAGGGCAAGTTTCAGAGTCTCTTCTGACATCTATTTTGGTCCTTTCTTCCTTTCCAATGACCTCTTTTCAATGACTTCTTGCTTTGTTCATGTATGATGTTCTTGATGTCATCCCATAGTTCCTCTGATTTTTGGTCATTGGTGTTCAGTGCATCAAATCTATTCTTTAGGTGGTTTCTAAATTCAGGTGGGATATTATCAAGGTCATATCTTGGCTCTTGTGGACTTGTTTGGTTTTCAACTTCAACTTGAAATTGCATATGAGCAGTTGATGATGTGTTCCACAATCAGCTCCTGGCCTTGTTTTGGCTGAAGATATTGACCTTCTCCATTGCCTCTTACACAGATGTAGTCAATCTGATTTCTGTGTACTCCATCTGGTGAAGTTCACATGTGTAGCCACCATATGTGTTGTTGAAAAAAGGTATTTACAGTGAATAAGTCGTTGGTCTTGCAAAATTCTATCATGCGATTTCCAGCATTCTTTCTGTCACCAAGACCATATTAACCAACTGCTGATGAGTCTTCTTTGTTTCCAACTTTTGCATTCCAATCACCAGTGATAATCAACACATTTTGATTGCGTGTTTTGTCAATTTCAGACTGCAGAAGTTGGTAAAAATCTTCAATTTCCTCATCTTTGACTTTGGTGGCTAGTGTGTAAATTTGAATAATAGTAGTATTAGCTGGTCTTCCTTGTATGCATATGGATATTATCCTATCACTGACAGCATTGTACTTCAGGATAGATCTTGAAACATTCCTTGTAATGATGAATGACTTGGCCATTCCTCTTCAGTTTGTCATTCCCAGCATAGTAGATCATGTGGTTGTCTGATTCAAAATGGCCAAAACCAATCCATTTCAGCACACTAATGCCTGGATATTGATCTTTATCCATACCATTTCATTTTTCACAACTTCCAATTTTCCTAGATTCATACTGTATTCATACAATGGCTCACACGCTTATAGAAGCTGTCAAGTCTCAAGTTCCTGGATCAAACATCAAACTGGAAGCTTTTCCCCACTCATGCATCTGCAAGGGGATGATGAGCTCATGGTTGGCAGGCAGTGCACTGGCTATTGACTCCAGCAGATGATGAATTCTGGATCACCAGGCCAAATGGTGGATTGTTCACTCACGGACAGTTGTTGGCAACACAACAGGATCCAGATCCACAGAAGAGTCTTTCTAAAACCACCATTATGATTATGTAAATGGAATCATATAACATGCTTCCACAGTATTTTGAGTCCCTCTAGAACTCTCTAGAACATCCATTGGGAGCTCTGGTAACATAGTGCCTAAGGCACTTGACTGCTAATCAGAAGGCTGGAGGTTCAAACCCATCAACCACTGCTTGGAAGGAAGGTTGGGCAATCTACTTCCATAGTGATACCGCCTTGGAAATCCAAGGAGGGGTCACTATGAGTTGGGTCCAACTCAACGACATATAACAACAACAACAACAACAATAACAGAACATCCATTAATAAGCAAAACATGAAATGTACGAAGTATGAATATAGGAATGCACAACAGAGTGAATATAATTAATGATACTTAAAAATGGGGACCTCTGGTAGCATAGTGGCTAAGGCACTTGACTGCTAACCAGAAGGCTGGTGGTTCAA